>NC_092568.1:20654375-20977500 GCF_037975245.1 Apostichopus japonicus
CACACAGCAGAAACAAATTTCTTGTTCAGAAATAATTGCATCAGTTTATAAATTGAATAAGATTAATTTCATAGCAGCAAGTTATACTGTAACAAAACTGGTGCTCTTCAGTTTACGTCAGCCGACAATTTCTGTATGATAATTTAAAATCCGCGTTTTGGAACGCTTTAGTGTCACGACAAAAGGAAAATGCAATCCTAACACACTGCATGAACCTGTTCCAGTTTTTTCACATCTATGTAAGGAAAATAAATGGAATTGTCACTGATATGTACACACCGTGTTCCTCTTTGATGCTGTCATCATTGGCGCATGCTTTGTACGTGTGTCCCTTGAAGCCAAAACCAACCCTGATTTCTGCTCTGTAAGTTTGACAACAGATGACCAGCATTGGTCTGACCTCTAACTTATATAATATCTACTTGTCAACACTGATGATAATCTTGAACTTACCTGTTCCAGTTCGGGTCTGTTGACCAGTAACTCGTACATCGTGGTGATTGCCTGGATTTTAACAGCAGCCAATGTGTCTACAGCTAGATTCTATACAAGACATAATAATAAAAAATATGAATCTGAGGAATATAATGTCTTTTGAGATTTGTATTCACGGCAATCTAACTAAGTTACCCAAAATCAATATACCAACCAACTAAGTTGTCAAATCTATCTTTTTCTAGACAGAAACTATTTGCTTCTTTGCAAAGAAGCTTCGATCCGACTTTAAAAAATGGGTTGGATAAGAAAGCCTCACAGTAAGATTTTGTCATGAGATCCAAACAGAAGTTACTGTCATTAAAGATAGGTCAAATGAAACACACATTGTCCTTGAATATAAACCAAAGCCAAACTGCCAATGGTATAAAGCTTCAAATGATGAACCAAATTGAGGAACACATGTAAAAATTTGAAACAATAAATAAAAAAAACAAAAAATTTATACCTGCTGTATGTTTACAAAATCTTCATATTTGTTCTTGAGCTGACCCTCGTAGTACCACAGCAGGAGACGTCGATTACGATCGGTCTTGGACATTGAGACAAGTTCATCGAAACCGTGCTGAAAATAGACAAACATTTCAAGCTTTATTCTTTTCTTGAAATTTTGACTAACCCACAAATCTCTTTCATCTCTGTGTTACATCACTTGACTACAATGCAACACGGTCAAACAAGACAAAGGAAAGAGCGTTGCATGCAAGATGCAAAACTAGATGGTTTGTATTTGCAAAGAATGTCTCCTAATGGATTTTAACAGTAAACTTTACAAGGGGAGGGGTGGGAGGGGGGGATGGCCATGCCTTCTCACCTTCATTTTCAGTCAGGGGTAAAATATCCAGTCAAAGACTGTTTAACATTCAGTTGGGTAAGAAGCCCCACCAGAACCTGTTAAAGCCCCTAATGTAATCAGTTTCGGATATTTCAAATTTATCTCTGACCCCTACCTTTGAAATCCTTTGTAACATACTTGAAAGATAAACATACACACATAGCATAGGTCATCCTTCACATTACAAGCATATGCACCTAGCCTAGCATTAATTTACATACTTTAAAATTCCAGGAAGAAGTTACATTTGTCATAAACTGGTCATTTCTCTATGCTCTATGCATTTCTCTATGCTTACAGTATGTACTATGTCTATTGTGGCATATTCGTCATACAGGATGTATATATGTCACTATATACTCCATAGTTGGTATTCTTAGGGTGAAAACACAACCTGGAAGTAGTCTAAGCTTGAAGAATTTCTAAAAAAATCTTCACCGAGGTGTCACCAAACACCTTGGTTCGTCAAACAGGGGAGGGGATGGAGGAGGGGAGGAAGATGTGGAGGGGAGGGAAGGGAGGGGAGGGAGAAGGGGGAGTGGATTGAGACCCATCACAAGGGTAATTTTGTCTCTTCCAGACTACTAACACATCAATGATAATACCCTTAAAAGTTTGAAACAAACTTCCATGTCTGTAATAAGTATCTGTTTACCTTTTCAAATCTTCTCAGTTTTCTCTGCTTAGGGAGCAGATCTTCCAGGAAGAGATGCTTGAGGGCGTCCACTGCCAATCCTGCCTCTCGTCGCCCTTTCTTCTTCCCCATCGCCAGGAGCTGCTCTAGGTACTGGAGGGTATGGACTGGAGCTTCTTGGATCTGCATTCCCAAAGCTGCAACCTTGTCAGCTAGGACACCAGAGGAAACTACGGTCTTCATCCACTCGGCATGGCTTTTTTCTTCTCTTAAACATTCTGAGTAAACCGATAGAGAAATCGATATTTAACCTGAAAACTGTTTAGCGTATTTGATAAAAGGTTATCCACCAAACGTACAAGAGATGATTTAGGCCTGTGACAAATTTTCTGCAGCTCGCAAGAAAAGTTAATGCTCACACCTGATTTATGCAGACACAGAGTGGATGATGTCCATTATTCTGAAATGCAATGCATGATCAGACTTTCATACCAAATCTATTTTGGTTACCTAAAGCTTCTTTTCCTTGACGATGACAAGACAAGTAAAACCCTGATATGACAAAAATGAAAATCAAAGTCTGCTTTAGCATTGATCAAGAAAGTTTTGGTGAAATGCTCACAAAATATCTTACCTTTTTCATAAATGCTGACCTCCTTTTCGTAGAGCTTCTTTGCAAGGTCGGCATATCTGGATACCGTGGTATCATCTGAGGGTTCCTTCATTTCACTCCCTGCAGTGAGCTGTGCAAATGCGGGTGAAATTATAACATATTTACAAAGTTTTATCGCAGCTTTATCACAGTAAAAATTCACTTCCTGCAGTGTGCTGTGCAAATGGGAGTGAAATTATTACATTTAAAATTTTTTATCGCAGTTTTATTAAAGTAAAAAAGAATGAATGAAAGTTGATCTAAAATCACAACTTCGAAATGAATGGAACGTATGAAACCGAAAAAAAAGACGTCATGTAAAACGGACGATTTCTACAACAGAGAGGATAATAACATAATTCCACATTCGACAGAGAGGATAATAACATAATTCCACATTCTTCAATGCAGGTGAATTTAAATTTCAGGGATCTTTTATATCTTACAGTCTTCCACATTGGATCTGACCTTTTATTAAACTGGATGACTGTTTTAAAAACAGGGATCAATGTCAGCTTCACATGATAGATCTACAGCAAAAGTATGCATAACTTCATGCGCCAAAGTGAACTTACATTATTATTACTTTGCTTTGGAAGCTATGGATCCTCTGAAGTGATACTGCAGATCTTGGTCAGAGAGTCAAACATGTATTTATATATTTTAGCATGTATGTATTTATGTGTAAGGAGTGTTAGCTCAGTGGTTAACGCCGGCGCCTTTCAATCATAAGGTCCCGAGTTCGAGTCACTCCAAGATTAATGTATGTTGTCTAGTTACAAAGTTGTTGACTGTTGACAATTGATAATCATGGACGTTAAATATGAATCTAAGAGACAGACTTCGGTCAGCTTGCGGCTTTGATAAGCCAATGAGTTCCTGCTTGCAGGAGGATCTAATATACATACAAACATTAAACAGGAAACTCTCATTCAATCCACACTGAAACGCCTGTTTCTTTCTCTCTTTCTACAGATTGTACAGAATCTTATTTTTTGTCAAAGCAAGTTAATCAGATTGCACATGGAGAAGATACTCTAACATTCAAAGGGGAAACTTGTGACAATTAAGATATTTAGGTATTCATCATTTTTGTGTCAATCATTATGTTCACAAGTTTTCATGGTGTCATACTATGAAGTCAGTACTATCAAAAGCTGCTGTCTTCACTGCACTTTGGCACCATCAAGTGATGCTTTTCTTATCTAAGTCCATTTAACAGCAGCAACAAATGAAAAGATCTCTGATACTGTACAAGAATGAATGTTTTAAGTCTTAACTGATTTCATACTTCACCATGTTTATTAAGTAGTACAGTACATACTTTTTATATTATTGAAGAGAAGTTTACAAAAGGAAACAAAAGTTGTCTGTGTGTTATTGTATTAGACTTTAAGATTGAAGCTATGTTTAGTACTGTACATAGTGTAAGATGCTTTCTGTTTTATTTAGTTAACAATAGCAATTGAATTCTGTATTCTTTCATATCACACAGGAAACTTGGGTTTTTCTAGGTCATGATATTTAAATATATATTAAAAAAAAAAATGAACAAAAGACTTTGCATTTATAAGTGACTTACTTCAAATTCAAACCACTTTCCTGTCAGCTGGATGATACATCTTGAGGGAAGAGCTGATGAACTTGAAATCTCTTCATCTTGGACAGGATTTTCTACCACTAACTTCTGATTAATGACACTAGCCTGCTGAATAGGCTGCTGCTGCTGCTGTGTCTTTTTTTCTTTTACTCCTTTTTTAGCCTTTAACTTTGCTGTAAAGGTTCCATCGCCAGCCTTTGCATCTCCACCTAGTTGGGATACTTTCTTCTTTTTCTTTGACTTGTCAAGCTTGTTCCTCTTGGATGTTAATGAAACACCTTCAACACCATGATCGTAATCATCACCACCTTCATCATCTCCCGCCTGATATTCATCGTCCCCTTCATCTCCAGACATGCTGAATAAAAAATAACAAGTCACAGATGAAGACATTTTTAAGAAGAGGTTGGCAATTAAGTTTCATTTCGCTGTCATTACTTAGCTGAACCTGCGTGCTGGTCGACACCCTAACAAAATTCGCATCCTCATGCAAACAGTGGTTCTTCGACAGGAAGAGAATTTGTTTCTTTCAATTCAGCTAAAGGAGACAAAACCAGGACAATATGGGAAAGTAGTTCAAGGAGGTGCAATCTCAAACTGCAACATGTTACATTAATCTCATTTCCACATTGTTCCTTGCTTATAGTTCAAATTTCTAGAAACAACTAAACAATGTGAAAGGTTTGCATACTATTGCTTTTAAAGGGAAAAGCAACTGGCGACTTGAGCCCAAGGGTACATGTAGTTTCAATTAGTATCTCTTCCAGAATATAATCTCCTTTAAATCTTCTTCTTTTAGGGTAAAAGCCTGAATCATTGACCCACGTAGGGTAACTTACCCTTGATCTTCATATTTATCAAGTCCAAGCTTTTTGATGAAATTTTCAATTTCTTGATTATCAACATCTCCCATCTCTTCACCCTCTTCATCTCTTATATTAATGCCAATATCATCGTCATTATGGTCATCACTATCCAAAAATCTAATTTTCTTGCCTTCTTTCAGCTCTTTCTGCAAAAAAAATTGATGAAACTGTCAATTCATTATGTTAGATGAATGTACTTTTGAATAACTTTAAGCATTTTACAAAACCAACATGAGCAATCAGTGTTTTTACAACACATTTTAGAGACAAGCCTGAGCACAGGTAGTCCATTGAGGAATAACACAAAACACAATTATTCTAGCCAACAACACACTTTAAATCTTGTTGGAAAGTAAAGAATCACAATTCATAATGCCAGAAGTTTAATATTATTTTACATTCTGCATACAACATGATATTTCATTTCGCCCAGCAGAAAGAACATTTACCATTCATGTCTAGTTCTAAGATAAGTAACACAACATTTTCTTATTCACCAGACAACCAAACACACAGAACTTGAATCAGTCCTTCATTATGCATGTTTGTCTACTGGAAGAATATGAAGTATTTTCTTATTCACTTTGCAACCATGAATGATGCAAATCCTTATTCCCCCACATTGGGGTAAATAGACAGAACAAAATCAGAAACTGCTTGCCAAAAACGTTTGAAAGACATCCTTGGACATATAGAACATGATTTTCCCTCATTTCCTTCTTTTACACGATATTGATTAATAGGCCTATGTTAGTGGAATGCATATAATTATGTGGGAGTTTGCGGAAAAACTCGTGGAACTGAACCTTGTATCGTAATACTATCCATTAGTTAAGTTAGGCCTAGCCTAGGCTATTTCTCAATTCAACGTGAACGAAAACAAAAAATCACCACGTCTTCCGCGCTAACAAAATCTGATAATTGGTTGCTTTTAACATCTTTGGGTTCAGACGTCGGCTTCTTTCGCTTCCTTCTTCTCTCCATGAGGTTATTGGTTGCTGCCGTTCGATATACGATAAAAAATCCTACAAACGGAAAGACTTGGGTTCTGAACTAGATGCCGACGACCATAGTTTGGGCATTCGCACATGGACGTGGTAGCTATCATATAATATTTCCCCCTCTCTTTCGTTTGCCAAGGTTAACCATGAGCAATACCAAAATAAGTGAAATCAGTGATCGCGGGAAAGAAAATGCAAGGGCGTAGGAACCGGGGGGCTGGGGGCGCCAGCCCCCCAGTGAAAAATATGGGGGGGGGGGGTCGGAATTATCATTCCGCCCCCCGCTTCGCAAGTCAGAAAACCCCTTTTTCATTTCTCAATAAATGATAATTAAAAAAAAATCACATTTGGACCACCAAATTGCATCTAAGGCCAGGTGAAAATGCAAAATTATTTACAAAATGGAGTGGGTGTTGAAGTGTGCTATATTACACCAAATTGCATCTGAGGCCACCTGGAAATGAAAAAAAAATTAGACCCCTCCCCAGGCCGGCCATCAGTCTCCAGCCCCCCCCCCCAGTGGCGGAGCTAGGGGTATTGGTCAGGAGGGGCGAGAGCTGTAGGGGCGCTTTCGATACTCTCTAAGCGAAGCGCCACCACAGGTTGGCGCGTAGCGTACAGAAATTTTGTGGGTAAAGATACGCCCTAGATCGCCGGAAATGACCCTTTCCGGGCCTGGCTAATTTGCATATAAACGAAGAATAAATAGGTGTCATCGCAAAATTACACCAACAAAATGTGAAAAATGTCAATAGCTAGATGAGAGCGCAATAAAAAAGTCAATAATCGCGAATAAGTAAAGGTGGTAAAGAGCTGAAAAGGGCGCCAGCAGTTCATTTGATTCCGTCAGGGGGGGGCATACGCCCCCTGACTGTATGGACGCCCCGCCACTGCCTCCCCCCCGACGCTCCGCCACTGCCTCCCCCCCCCCCCCCCCCCCACTCAAAAGTACCTTCCTACGCCACTGAGAAAATGGAATAGTTTTAAGTTTATAGGTTTTAAAAGGGAAAGCAATGAGCCATCTTCTCTTCTCCTATAGCATTAAACAAAAACATCGTTGTAGGTAATTTGTTTTTGCTAACTTAAGCTGTCGTTAAGGGGGAAAAATGCTCAGCCCGTCAACAATGCATAATGCATAATTAAAACTCCACCCATTATGCATTCACTCTCTACGGTCTAAACAATCTTTTCTTCACTGACGGTACTCAGTATTGTGTAGTAAATAAAATGATGTGATCATTTACTGTGAACAGTACAAAAACGATTATAGAGTAAAGGGATCGGTTAGTTGGTGTTTACAATTGAATGAATAATGGAGCTTTAATCTTGAACATAAGCTTTGATGGAGTCGTATAACGTAATTGTCCCTTCAATATATTATACATTTCGACGATTTTTTTCGTTTTTGAACATTTTTCACTATTAATTCAGCTTCAACTTTGAAAAGCTTTCTTATTATGGTAAATAATCTTCAGTAAAAAAAATTGATGTAGGACACGGTCGCTTATTTTTCGCGTATGCATGTGTTTTCACTTCGATCGATGTTTTATGCCTGATTAAAATCATAATCACTACTTGGGAAAGTTGAGACGAGCAACAGAGTTGCAAGTTTGGTATAAAATGCTCTACCCCAACCCATGCTGCCCATTCTCCCCACACCGTTTGAAGATGCATCCTCTCCCAAACCTTACAAACTAGGAATGCATTCCACTGCATAACTCGATCATCATTCTCCTTGAGCCTTTGCAAATTGAACGGTATGTTACCACATTAACGTTTTATTAACTACTACCATGGGCAGGCCTAGGTATCAGCAATTACACAAGGAATAAGATTCGTACCAGCCTGTTCGGAAAGAGTCCCAACCGTAGCCAGTTTCATTTCAACCCCCCCCCCCTCCCCACCAACCCTCAGCCATCCACTGCTTGATGTAAGCATCCTAAGCGGATGTCAACCATGGGAATTGTGGATCATACTTCCCTTCCCAACAGGAGGGAAGCCATCATTCACAATACTGTTGGGGAGGAGAGGGGAACCATAGGTTTATTTTTGCATCTTCCTCATTGCATGAAAAATGTATTTTGTTAATCTGAGACATGCTCTTCATTGGGTCCGAAGCATTGAAGAGTCCATTTGCCAGAGAAGTTATTTCAGAGTCACATAACGCAATGATGTACTATTTGACAAGTTGATAGCGTGATGCTTATCCAGTGCTCTGCGATTCTAGCGGGTTGGGAAATTAATCACGAAAGCTTCAATGTTTGAGAGCAGGTGGTGAGTAAGATCATAACATACTGAAAGCTAACAACTTAATAATAATTTATCGGATCAGCCCATCCATGGCAGTACTATACTACAGCCAAGGGTTTGCGGTGCTAAACTTTGGGGCCAAAATTGCTCTCCTATTAGGCAAAGTTAAACACAGACAGGAACAACAACACAGCAAACAGTGAAAGCAATTGGTAACAAAATAAACGTTTTTATTATACATCAGGAACACTTTTATGGTCATCTTCTCTCAATAAAAGAAAATACTTTATTACTAACAATTCTCCATTATACCTGTCAGCGAATGACTACTCCCTCCCCCACCCCCCACAAAAAAAGGGAGAACAAGTAATGAGAAACTTTCTTTACAAAATAGCTGTGCATAATAGCAATTACTTAATTCTTTTAAAGTAACTTTTCATATTTACATATATACACACATGTTTCTGATGTAATTTTACATCACATAATCATTCACCTAAACATAATAAAGTAAACAATTCCATTAATATTTAGCATATACAGACATGGACTCAAGTAAGTTTAGTATATTCTTGGGGGGGGGGGGTTTGTGGGGGAGGTACATGTATAGAAAAGGAAAGAGGGAAAGCGGAGTGAAGTGCCATATTTACAGATGTCAAGTCACGACCTTCAACCTCTTTTGTAGAAGACGACAAATTTGCAAATATCAGAGCCTTAATAATTGAAATCTACAATAGTCATTCAACTTAAGAGGGTACTTCACTGCGAGATCTTTCATTAGGTTTAGTAAATTGTTAACCCTGAAACCCACCTACCCCCCACTGCCTCTTACCCCTGACTTCCTAAAATGGTTTATAATTATGAATTGTAGATACTATGGATATAGACCTGCTCTTCAACTAATTAAAGGTCTCAAGGCCTTAGGTCGGGGCTGCAAAAACCCATTCTGCTTCGAAAACTATCACCAGTAAGTCTTAGCAGAGGATGCAAGTCACTATGCATATATGTGACATCACTTGCAAAACATTTCAGAAGGGTCATTCCAGTCCTTCTAACTTTGGAGAAATTCTTGAACCATGAATACATAATACAGTCATCTCCTCAACCAACAGTACACAACAGACTGTTGATCTGGACACATTTAAAATCACTATAAGGCCCTGTTCTGTCTCTTATTGGATTTTAAATAAACAAGTTTCCTTGCCACATATGTGGTAATCAACACCTGCTATGCCCTTTTACCAGGTCATTGATGATCCAGGTTAAATTTGAATGATACATTTTCATCCTTTCATCCACACACTGCCAAGTCCGGGGTCCCTATCTGCCAAAATCACAACAGAACGAGCATCCCCTTTACCCTAAACAACATATTTCTATGATCTGAACTGAATAATAATTGCATTCAAACCACAATTGGGATGTATGGTAAAAGCACCCTACAAACATAACTCCACTCTCAACATGCTTTAACAGGGTCATATAGTTTTCAAAATCAACCAAACCTGAAGACTTTGCATTGGAAACAAGAGTATCAGTGAAACACATGATGAGAAGACAGGTAAGTTAGAAAAGATGAAGCAGGTAAGGATAGAAGAGGCAGAGGCGATGCATGAGAGATTGGGTGAAGAGGCAAGTAGGAATGGGATATGTTGTGCTGAGACAGGCATAGGGTTGAGATATGACAATGAAACACACAGCATGAAGATGAGACGCATAAGGGTGTGACAGGTAAATGATGCAGCAGGTAAAGATAAGGCATGAGACAAGGGTGATAAAGCAATCATTACTGGGACACATGATGATGAGATGGCTGAGATATGACAACGAAACACACAGCGTGAAGACGAGATGGTACAGGTGAGGAGACGTGCAGGTAAGAATGAGATCATACAATGATATGGTGAGATATGAGAGTGACCCAGGGAATGGGTGAGACATAATATGGTGAGACATGTAAAGATTAGTCACAAAATAGAGAAGTGGAAAAGATGGGGGATTCGGGGGGGGGGGGAAGTGAGCACTTAATAGATAGATAGGATGAGATGAAAGATGGGTCAGGTGATATTTAGACAACTGTGGTGAGACGAGTGAGTTGATGAAATAGGTAAACAGAAGATTGGTAAATGAGGATGAGTTCAGTTACTGTTACAGTACCAACAAGTAAAGACCACAAGATGGGGCTGGTAACGATGTTTACAACTAATGATATGTCACTAACCATTCATGAGACATGTGATGATGGGACTGGCTGGTAGAAGACATGGTTATAGTGAAGGATGAAATATAGGAAAGCAAATAACTTTTTAACTTTAGAAAATATTATGTCAACCTAATTATGTATTGTTTGCTCATGTAATGAACAGAGAAAATATAACTAGAGATTCAATTCTGAAGTTGCACCAACTTCAAAACAGTCAATTTTGTAATGTTGTTCTTGCAATTAACTTGTAAATACAGACAAGTTTCAAAATAACTTTACCATAAGAAATTGTAGATGGTGGGGCAAGCAAAAGGGCTAGATACACAAGGGACACCTTTGATCCAAAAAAAATTTCAATATGACATACTTAGCCTATAATTTAATGTGATATATGGTATCCTATTAATTTCTCAAAATCGCAGTAGCGACTAACCTCAATATTGAATATGAATGATTTTCAAACAAGTCAATTTTCATACATTTTATATGCAGCACTAATTTCTCTTTGAATTGTTCTTTCATATTAAAAACTCTATTGTGGGACCCCTCTGGACTGACTTTAACAAATATGATGGGTACTGAATAAGCTCATTATGTACAAATTAGATTTTATATCTATATACAAGAACTTAAATGGCAGTACAAATGAAAAGCTTTGTTTATGCATCCCATGTTTCCCCCCTACTTTGTTATTTTTATCTACTGTTTCTTATTATTGTTGTCACTGTCAGCTATTTACTCGTCCCTTTCTTGTTCCTCAAATCCTTCCCTCTCTGTGATCAGAGCTCTCTCCAAGATGACCCTCCCTTCCTTATACCTTTGGTTGTCCTCTGTGGCGAACTCGTACATCCATCCAAGTTTGGTCTCGCAGCTCTTACAGAAAACGTCTCGGACCATGTGCCTCCCAGTTATCATCATCCTGTCCTGGATGTCACTATACTGCAGGTTAACCACCTGCAACAAGATAATTGTGAGACTTGATTAGCATTCTGAAGATACATCAGGACCCTAACACCAGGGTTTTTGGGTAGCTGAAGGGTCTCCTCCTCCACCCCTAGAGAACAACTTTCCCATAGATGATCTCCTAATGATGATAACCTAATGTACAATGGTACTGGCATTTATGACCATCATATTGGCAATACTGAAAGGATTCACTGAGTATGGTATGCTAGTGTACAACTTAGACAGCAGTTCCTGATTCTTATATACCTTCAAAGAATTCATACAATGCAACACAAAGAATTCTCTGTAATGGTACTTTTGTATATTGTACTCTAGAATCACATTTTTTTCCACTTGCAAATGGAAAGGGGCCTTTTTGCTCTCTGTATGCTGTTATTCATTAAGTTTTAGTTTTTGTCAATCTGCTTTCCCCAAATCCAAAACGGTACTAAGATTAACTGGCCAAGTCTTTACCTTGTTAAATAAGAAAGCTCTTCCAGTTGACCCTGTGAAACGGGTGGAAAGAAGTTCAGTTCTGTTTGTCAAGTTTGTGTCACACTTGCCACAAGAAAACAATCTCCGACCTCCCATGTGCGCCAAGAAAATACGACCCATGATACCAACATTCAGTTGAAAGGATTGGCATGGAGCATAGAGAGCATCTACAAGGAGAAGAATGGAAAATATATAGATGACTTCAAACTTTGACATCTACAGACCTAGGAATACATCAGATGATCAGAGACTTAAAAATATATCATGAGCCTATTGTACCTTCCTGAATAGATGATCATGTTTGTTTCTCTTGCAGATGGCAATGTACAGTGGGCTAGTTGAGTCATAGTTTGTAACATTGAAATTCAGGTTTCAATGCTTTGAGTTAACCCCTTAGGTCTCATTCTTATAATTATAATGAATAGGCTAGTAAAATATGGGAGTTCCCATGCATTATGCTTAAGTTATGTTAGGCTACTGGTAGGGAAGCTGGTCACTTCACCCATTTTGCCCAACTGCCATTTCGACCAACCTTACCATTTTGACCAACCTCGATGGTCATTTCACCCAACCAGCTGGGTCATTTCACCCAACCTTGCTGGTTATTTTGCCCAACATTGATTAAATATTATATACTGCAATATAACGGACGGGGATACTTCTATGGGTTTGGTCAATTTATTAAGGAAACGTTCAGGATACGAACAGAATATTAAGAAAACTTGAAGTCGTGGTTACAGTCTGTAGGATGGATCAGTGTTTTAGGGGTCAGGTTTGATAGGTTTTTATGGAGACCGATTCCCCTTTGTATAATATTAGATTAACACTATGTAGAACTAGATTAACACCTAACTGCTGTGAACAATACCCGTGATTAACGCCTGGCAGACTTGATAAGGTAGTGTAATCCTTATACCCGAAATAACTGCTCAGACAATGATCGATATCGAACGGACATCACTTTATTTACCTACCACGAAGTAACATAACCCAAAATAAATCAAACTGAACTAGTGAAATAGAAAAAGTAATATTATTCTGACTGAATATGAGTAAAAAAATGGTTGGACGAAATGACCAACAAGGTTAAGCGAAATGACCATGCTGGTTGGACGAAATGACCATGCTGGTTGGGCGAAATGACCATGCTTGCTAATTGGGCGAAATGGCTGTTGGGCAAAGTGACCAGAAAGCACTTGTAGCAGTAATGTCCTAACTTACATGCCCTAAGTTCGCCACCTGCACTGCAGTACATTACTATAAGTACATTAGATAAACATAGGCATAGTCACTAGTGTTAAGTACATGTAGGCCTAGCATATTTACTAACACTAACAGTGAAGTTACACTAGTACTAGTAGTATAGTAAAAGCTTCATAATTGACGCACCCCTGTAATTGACGCATCTTCAATTATTACTAGCAACGATACAGCAGGCCACCTAAACTTTTTGCTGTCATGTAGAATTACATATTTCATGAGTTTGAATCCATTTCAGCTATTTGCTGACCAAATTGTGGTATTTTTTAAGCTTTTAACACCTTCCCCCCAGTTTTGCAAATTTTTTTTGCATTTGGAAATCTTACACCCTAAAAGTAACCAACAATACCTCAGTATGATAAAACCTCTCTCTGGGACTTGACCTGTCTGAGCTTAGAGGCTCAGAGCATAACAATCAGCATCTAAAGTCAATGGATGTATACTAAGGCCTACAGTACAGTTAGCTTATCGAAGGATGTGTCAATTTAGGGGTATGAAAGAACTTGACACGGCAGACATTTTGTGGTCAAATTCTGCTCAATTGTACGGTGCACAAGCACAGAACCTTAAATATTTTGAGATCATAACATTTCTGAGGAACTACACATATGAAAAACACATACAGTTGAGTGATTTGGTTTTTTCCTTGATAGACATCGTTGATCAAATCCTTAAGTGCGTCAATTATGAGCCCACCATGCTACTAGTAGTATAGTACTATAGTAATTTAGTACGTAGTACGTAGTACTACTACTACTAGGAATAACAATAACATTCGCCTTGGTACTGAACATTATGCGTTCAGATGCCTAACCTTATCGTGACATTTGGCATTGGATTAACTTTACAACCTTACTTCTTCCAGGCTTAGGTTACACACAAATGTAATTTTCAACATCTAACGTTGACTAGTGTAACTTCGGCTAGGTCTTACTTTGCATTTAGGCCTAACGTTGAACATAGGCCTATATCTTAGGCTAATGCTATGGCGTAGCGAACTAATTCTCGGGACCTTTAAATTTTAAAGCCTATGATAAAGAAACGTAACACTAAGTAACAGTAACACTACTAACAGTGTCAAACTATTCCTCGAATACGTTCTGATCAGCTCTGTATGATATTGTTAGTAACTATGAAACCTATTTACTTCGAGGCTGGAACGTCAAGATTCCTTTTTTTAAATCAGATTTCACACTAGTTTACAATTCGTGACGTTACGGTGCTTCTGATGTGTTGTTGTTCTGCACGTTCTCCCCGTGTATTCCCGCGTTTGTGCAGTTTACGTCACATGTCATGTCAGAAATTGGTTATGGCCGTTCATAGTTTTCGCGAGTAACAAACGATCCAAGAAACCAAATGAATTTGTGACTTATTGCTTGACACTCGTGTTATAAGAGTATTTACAGAAAAGATCTAGATTTTTTAAGAGAATAAAACTGAGTCATAACAAATAATGTGACTCTAATTTGTCAGTACTTCGAGTTGAAACAATATTCTGTAGGCCTTATAGACGGAGCTACTCAGCATCTTTGTACTGGCTGCAGGTAGCTTCCGTAGTTTTTTTCACGAAAAATTCAGCATCAATTTATTTCTCATTACTTAAAATTAAAGGACGCAGTGAGCTAGATTCTTCTTTAATTAATAATTATCTCCTCAAGTTACTCATTACTAGTTTTGTAAATCTATATAAAAATAGAAATCAACTACGTAAGTTAACTTACAAAATGAACTTTAGGTAACAAAACACTATACATAATATATATTGTAACACTAGGTCTTTTCGATCGTCAAAACGGTATAATTTGTAACACAATAAGTACCGTCACGATATTAACGGAGTTGTTTAAATATATCCACAATTTCTCTATTCATATCTACCGTTTTCCAGACAGGGGTTATAGGATCCAGATTTAGTAATACCTTGAAAGTATACTTCCATTGTATGATAGGTCGGTCTTGAACTTTCCATATGACAGTTTTAATAATGGTAACCTCAATCTTGATAGGGCTCGTATATGGAAATACGGAATTGCGGAACAACATGACAATTATGTAACCGGCAATATTTCAAACCATTTACCTGTAAATATATAAAGTGTCACCATAAATACGTATTATTGTTTATAACAAAGCGCTTAAGAAGTCAAGTGAAGTATAATTACTTGCTAAAGAGAGCCCGTCACTCACTTTTATGTCACTGAGTAGGCTATCTTTACTAAGTGACTCCCCTGTTTTTGTGAATGAGTCAGCTTTCGGCATAACGAGTGAATCGAACGAATCCAAGTTTTAATCAGTGTAAAGAATTTTGAATGGCAAAACTTCAGGCATTGAAGACTCGCACCAAACCGCGTGCGGCCACCTGAAAAAGTTAACTTTCTGTTGCTTGCAAGTGATGTTTTGTTCGTGTCGCTACAAAATGCAGATAGTAATGAAACGTGATACCGTACCTTGTTATCTTTAGCTGGACCTGAGATTTCCATCGCTGTATCGTTTGTAACCTGTGCTGTGGGTATTGACCGCATCTGTATGTACTGACTGTACACTATAGTGTCTAATTACCGACGTAGCAAGCTGTGTGTGTATTTTCTGGGATCGATGGTGGTGTCTAACACTTGCTGTTACACCTCATTCGAAACTAGGTCAGATTACCGGCATTAGACGTTTCTTTTTGCGCGAGTCTTCACATCCCTTAAGGTGTTAAATTATGACGTATTGTTGCAACCATAAGTTTGCCTTCAAATACATGTAACGTACGTGATACAGTTTGCGAGATAGCCTGAATGAGAGCGAGTTTCTTGCAATTAAGAATGGGAACCGGTGTACTTTTTGAAAAAGTCACCCAAGATGGAAAGCATGGGCACGAAACCAAATAGCTAATTGATCCACTCTCAAACCCATGAGTCCCTTTACATCGAGATTGTAACCGTCTCGGATCATGACGATGTTCTGTCAAGTGAATACCGTATTGGTCCCAAATATGCTAGATATTCAAATATGGTCACCTTTGGTCAAAATTCTTAGACTGTCTTAATTACAACCTTCTATGAAATTTTCCTCACTGGGACATTCATCTTGTGTCGGTTCCTTTAAAATTTCTGAGAACAATTTGGACCTCCAGGAAAGTACTTTTGAAAACTTCTAGCAATGATATCCTGCTATAATGAATTTGGGGCCTAAACTGACTACCTTTAAGGTTGAATCAGTTGGATTTTAACATTAAAAATACATACTTCAGAAAACTAGTAATAAAAATGAAGTTTTACATTAAGCATATAATGCACGTTATAGACAGCAATGCCCATATATAACAAGTTGAAAAAAAGGGCAATTCCTATACAACTTTGACATTTATTTATTAGAAAATATATACGGTGGTAGGTAAAGTCACATACTTTCTGTGTTTGAATATTGATCACATGCAAACGTCAGATTGGAAATCTTCATTACATGCTAATCTGAAGCTATGATAACGAACGGCATTGTTAGCCTCGCAAAATCAAGAATTCTGCTTTAACAATAAGCAATGATCGACAAAGGCATGCCAAAGATGGGAATAATTGAATTGAAAATGTAACCTGTCAATGACGTAAGTTAACTTTGTTTCACCGGGTCTTATAGAATACGAAGAAAATTGGAAGCTCGTGTAAAAGAAAGATAAAACAGCTTTCAATATTGACAATTGTTTATATTAAGCTGGTCCCTTTTCAAGCTTTTTACGTACCCTAGCTGATGACTGAACTGGCAGGAAATGCCTTTGCATTTAAAATATGAAGATTGTATATGAATACATATCAAGTGAACCTAGTGTATATATCTGTCAAAATTCTAAATCTGCGTTTAATTTGTTATAGTGGTATCCCATATTGCTTATGAAAATCACACCTGTTTTTGACAGTTTGAAGTGTTGAATATTTTGCTGACTGATGTAATCTAGCATCAAGATAGTTGTTGTATTAGGCCAGGAACATGATAACAGAACTATGGCCACGAAACAACTTACAGCACAACGTAAACGGATGTAGGCACACTGCATGCACAATATTACACTAGCCTGGGTCGACCACGAAGAATTGTACTACTAGTATTATGCAGATTGTACTTGATCACTAGTTAGTTACTACCACGGACATAGCCGTTCTCATCATTCCTTCACACTTTCATACGTCAGAAGCGACGTTTTGTTCCTCGGGCCAGTATATGTGTTTTTTGCCCGTTGTCTTCTGTCAATCAGAAATTGGAACTGAAATGATAAGCCCCTTCATAAAGCAAAATGACGAGTAACCATACAGAGAGTTCTCATGTACAAATACAACAGAGTAATGGTATTGGCAGACCGTCATGGAGGGCTGGATCAGTTCATGTGGACATCGATGCATTTGATGTGTCGATGGATATCGGCCATCGTCAAGCGAAAATTGGCAGTAGCAGCAATGTTAGGTCTGCCACTGGTAAAGCAGGTAGGCTGACAGTTCGAACAATTTAGGTCTAGCCTATTGGGCCTAGCCTTACTTTAGAGAATGAGACCTAGTCCTACTGTACAGTGCTGTGGGCTTAATGTTAGGCCTACTCTATTATTACTAGAGGCCTATAGTAGTGGAACCATAATGCATTTAAACAAAGTTAACCATAATTTAGTAAAACACTATAGTTCCGACACTGATGTCCAGGACCATGTTTTCAAAGAAATTCTCCATATATTGATCCGTTATCTTCCACATTATGTCTGTTATCTGGCATGTTATTTGTACCAGTTGCAAAACAGTGCTCATGTGGAAACCAGACTTATTCTATCAAACATTATATAAGCAGTCCCAAGGTTTACAATACTAACTGCGACCAGATCAAGGGCGGCGGAACCGAGGGCACGGAACCGGGGGCACCGGGGAATCAAGGGCGGGGGAACAGGGGGCACGTGCCCCCCACTTTTCCTCAGGATAAAAATGTGCCCTTTTTCTACATAAAAAATTGTACTCTTCATCACCTTATTAGGTCAGCGAAATTTCAGTAAGAGATCTAATCCTAATTTAGAAGTATTAATGAATTTCTGTGAGTCTCACTCAAATGTTTACTACCACAAGGCTTCTAACATTCTGGTGAGTGCCATTATGCATATTCAATTTGTCAAAAAAATCCTAATACATTTCCAAATATACATTGCTATATTACATTGTGACTTTGTAATAAGCAGAAGCCATATATACAGTAGCCTTCTATGAATAATGAGTTTAGTTTTAATATCCCATAACCTACCCCATCCTTTTGTATTTTGACATACAGTATTTCATTTGCTTTCATGCATGTATCGATCGCGTTTGTATGGACTTGGACTTTATAATGATTTCACCTCATTTTGTCTTGAAAGAAAACTTGTTCCTTGTTTCCAATTTGCACATTGGATATTGCAGTGCTAGTATGCATTTTTTCCTTGAGGGGGGGGGGGGCAGTGGCAGAGCGTCCATACAGTCAGAGGGGGCGGATGCCCCCCTGACGGACTCAAAATGACTGCTGGCGCCCTTTTCAGCTTTTTACCACTATTTACTTATTCAAGAATTATTGACTATTTTACTGCGCTCTCAATTACCTATTGACATTTGTCACATTTTGTTGGTGTAATTTTCTGACAAAATGGCGATGACACCTATTAATTCTTCGTTTATCTGCAAATTAGCAAGGCCCAGAAAGGGTCATTTCCGGCGATCTAGGGAGTATCTTTACTCAAAAAATTTCTGTACGCTCCGCGCCAACCTGTGGTGACGCTCCGCTTAGATAGTGTCAAAAGCGCCACCGGCCTACAGACCATTCTCGCCCCCTGATCATCACCCCTAGCTCCGCCACTGAGGAGGGGGGGCGTTGATGGAGTGATGTGTATACGCAAATAAGATAATACAATAAGAGTTATAAAGGGTACTAAATATCAGACTGCATCAGTCCAATCGAATTTCTGCAAAGTGCCCTTAGACGTCGGTGCCCCCCCCCCCCCCAGATTAAAAGTGCTTCCGCCGCCCTTGGACCAGATGCAGTGTAGTGAAAGGTTGAGCATTTGTTTGCAATCCAAGTAGGCTGTAACATTATTAACATTGAAAGAACACATTTTGAATTCTTCCATGACCCTGCAACTTCATAAGTGAAAGGCAAAGTGGGTGTCACAGTAACTGCTCCTCAGATCAAAGATAAGAATGTTGAACAGATAATTTTGTTTCCTTCATTCCATTTGAATGATACAATGTGAAGCCTTACGTTGTGTTTTCTCATTTCATATCAAGATTTGAGGCAAAGATCAGCAGTCCCCATTGACAGTAAAGAGTTTGTGTACAGCACAATACAACCATTCACAAGGCCACCACAAACACTGATTGGAAGAATATTGGCAGAACTGAAAGGTGTATTGGGGGAGAGTCAGGTATGAAACAGTCTATTGATATTTATAGCAAAACTGATAAATATGTCAATGTCCCTCCTCCCCCCCCCCCCACACCCTTTCTCTTTCTTGTTTTGAATGATTCATTTATTGTAACATAGCATTTGAGGTATGTATACTACAACAATAAGATGCAGAACCACTTGAAAGATGAATCCTAGCTTCAATATATGCATGGATGCCAAGTAGACTCTTTCCCACTCCACATTGGAGCATCCACTTATCCAAGTGCTTCAAAATATTAGCCATCTGTTGTTTGGAGAGTGAATATTCATGAGTTATTATGCCCTTCACTATATAAACTATATAATCAATTATTATGTAAGCAACGGTACATCATTGGTTAGGGAAGGGGGTTGTTTTCAACTGGTATATATCTTTTCCATGCCCTTTCTTGGGATGACACATAAACATTATATACTTACATTCAATATAAGAAATTAAAAAAGCACTGACTTGAGAAGGAAACACAGGTCAACCAATTTTGACATCTGATCCAGTGATCCCATTCCCATCACCAATCATATTCAACCACAAATGTGATCATGGTGTTGTCATTCAGATTGTTAAATTACCTAAAAATGTACACATCCCAACAGAGCATGTGTTGTTACATTTCCTCCATACGGTGGAGTAAATTTAGTTAGGTACACAGCTGTGTTATTTTATTGCATTATACTGTACAGGTTGTTTCATCTTAAATGTTTCGTAGCGGGGTTGTATCATTGAATACTGAATACTGTATGAATCGTTTAAATCAGTTGGAAACGAGAACATGTAATGTATGGACTGTATTTTTTTATATATTTTTTTCTGTTTGTTTTCTTATTTTGTTCACAGTCCTACAGGATATTATTTCTTGGACTTCTTACTCTTCTTTGTATGTTTATCTTGCTTCTTTGGTCTCAGTCTACAGACAGTATGGGTAAGTCAGAATGAATATCTATGAAATCAATGTACTTCCTCTAAAAGGAGGCACCCTCATAAATACTGTAGATGACTTTGGGTAGAATGTTAGGCTTGCTTTGTTCTAGTCAAAGGAACAAGAACATTTTTAGTGGTAGTGTTTCTACATGGAATGCTCTGTGAAAGCAAAATTGATGACGACGTTGGCTCCACTATATTGTAAAAGATGACCCCTGGTTTACACTCTTTTCAGTGAAAATAAGGGTCAAATGGGTGTAACCAGACCTGTGCCAATTGGAGCTTGCTGTGTTGTAATCTATCATTCATTCATACTTAGTAAAGATTCCTAAATCCTATTGGTCCATTCAGGTCAGCTGACCGTGGTTAATCTTTATGTCTGCTGGAAGGAAAAGCCAGTGCCTTTTGCACTGGAAAATGGTGATATCCACTGGCACTTAGCCAGTTAATAGCCTGAATTTAGATGCCCGCTAGTGTAACAAAATATGGCCTAATTGGAGAAGGATTCCTTTACCATATATATATATATAGACTTACACTACGTGCACTATGTTTTTCAATTAGTAATGTTCACTTTAATCATCTCTTTTTTTTTTCTCTAATCAGCCCTCACAGCTTACTCAAGTCTGCTACTGTTTGACCTTCTCTCTCTCTGTACCTGTCTGGTTACCATTTGGGTCACAAGGCAGAAACCAAGTAGTGCATACTCATTCGGGTAAAAAACAAAAATTGAAATATTTTAAAAGCTCAGAGAAACTTAGTTGACTTACTAGTGCATTACACACCTCCTTCCACACAAACAAATGAGCATATTTATATACCTATATATATCTATGTATGTATGTATATTTATCTATATATATATATATCACATAATGTACTTAACTAAAATACCATCATACTGCTAGTCTGCTACTTTGAGTTTCAAGGGTACGGCTCGCGTACCGATCATCAAGCAACTCAACCCGATCATCAGGTTGCCTGATGATCGGTACGCGAGCCGTACCCGTGAAACTCAAAGTAGCAGACTAGCAGTATGATGGTATTTTAGTTAAGTACATTATGTGATATATATATATATATAGATAAATATACATACTCCGAGTAGCAGTATGATGGTATTTTAGTTAAGTACATTATGTGATATTCTAGCTCTGCCTTATCATAGAGCACTCTTTGTGAATATTGGCCAGCATTATATGTGATGTTGAACTGTAGTGAAATCCATGTAATGTTCCTTTGGTGTGATTCATTTGCCTTTTCCTCCAGGTATGAGAGGTTCGAAGTATTAGCAGTCTTCACTTCCACGATGCTAGCAAGTTTTAGTGCAATATTTATCATAAAGGAATGGTAAGTTCCTCTACTCCCAAATTACTTACAGTAAAAATTACAACCCAAGTGAAAATGAGGTCATGTGGATTCATGAGTTTTTTTAATTTTTTATCTTTGATTCTCATTTCTTAGGCCTGGCTAATTAATCCCTCGCCTTTGAATGGAATCATCAATCCATGATATAAATATGAAAGACCTGAACTTTTCTTTAAATAATGCTTGAGAATACAACTGTGGATGCAGAATTGCTTGGAGTGGGGGTGAGAGACAAGTATCATGAATGCTTGTGCTCAAAGCATACTGGAAGTTTCCAATATGTACCTTGTTTGAGCAAAATTGTGTTGGCTGATAATTTCTAGGGCTCAAAAGTTTTTCAAAAGACCCCCCTCCCCCCCAAAGATTCCCTCTCTGAATCCACTTCCTGTAACAAATATTACCAGATTGTAGCTAATTCAACACAAACTGATGCGTTTCAGCTTTTGATTTGTCCATACAGTACAGAGAGAATATTCAGTCAGCCTGACATTCACACAGGTCGACTGATGCTTGGGGCTGCTCTTGGTCTTTTCTGTCACATGGTGGTTACCTACGGCAATCGAAACAGCGCCCTCAATCATGTCAGTACCTCCTCTAAGTCCAGCTGGTTACAAGAACACTTTGCCGATATCTGCAAAAGGTAGTTTTAGCCCTGAGGAATTATTTTATTTTCTCTCTCTCACTCTATTTTTCCTCCTTAACTATATTTCCTTGGCAGTGAATAATTTTAACGGTCGTCCGGGCGTCCGAGACGACCAGAAACATCGTCGGGCTACCAAACTTTTTAAAAATAATAAGGCAGGTAGTCCGGCGGGACTACCTCATAATTTAAACAACAACAGACTCAACTGCTGTTGAAATAAAGAAAAAAATGTCCCAAGTTACTGCCGAATGCATTCAAATATTTTATATTCTACCGCGATCACACCCCCAGGCCATATGCCTCCCCCCTCCACCAAAAAGTTTCGTACATCGGCCCCTCCACCAAAAAGTTTTGTACATCGGCATCGACAAGCCTAACACACACACGTATATAGACATTGCAACGTTTCGGTGCCGACAGCAGCTCAGTAAAATTCAAGCAGTTGTCTTAAAGTTAATGCCTTTTTGTTTACCTTCGTTGCTTCCCCCACCAGTTGCTAATTCATCATAATTATTTAGGGACTGTTTTATTTAATTTCAGCAAATGTTTTATACCTTGAATCAGTAATAGTTTATCATCCTCTTCGCTTCGCGCTGCCCGCGGCGAATGATCGATCTTTTATTTTTACACAGTGAGTCAATGGAACTCTCGTATTGACTTAACTGTATGTGAGAGAAATCACACACTAAATCTCCATTGACTTGGTCGCCGTGAAGCAGGCCATCGACTTGCCTAAAGTCGATTTAATTATGTGCGATCCAGATAGCCCTGTTGATGCAAAGTAGTGGGATCCAATTCACAAAGTTACTTTAACAAACTAATGACATAACATGACGTTTAGCATATACCACTTTAGAAACAGGAGTAATTGTCAATCTGGTAGTAAAACTTTTTTATGAATGGAAAGTTTTTTTTATTAATTTTAATTTGATTGCACGTGTTGCGGTCGATCACATCATCACAGTATGGTTGTAGGCTACTTATAAAGCCTATCTAGAGAGAAATGTCATGATTCATCCATAATAAATAAATAAAAAAATAAAAAAAACCGCGAATAAGTTTAAATCGCGAAGTTTTTTGGCGGGATTTTTTTCCAGCGTTCGTAATACACAAGTTGCGAATAGCTTATGCCTTGTTTTTGTTGGATTAAGGAGTTCGTTATTACTATTACAATTGACACACCTAGTTGAATAAAGCACCGTCGTATGAAGTAAATATTTGTGAATAACTGTATTGGAAAATGTGGCGATTTTTGAATAATGTAGAGCCGCCAAAGAAGAAGAGCAAATCGGCAGAGGAAAAGAGAGCGGCAGGTAAAGAATATGACCAGACGAAGCGTCAGCGTTCATTTCAGAACTCCTGGCAGGCTCACCCTAATTTCAAGTTATGGCTACGCTACGATAAGGAAACAGCGCTGATGTTCTGCAACATCTGTGAGCAATGGGCTACATCAACAGGCCAAGCCATGGGCAAAACCGAGTTTGTGAAAGGGTGTTCATCACTGAGAATCGAAAGCCTCCACAAACATGCCAAGAGCGAAACCCACACCGGAGCGGTGGCCGCGAAAGGCGCTGCCGAGGCCCCTCCCGGTACGTCAACGGCCGACAAGCTGCTCCGGCAGATGAATCAAACGGTAATCAACCGACTGGAAGTCATGTTTCGTACATGCCATTTCTTGGCTA
This sequence comes from Apostichopus japonicus, assembly GCF_037975245.1. Taxonomy (NCBI): domain Eukaryota; kingdom Metazoa; phylum Echinodermata; class Holothuroidea; order Aspidochirotida; family Stichopodidae; genus Apostichopus; species Apostichopus japonicus. The sequence goes on from NC_092568.1 coordinate 20,678,647, forward strand.
AAAAGGCACGCCCATTCGCGGATTTTGTGGAGCAGTGTGACCTGGATGAGGCAAAGGGGGTAGATGTTGGTCAGACCTACAGAACCGAACCAAAATGCAGGGAATTCACTGACGCGATCTCGGAGATCCAGCGGCAAAACCTCGAGAAAGAAATTTCAGACTCCAAATTCTTCTCTGTGATGTGTGATGAAGCCACGGATGCGGCTGTAGTGGAGCAGATCATTTTATTTGTACGGTAAGCATCTCTCATGTGCGGTGACTGAAAGACGTGGTGTGTTGGGGGGGGGGGGGGGTGGTTGGATGTTTGGCAGACCTGCGTTCTAATCAATAACCATACAGTAGGCTATAGGCCCAATTCATTTTCAGTGCTAATATCAATGTGAATAAGTCAACCTGTCCTAAATTTGGAGCCTATAGTATAGGCCTACTGAATTTTTTTAAACAGATTAATGATTTGCAATTTAAATAAGTTTACATGCTGTGTGAGATTCTGTAAAATTTGCAAATTCCGGGCCAATACCGATAATTTTTTACAGATGAATGTTATTTTCATGAAACTGATTTTACATGCCAGGATCGGGGGGGCTCAAAATAGCCTACCACACTGTAGTATATGCGAATTTCGAGCCTATACCGAAATTTTTTAATTAAACTGGTTATACATCTCGGGGTTATTCTAAATAGCCTAACACACTGTAGTTTATGCATATTTCGAGCCTATACCAGTATTTTTTCATAAACAAATCAAATCAAATTTTATTCTTGCAATTTATTGTTAGGTTTCAAAATGATGGTTAGTTTTTCATTTTATCCATTCACGATCCCAAAGAAACTAAGCATTATACTGATGTGTAGCTCATATTTCTGTTATATTTGTTATTTCAGGTATTCAAACTATGGAAAGGTAACAACCAGATTCCTCAGCATTCAGAAGTTGGAGAGGGCCACTGCTGCTAACTGTTATGGAGAGATCATAGCTGCACTTCACGAGTATTGTGGTATCCAGGAGCCAGAACTTTGGAGCAAACTGGTCGGATTTGGGAGTGATGGGGCATTGGTCATGACTGGAAGGTGGAGTGGTGTGGGAGCACGCATGAAGGAACATCAACCAAAGCTTCAGACAGTACACTGCATTGCTCATCGTCTTGAGCTAGCAATAAAGCAGGCATCCAAGAATGTCCCGATGGTGTGCAAGATGGACCAGTTCCTGATCAACATCTTATTATTCTACCATAACAGTACTCTGAATAGAGGTCTGCTAAGACGCACAGCAGAAGCGTTAGGAGTTACCAGGTTCATACCAACCAGAACAGGTGGAACAAGATGGATTGGTCACACACAGAATGCACTGACCAACTTGTTGTCTGGTTATCCTGCGATTGTGCAACATCTCCTGGAGGTAATCATTGCTTTGTACTTAATGCTTAAGCTTGTCACCAACAACATCACCATTATCATAACTTCAACAAACTTAGGCCTATTGTATTTTCATGCAATTATTTATTTAACACTCTCAGATCAAAGAACACAACCAGACAAGCAATGATTCCAAAGGAAAGAGTGCTGGCTTCCTCAAGTTATTGCTATCCAGGCCATTCCTTGGGTTTCTCCACTTCATGGTAGATGTAACCAACATCCTGGGACGACTCTCTCGTACTTTCCAGAGAATGGACATGAATTTACCTGAAATGCCCAAACTTGTGAAAGACACGGTGACCTCTCTTGACAAGTTGAAATCACAGTAAGTGACTGACAATTACCTCCACTACTTTCTTATCCTTAGTTATCAGAACTTGTTTGGTTTTGATTTTGAATGTATACGCTCAAATTACTGAAGTTTCACTTTTCTTTCTGTTAAAGACAAGGACCTGCATTGAGACAGTTCCAGAGGGCAGCCACTGACGGTACGTTCCATGGCCACAAGATCGAGGGAGAGCCAATCAACAAAGCCGAGTGTGATCTTGCAGTCACCAGCATCACAGAGGCTATCAACATTAGATTTGACATTGATGCCATACAACTTGCAGTAGCCAAAGTCATCAATTTCAAGTCCTGGCCCATTGAGGCAGAAAGAGGTGGGTTTTTCGTGTGCATGATTGAATCATGTAACATGGTATGATGAACAAATTTGACATTTGATCAAATGTAGTTCAGTATTCCAAATCTCCAGTAGGTTTGTTTTTCTTTTCTTTCAGACTTTGGTGATGCTGAGATTGCAGAACTGGTGGATTACTTCAGCCCAGTCCTTGAAAAAGCTGGCACGAACACAAATTCAATCGAGATGGAATGGTCAAGTGTCAAAGAAAGTGCTTACACAGAGTGAGTTCTCAATTAACAAATCAAATGTTTTGTTTGTTTTATATAATAATTATATCACCCTGTCCCCCTATCTATGCAAACCAAGCTCTTTAGAACTATTCCTAGTGATGTAGTATAACAGCACCAACTCAGTCAGCTAACTTGAACTTATTCCATTTTTCTCCACAGCTACAAACCAGTGTACAATGCATCATGGGAGCAGCTTGGAGTCAAGTATTGAGTCGATGCTGAAAATCTATTTTCACTGGTGGATCTCATCCTGACAATCCCTGCTCACTCTGTGGAATGTGAGCGGGGATTTAGTCAGATGAAACGCGTGAAAACCGACTGGAGAAACCAGCTGACAAGTACCGCACTAACTAGTACCCTGAGGATACTGATGGAAGGGCCGAGCATTAAAGAGTTCGACCCGTTACCGGCGATTATCTTCTGGAACTCAGTTGCCAAACGTGTGAGACGCCCCTTCCAGCCCCCATATGGGAAGAGGACCCCCGCTGTGGAAGCTGAAAAGGAGATAGTAGAGAGTGATGATGGTGAATGATGATGATGAAAATCCTGTGGTTACAGTGCAGAGTGGTGATGATGATGGCGACGATCCTGTACCTGTAGTTTTGTAGAAAATCAATACATCACTGACTAGTCCCACATCTTGTCTAGTCCTTTATTCGAGTCATTGTCAAATCTACTCCGAAATTTGGAAGGACTACCTGGTTTTGCGCAGGACTACCAACCTTTCTTTGTTTGGTTGTCCTTCGGACTACCTCTTGAAATTGCTTAAAATTATTCACTGCTTGGTGATTAAGATATGTACTGTACGATGATAAACCATTGAATTTTTAAAACTAAATCAAAATGTTAGATAAGTTTGCTCTAAACAAAAGCACAGGAAAATGTGGAAAACACTTCAAGTATTTTAAAACAGTGGTTATTAATTTGCACTTCTTTTACAGTTTAAAAATTATTCTGCAGGCAAGATGGTTTGGAACTGAAAGGGATAAAAAAGCCCAAAGCATTCATTATCCATACTAGCATTTTGTTTACAAAAGGAATGGGTAAACATGCATCTTGAGAAACTAAAACGCAGTCAGTCTCATAAACGTTTGCGATACAAATATCTTTAGACAACCATGCATTCCATGTTGAAAGGACTTTTGGCCATCCCTTGCCCAAGTTAAAATAATATTACAGAGACCAAAAGATTTAAGTCAGAGAATTGGTTGATCATTTCAATAATTATTCTTGTTCAACTCACTGGGGCAAACAACTGTTTTTTTTTGTAATTTGACTAGGGTTGTAGGAAATTCCAAAAGAAGTGGCAATAATTGTAAAATTGGCCCATTTTTTACCTTGGAAAAGTGTACTAGGATGATAACTTTGTAATATTTTGTACTTTGTGAACTTTGAACCCTGTTCAATAGCTATCAAGTCAGATAATAAATGTGGTGGTTTTGGTTTGGTCTCTGATTTTGCCATCTGTTTGACTGTATGCCCCAATTTGTCTTCTTCAGCTTTTGTACTGTCGTGCCTGGTCTAGACCATCTGCTCCTACCTCGGATCAACCCATTTGCATTGGTAGGCTTCGGTGGCGCCACAGCGCTCACCTTGGCCGATTTTCTAATCGATGTCAAGTGAGTATTGGGTTTGTTCTGCTCTCAGACGAAGTGCGATTTTTAAAGCACATCAGGATTCTGTCAATGTGAAAAATATAGAAAACATACGAAAAAAGAAAGAAAGAAGGAAATTGAAAAGCAAAATGGATAGATATTAAATTATGGAAAAGGAAAATATAGACGATATGATTTGACCCTTTGGGACACGAAATCAGCAAATGTATTAGACACCCAAAGTAAAGTCAGGAACCACCCGCTGCCGCCTGCCTGCCCACCCACCCACTACCACTCCCTCTCTGTCCAGCCCAACAGTTTTATTACTTCAAAAGTTGTCTTGCTAATGCAGCTGGTCATGTTTGCCTTGAACAGTTTCCTGCAATAATTTAAGCACAAAACACCCGTTACTTTGGCGGGGTGTACAACTTTGCACCATGTTGCGTTTAGACCTAATTGCAGGCCTAATATATGATCTGACTATGTGTCAGAATGCACCATTTTGACATCTAATTAATTTTTATTTTGTGAGAGGACTCCCCAGGTCCCCCTACCTGAGAGTCATGTCCTAGGGCCTTCCCCCTTCTCCAAGAAATCCTACAAACGTCGGTACGTACTATGTAATGCAACACTTTGTTTTAGGCAAAATTGTTTATCATTGCAATTAACAGAACAGGAAAACAACACAAACATGCATCTGGTCTGTCAAGCTGATAAGATAGGTCTCCACTTTTGCACAAATTCTCAAAAGTTTTATGAATTTTTTGGTGCATTTTCTTGGCCTTCAACTTCTTGTTTTTGTTAACCTACAGTAACTACCATGCTGCTGACACATGGGCATCATATGGGATAGCTTTCATGTTAATTGGTACCATGTTCCCTTTAAGTGTCTACAGCGGCACAATATTACTCCAGACAACACCAGCTTACATCCTTGGGCAACTGGACAAATGTCTCAGAGAGGTATGAGCAAATTCTTTCTCCATATTGCCTCGTAAGTGTAAACGTAGTGCCTACAAATATGCTATCTAGAACAAGAATGGTCACATTGGAACAAATATGGCTCATGAGCTCTGTTTTACTACCACCATCATTGTTTTTGTGTGTTTGTGTTTTGGGGCTCTTCTCATGAGAAGTTAAATTTGTTGCTTCTTGTATGAAATAATGTGAAGGAAAATGGAACTAAAACAAAGTTTGTATCATAAGATTACAGTTTTTGTTATCCCAATCATCTCCACCTTCCATACTCACTAATTTGTGGCCCTGGATTTATTCTCATCCCAAATTTCTTTTCACCACTTACTTTGAACCTTAACAAATTTGTAGTCTATATAGCAAACCTTTTCCTATCTTTTAGTTCCTGGAAAGAACGATTCTATATTCCCTGAATCCTCCTTGGACGCATTCACTCCGCAGGCCTTGGTAGTGACGTCTCGTGTCGATCCTTTCAATATGAACTGTCTTCATGTCTAGGTCTGCTAGAACTTTTTAGAAACCCTTGTTAAAGTTTTTTTATTCAATTTACTCATTTGCAGGCTTCTACATTAGATGGTGTTTTGGAGTTTAGAAATGAGCATTTCTGGACGTTATCGTACGGTACTCTTGCCGGCAGCCTTCATGTCAGGGTCAGAAGGGATGCAGATGAACAGGTATTGTGAAGTGACTTTTCTCAGACTACATTAAAATCCATTTGAATGCTTGCTTTCTGCATTTGGATTTATATTGTTTTATCAAGTGTTTTGGTACTATTCTTTTCCAATATTTCATAGCCATGCATATTATCAAGGCTAAAAAGTAGTCCAGTCTCAGTTCACATATTCATGACAGAAAGCTTTGAAACATCGCAAAAACAGTTGATGAAATTTGATACTGATATAGGGAAAAAAAAAATTAAAAATTGAATGGAAGTAGTATAATTGCTCACACACACTTACCATTTTCATTTGTCTAAGTTTGATCAATCAATCTTAATTTTATTTCTATGTGAACATGTCAAAAGTAACACAGGTGACACTGCAGCTGAAAGTTTACCCTGCTTCATTTAAAGTGTTACTTCAATTTCCGGGTAATATGTTTGCATCCATGGTCAAATTTCAAAATCAGGATTAAAGTCTTGTTGCTCACAGCACTAACATGTGTACCAGGCTTAGGTCATCGTCATGGCAAGCTCACTAATACTGGCATTTTCCTGTGTGGCTGCAATGACAACAGACTATTGTAAAGATTGTTCGGAGATGTAGATACTGCCTGTGACATGAACAGGAATCCTGTTTCGCAGTAGACCATTTTCAAATTTCTCTACGATCCAATCTTCAGATTTCCCACGGGTACCTTAAAGTCCTTGATATCCTTGGAAAAACTTGGTACTGGAATTTTGATATTTTCCAAGAAAGTCCTTGGAAGTTGACATTCAAGGCAAAAAGTACCTGAAAAGTCCTTGAATTACGTTATTATGCCATGTACTGTGAGGTTGTTAAAGGCTATGGCAGTCTTCCAGTTAAGTTAGTTCTGCGCTGTTCTGAACTCTTACTTGACCTTTTTTTGTGAGGGCCTATTCATATTTGGAGACCTACATGTTTATGTGTCTATAGTCTCTTGTAATGGGCTTCAACCTGCTAAAGAACTGGAAGTCGGTAAGGGGGGTAGCATCCCTTGCTGCCAGAGATAATATGATCCCCTTCCGGCCTTCCAGTACATTGGAGGTTACATCCACAGATCATCATATGGTAAACTGGTGACTGCCCGGTGTTGTGACGTTTGTATGTTCCGAAGTCTTTATGATCATATTGTACAAGGAGGAGAAAGAAATAATAACCATAAATCAGCTGAAATTTCAAAGGAAAATGTTTTAAAAATTTATTTATTTAGATTGACATGTCTCTAGTAAGTCATGGCAGGACTTTTGAGGACTAGTTCATCTTCAAAATGGTGTCAGATGGTCCTTGAAAACAGGCTTATTTTGTCCTTGAAAAGTCCTTTAATTATGTTTTCAATATTGTGTGGGGAACCCTGAGTCTTATTTGATGGCCTAGCAGTCGCTGACAAAGGCCTTAACACTTAGGCCATGAATGTTTTGGCCTGCGGCAGTTGCAAACAAAGGAGAATATTGTCTATTAAAGTAATTCATTTAATTTGGAAATGAAACAATCAAATATGTCAGACTTATTTATTTAGGTCATGTTTTGGTCAAGTTAATGCCATAGCAAAGTGTCTATCAGTAGGTGTGTCTATCTGTCTGTCAATCTTGCTCGCAGGCCATTTGCTCTGTCCTGAAGAAAGCTTGTCCAAGTTGTTGCCCTTATCAAAGGGCTCCATTAAAATTTTACACATAAAGTAGCTCTATAAAGGTCTGCAGGTTGTTTAAATTAAGAAGAAGAATGGGCAAGAGGGAGTTTTGTAAGGTAACCTAAAACTGTTGCCCCGGTGTCAGTATGGATTCACTACATGGTTAACTAGTTAACTACTTAACATGGTTAACTAGATGGTAAATATCTGTAGGTCAGATTTCCATGATATCCATGAATAGAGAACTCCAAGCCAACCACAAAACACTTGGCAAACTTTGCTGTTTACAAAGGAGGTTTCTTACCAAGAACCTCTAATTTATTTTGATACTGCAGGGAATGATTTTAGTGTTCCAATTATCGAGTAGCAGTTTTGAGAGCTTGTAACTCTGTCTGTTGTAAATCAAAACTACAATGCATCATTTGCACTTGTACAGCAATTTGCCCATCCTGTGTAGAATCTTGCAATGCTTAACTGGATCCGTTTTTTTTCCCTGTACTGTACTCATAGCCATAGCATTGTACTTTTGTGTGGAAAGGCATCCACAAATGTACTGTTCCATAATTAGGTTTAATACAAATACTTCTCTTTGCAGCTGGTCTTGGCCCATGTTACCAACAAGTTGTCCCACTTGGTGTCCCCGCTCACAATTCAGATTATTAAAGATGACTGGACCAGGGTTTCAGCAATGTCTTCCTTCAGTAGTGGACACCTCGATCCAAAAGTAGCACCCCCTGCGCCCCTACCTAGCCAATACTCCGCTATAGCTGTTCCGAACAATACCCACCACGGACAGATGAGTGCTCAACATCTTCTACAGCAGAAGAGGCTTGGCTCGTTGGATTCTTTCAAGTACCCAAGAGCTGCCAGTACGCCGTTTACAACTCCGAGTAAAGATTCTGCCTTCAGTCTTAGTATGACAGAGCCGAGCCCAATTCTTCCTAATACCGGGGCTAGCGTTCCTCGAAGGACCACCGTCGAGGACAGTAAACTGAGAGGAATTTTGAGGTCCGCACCCTACTCTAACGTTCCGCTGGCTCCCCCCAGTCAGGGTGAACGATCAGTTAACCACAGAACAGAAAGACAGGCCGATGGCAGCGCCTTCCTGGACGTCGGTCCAGAGTCTGATATTTCATTGACAGGGAACAGCCAGTATAGAAAAATGGATCATGCTCCACAAAGGTGAAACAATGCAGAGATGATGATTTGCTCTGGTCTGGATGCATCGCATCCAGCGCCTTCCGGGACATCGGTCCAGAGTCTGATATTTCATTGACAGGGAACAGCCAGTATAGAAAAATGGATCATGCTCCACAAAGGTGAAACAATGCAGAGATGATGATTTGCTCTGGTCTGGATGCATCGCTCCACAATGAACTGCATGTGTGGCATTACGTAGATTACTGAACTGATTGAAAAATATCCACAACTCCTCTAGAGGTTGACATTCAAAATCAGGAGTTGAAAAATATTTAATGTAGTCATTGAAAAATATCTTCATTATACTTAAGCTAGGTAATCTTTCTGGACATTCCATAACTTTGGACTTTGTGATACGTTCTGCAATTTTACAAGACTGCTTCTCAGCTAAAATGTCATTATTTTTTATCTTTAAAAATTGTGAAGAAGTGTTTCGGTGAAAATGTGTTACATTCATAAAGGAGATAACACCTAGGTATGCATGCATCCTTCGTTCCGATATTGCAATCCACTGTAGCTCGGGCACAGGAAATGGTTTGGGGGGGCGGGTGGGGGGCAGTGAGGGGAATGGCAAAGAGGAATCACAGTCAGACTGTTGCGTTGTGCCAAGTCCAGATGTTCCTGTATCCATTTGAAAAGTAACAATTTTGCCAAGGTATTACATTAATAACGAGACAGATGGTACTGTACCTGGTGTTTCCTGATCTATTATAAACCAACTTTGTTTTTTTATGTTCCATTTACAAAGGCATGCAGTCGAACACAATAACCAGGTAACACGGGACAGTCATGTGTTATGTAACAAACATATAATTTTTATTTAAATGAAATTAATTAACAGTTAAATAATTCTCACTGATCTGTTCATTTGTGTATTTACTTAAAAGTCATTCAAATAATAATAATGCAAAATTTTTCGATAAAAGTGGCGGTGCTGACCTGGAAAAAACAAATTACGATCCTCTGTTTTAACTGCTTTGATTCTCATTGTAACAGAAGATAGAGAGAAAGAGAGAGATAGGTAGTATGATGTGGGTGTGTGAAGTTTGTGTAAGTAAGCTCTCTAACAGATCCTCTGTGGAGCCTTTATAACACATTCATCTGATGGTGATATCCATATATTGAACAAAACATATTTAGATATTAAGAGCTCTATATTGCCCATAAAAAAGTGTACAGAGGGTACGAGATTATCAAAGTAGTCTTACTACTAATCTGATATCTGATATTCAACTGTTTTCTAAAAAACAAAGCTCATTGAGGACTCTTTCCAGTCCAAACTGGAATTAATTAGATATTATTATATCTATCTTTTTCTGTGAGTAAATTTCAAATAATTTCAATGGTTAGTTTTTACTTAAAACACAGATTGATAAAAATAGCACTGCTGACATAATGGACCAGCAGTTCATTCGTTCTGTATGTCTTATACTGTCTTTTCCACTGCACTGTCCAACACAATCACATCAAGTGAACAATTCTGTTGAGAGGTTTCAGAATACTGCTGCTCAGTGGCGTAGGAAGGTACTTTTGAGTGTGGGGGGGGGGCTGAAAGCTGATGCCTGGGGAGGGGTCTAAGGGGAGGGGGTGTCCCTCTCCCCTTTGGAAATTTTTTGCATTCCCAGGTGGCCTCGGATGCAATTTGGTGCAATATAGCACACTTCAACCCACCCACTCCATTTTGTATATAATTTTGCATTTCCACCTGGCCTTAGATGCAAGTTGGTGCTCCAAATGAGATTTTTTTCTCATTTGGAAATGAAAAAGGGGTTTTCTGACTTGCGAAGCGGGGGGGGGGGGGGGCGGAATCATACTTCCGCCCCTCCATATTTTTCACTGGGGGGGCTGGCGCCCCCAGCCCCCGGTTCCTACGCCCTTGCTGCTGCTTTGTTATATGACTATTTTAGCGTAAACTCAAAACCAAATCATTAATAAAAATGTTCTTGTTTTTATGTATGTGTAAATCCATCAATTTGATGTACACCATCAAATTACAGATTACTGAACATGAAATGTTTTGAATCACTGTAAAAATTAACTTTATAAAGTCATGGATCTTCTTCTTTTTTTTGGGGGGGGGGGGGGCAAAATATTAAACCAAGAGTAAATTAAGTATTTATTGCAAAATGTGTTAAATCAATGAAACGAAAGATATTTTATATTTTAGCAAATTGATAGATATCGCACATTTGAAGCTCAATTTGGTGATCTTATAAATTGTTAAAGAAAGTGGTATTGTTTTCATGCTTTTTTTTCATGCAAACCGTTTCATTAACGATGACCTAAATGCAATCAATTTTTGTTGAATTGATACTGTTTGCGAGCAATTCATACACTCCTTAAAATATATTCAAGCAACTGCTGATATTAACTATTCAACAAATTTTTCCTTATATGTGTGGTACCCACTTCTTGATCAAAGTAATTGAAGTAAGTAAACTTCCAGAATATTTTTCGTAGAGATTTTGGTGATTTGCTTTTCTGAACAAATATTGAGTTATCAAAAATGGAAATAATAGTTGAAGTTAATTAAAATGTATAAAGTCAGCAATGTTCCCACCTAAAGTTATGATTTAAATTAAAGGCATTGAAGACTCGCCCCAAACCGCGTGCCTCGCTCTGAAAAAGTTAATTTTCCGTTGCTTGCAATTGAAATTTTCTGCTTGTCGCTACAAAATGCAGACAGTAATGAAACGTGATACCTTGTTATCTTCAGCTGGACCTGAGATGTCCATCGCTGTATCGTTTTTACACTGTGCTGTGGGTATTGACCGCAGCTGTATGTACTGACTGTACACTAGTGTCTAATTACCAAAGGTAGCAAGCTGTGTGCGTATTTTCTGAAATCGATGGTGGTGTCTAACACTTCTGTTACATCTCATTCGAAACTAGGTCAGATTACCGGCATGAGACGTTTCTTTTTGCGTGAGTCTTCACACCCATTAAGTGATATGAATTTATTTCAAATGTTTTTGTTGAATTCTGTAACTGCAAGATTCATAAGAAGGTAACCAAAGAACGGGAAGGAGGCAAGGGCGGCGGAAGCACTTTTAATCTGGGGGGGGGGGGGCACCGACATCAAAGGGCACTTTGCAGAAATTCGATTGGACTAATGCAGCCTTACATTTAGAACCCTTTATAACTCTTATTGTATTGTATTATCTTATCACATCACTCCATCAACGCCCCCCCTCCCCTAAAGGAAAATATGCATACTAGCACTGCAATATCAAATGCGCAAATTGGCAAACAAGGAACAAGTTTTCTTTTGAGACAAAATGAGGTGAAATCATGCTAGTTGCTAATGTAGGAATCTTCCAAATTAGAGTTTTTTTCTTGTTAATATCTTAACAAAATTTTTCCATTCGAAATAGCTTTGAGTTTGACCCACAGAAATTCATTAAAAGTCACGGGCTTAGCCAGGATTTGCAAAGTTGTATGCACGACTATCTGAGCGGAGCGCCACCATTGGTTGGCGCGGAGCGTACTATAAAATTTTTGGTTTTACAAACCCCTCAGATGGCCGGAAACGGCCCTTCCCGAGTGTTCATTCTGGTTCCCTGGCCTCTTGCTAACTTGAGGCACCTCAATTTTTGTGTAGAAAAAAGGCACATTTTTAACCTGAGGAAAAGTGGGGGGGGGGCACGTGCCCCCTGTGCCCCCCCCCGGTTCCGCCGCCCTTGGAAGGAGGACCTACTCTCAGATTACAATGAAAACGAACCTTGCTCCGAACAGGAGTCAATGTTTGACTTGGATCCAACAATGGTACTAACAAGCATATTGCAATGTGTCCGCAGCAAGAACATTGTTTCCTAATGAGGGGAATGACACATTATTGGAAAACTCAAAGAAAACTTAGATGAGACATCGTATGATAGAATAATGATAATGTTTAAGGTACCTGAAACTGAAGGATATCAGAGTGGACGGGGTTGGGGGTTTGATGGGGGGGGGGGGGGAGATAGGCAGTTTAGGTCAATAAGAGGAATGCATCAGCTTTTGGGTGTTAGAGGACAGGAAGTCCTGCAAAGAGATAAATTGCTGGTGAAAGGGCGTTCCTGTAGATTACCATCTTTCGCCTTATTGATATAAACTGGTCATAAAGTTAAGCCTGTCGGTAAATACGAAATAGATTTTGAAGTTGAATATTTGAGTAAAAAAAAGCATTTTGTTTCCTATTTGACTTGTTCCTGATCAAAGTTGAATTGATGAAGAATTGATGAAGAATTAGAATGTCATCGTCATATACTCTGGAGGCGTGAAAAGGAAATGGAAAGACCTCCCACTTCCTCCACTCCCCCCCCCCCCAACCCCCATAAATTACTTGTCGCTTTTGTAGATCAAGCCAAGCTGCGGATCCACTTACCTCCCAAATTCTCAACCCTATGCCTCGTCGTCGAAACATGTACAAAAGCTATGTTAGAAAACATACAAATTAAACCGTTGTATAAACTCTTACACATCTGATTATTGTTCTTCTACGTTCTTAAATAAGAAAGGCTGAAAAGTTTCGAAAATCTCACAAAAGTGAACTAACTACAACTCTTCTGAATTGGTTTGTTTGTGGTGGCCCGTGTATGCATCGGTGGCATGCACAGGATTTCAAATGTAGGGGGGAGGGGGGGTGAGTGAGGGGTGAGGAGATCAAATAATGGGACTTACAAAAATTAATAGTAAACGCATGATTAAGCTTATAATAAATAAACTCCAAAATGATTTAGTTAGTGACATCAAACTTTATGAGAGGCTCATGTATGGGGAGGTGGGGGGGGAGGGGGTTGCATGGCGTCCTCCCCTGTTAAAGTATCGTAGGGACCTGAAATTTTATGGAAGAGGCGAATGAAGGATTTTACCATAGAGTCGGTGTTGCCCTGGGGTCCATGAAACTGTCACCTTTGTAAGGACAAAACATACTAAGACGTTAAGTGGCGCATTCTGAAGCATATTTAGGCTATACGTTTAATATACAGAAGTAGCTATAAACTCAAGATTTTGCTAACAAATTAACTTTGGGTGAATTTGAAAGAGGGATGGGGAGGTATGCACTCTTTGTAGTTGGTCTATTCTTCCTCGGCAAAATGAACCCCCCCCCCCACTGAACCATTTCCTCCAACTGACGATCAGAGGAATGGGGAGGGGCAATGCGTCCACCCCCACCTCTCCCGTTTGTACACACCAACTGGTATGCACCCATTCTGGTTTTTTGTACGGCATGGCGAACTATTATATCTGGTTATTGACAGCTCCCTTGTTAAACTGTTACATATATTGCGATATCGGGAGTATAACATAATATACTCTTTCCATTGTCTCATTCCATATTGATTGTTCTCATAACAAACACAAAGCCAATCGACGCGTGTCCTTGAGCCTGTATGATTTTAAAGTTTCAGTCAATTAAACGTGTTGGATGAGTAATGTCTGGACGTATTAAAATAGACAGATGGAAGGGAGAATCAGAGGTGAGTCGGTATAGGCATATGGGGAATGTCAGCATATGGGGAATGTCAGCATATGTTGAATTAGCTGTTGTTTAAGCAGGTGTTATGAAGTGTGGTTAGAAATATATGTACTGAAAAAGGCGTACTCATAGTAGCTGTAATAGAGGGGGGGGGGGGGTGGGCGGGACAATCTAAAAGAGGGAAGGGTTATCAACATTAATAATACCACAAGAACACTACAATCTAACCTAGCTACTGAACCCTATCGAAGTCACGTCAACAGAAGATAGACATTAAAAAGGAAATACAAAGTTACTTTTGAACTCAGCTGAACACTGATACTTGAACTTTAAGTTATCTAAGAATTGTTATATTTCGAATTCCCGGTGAATTATGAACTGCAAGTGAAGTTAAGGACCTTCTATATCTATCTATCTAACTATATATATATATATATATATATATATATATATATATATATATATATATATATATATATATATATATATATATTGTCATGATCAAGAGAAAGACTGGTCGCGAAAGACATGCTGTAGTGAAAGTGACAAACATTGATGAAAATGGTGAAAAATCGATTGGGTGCCATGTCAGTTGACAAATTATACCTATATCTCTGGCTACAAGAAATTGTCAACGAAAATCAGTTCACATAGATGCATACAAAAATTGTGGTTGAAAAATTCTATGCCGAAACACATTATCTCAGTCTTGAAATAAACTTCTTCGTTATACCAATAGCCTCACAGAGACCATTTCATTTCATCCGAACAACCCTTGATGTCTAGGAGTACTTTGAAGGGGTCGGATTAAAACGGATAGTTGATTTGTTAACGTTTTTTGCTTGACTTTTCATTAACCCGACGTTTGAAAACTGTAAGCCGTGTTGATTTAATTAAACCAGTTTTATGGATACGGAGAACACGGCGACATAATGATCCCTTTTCACATTTTCGATCCAAGTATATTATTGGTATAATGACCAATAGCATCACCCGTTTTAGATGACTCTGAAGCGTATCATTTAGGACACATCAGAGGGCCTCTATACACACATTGCACATTTAATTCCTGGCAGCCTTCTGGACCTTCACACCCGTTGACATCAGAAATTCATAGCCAAACATTCAATCGAATGTTAGGCCTTATATATTGACTGAACTTGTCCCATGCATATTTCATACATTTGGAAGAAAACACACCGAAGATTACACCGACGACGTATTGCGAACTGGGCCAAGTTGCACATTTGCAATGCTCGTCCTCATGTTAACATATTTCCTGTACCTCGCAATGCTCTCCAGCCAGTGATGCAAGAGCACTCTCTGTTCACCGGTAAACCAGTTACTGGCGTAAGCGGTGGCTATCATCATATGCACGTCATACTCGTAACATGTACCGCATCTGGCGTATTTTTCATAGTGACGCTTTATAAGCAAAAAGATTCGATCGACGTTAACGTGCACTGGTTTCACGCGCAAAGAAGATGTGATTAAAAGCGATAACTCAGATATCGTGTCTGGTGACACGTCATCCACAGATACCGGCTTTGTCAGATTTAAAATAGGTGCAGTGATTTCATTGAAAGAAATTTCCCTTGAAAGACTTTGGATCTCCGCTTTCGCTGTCGATAATTCTCTCTTAAGTTTCCTGTTATCTGCATCGCAAAGCTCCAACTTCTTTCTGGTATGTTTCAGTTGAATTTCCAATATGCCCATCTTCTTTTCTAGAATCCCATTTTTCTGATGAATGTCTTCCGCCGTATATCCTATGATGCTTCGATTTATGTTTCTTCCATGACAAAAATCGCGGTGCTCTACAAAGTCTCTCCGGTTCAAGGTGTCCCCGCATTCATCACACTTTTTGGCAGCATAACCACAATGCGTTGTATGTGTTTTGACATCTTCTAGACGTGAAATAAATGTGCAACCACGTGGTCGATTTTCGCAGTAAATACAAATTTTATTCACCACTTGGCGCAAGGAAAAAATTGGTATTACTTCACAACCTGTCAAAGTCTTGCGGCATTGTGGACATGTCTTCCTACAAGCTCTGTCAAGCCAAGTTTGAATACATACTGCGCAAAAAGTATGTCCACACGAGGTGGCCACTGCATCTTGATAAACTCCTTTGCATATCCCACACAACAAGTCTTGATCAGGTTTCGATGGAAATCTCTCGATAAGCCAACCCATTTCACAGTTGTAGCAGATTCACTACAGGCTAAATCCTAAATTGTATAGGATATATACGATATATTCCATAACATGTTCTCACTTGTAAATGCACACGGTGATGTAATGGACGAGTCGAGTAATTTCTACCACACCTGCTGTCTATATTTCTTTATTAACAGTTGGAACAAACTGATCAATTTCACAACGTTTTCTGAGCGAGTTGCGCTAAATTATTGCTGAAATCATAATACAAACGACAACACATATATACCGTTCGTAACACGTAAGTAATGTTTGTTTTGTTCCTGCACTTACTATACCGTATTGATTTTGTAGCAGAAGTGGCAGCTGCACTGTTTCATTTATCAACACAAGTAATAAAGAGGCGGAGCTTTTATTATATCACGCAGACGATCTCGTAGCAACCTCGCATCAAGTTCTCATGGCAACCATCCTACCGCGCCCAAATTATCATCATGAGATGAACATCGTAATTAATCAAGCGAACGGCAAGCGACGACAGCAACAGATATTCCCATTAAGATATCCGCGCGGTTATACCGACAGAAACGTTATAAGTATATGACAACCACTTTAATACTTTCACTTCATTAACAAGAAGAAGAAGAAGAAAAGGGGAAAAAACCCAATGTGAACTGAGTTCTACTTAATGATATAAGTGTATGTTGGTAACATTCCTTGTGTCTGTAAGTGGTTCATTTAAATACAGAAAATTAGAAACTATTACCGTAAGTGATAAAATACATATATAAAACAACGTAGCGATGATGCAAATTAACTAATTAGAATATTCGTTGAGTCTACACTTGGACTCTACATGAATTTACTTCTGGTATTTGAAAGGTAATACCTTCTATTCTATAGTATATTAAAAATATATTTTCAAATAAATTCATAACGTTCAAGTGTCATTTGACAGTATTTCTATAATGAATTTCTAACCTGATGGTAAGGCTTCCAGTCAATGCCAAGAACCTCTGAAGCAGGTATATATGAACTGAATATGGACTGATATATTGCAATGTTATATATGAATAGGGCCAACGAAGGATATTCACAAAAGGATGTCAATTGACTGATCTTTACAAAACGTTTTAAAAGGTTTTTCTTTGCAAGATAAATGTTACTTACATATAGACCGGTTGACTTCGCAGTGATATGTATAGGAAAAAACATGTAGGAGAACATGCCAATTGAAAGTCATTTAATGTTTGAACTATACGAAATGAAAACAATCAATCAAACAAACGCACAATTTCTTCAACTTATGAAGGCGATGAATTTTCTCCCCCCCCCCCCTCCCCCCCCTCCCAAAAAAAATGAAATCTACACATTTAATGTGAAAATTGATTGACATTAATATCCTCTTTTATAAAGAGTATAGGCCTAGTTATAATGGGAAAATAAAGTTGGACTGTTTTCAAATTGAAACCAATGTTTAGTTATACGATATGAGTCTATTCCTTACAGGGAAGAATTCTTTTTTCGTGTTTGATAAGTGATTTCCCAAATAAACACAATACTAAGAAAAAAAAAATATACTGAAATTATTAGCATACAACAATTCTATACATACAAATATCAAGAGACGAATGCAACAGTATCAAGTGGGACTTTCCATCACGTGTATTATACTCCTATTATTTATTTGGCTTTCTTTATACTGCATGCACATTATCGGAATAAATACGGTGACCTATAAGGGTCACAGTTTACACTTGTTACAGTTCGCTTATTAAAAACGACTGAAAACATCATGCCGGATTATAAGCCTTTGCTAAGGTACTTCACTGTGAAATTCATACCATGCCTTACACTTGTTAATTCCACACGTTTCACTTACCTTTCATTTCTATAAGTCAGTTTTAAACTGAATTGGTGAAAGAACAGGTCAGACAGACAAAATGGCAGCCCCCAGTATACAGGTTAAAGGTCATCAGAATAGGTCCCATATTTTGGTACGCTGAAACTGTATCATCATGATCATCGTGATCGTGATGATCAGATCACGATGATCATCGTCATCATCATAATCATCATCATAATTCAGTACGGACTTACTTCCAGTTATATAAACATAATGACATCAAACATAATGACAATTTTCTCAAGAAAAAAAAAAAAAAACAGGAAATAATAAAAAGGATTGACTAAGACGAAAGGAAGCCTCTTCCACCTTAGTGTAAAATGAAAAACGTTTATTTTTGTTTGCATTATTGAATGATAATAATTAAGCCTTTCGACTAATTGTAGGACAATTTTAAATTTGTAGTAATAATAATAATAATAACAGCAACAAGTTCCTCTCATCGCCAGTAAGCATTTCGAATAAACAGATGAATTATTAGCTACGCAAAAAAAAAAAAAAAAAAAAAAATCACACACACAAACACAAAAAATGACCTTTAACCTCTGACCTTTGGTACCTTTCCAATAAGTTTGAAAACAACCATGCAGAATGCAAAATGCATTGAGGTTTCGATGAATTTAATGCACTAGACTTCTGCTTGTTAGTATAACCAGAACGAGCTGTTTCAATAACACTATGGCATGATAACACAGGTCAGTCTATACTGTACGTGGCTATATACACCTCCATCAACAACAATAGGGGTCTTGTGCTCAATGTTATGAATCCACACACCAAGTATTAGAGGTATCCACGATTTCCATCGTTAGATATCATGTAAAAGGTTTTCAGAGTTTGACCTCTGGTGACTTATAGGAGATTTGACCTCACAAGCAATAGGATTCTTGTACTCGATATCATGGCAAATCCATATACCATGTATGAAAAGTATCCATGATTTCTACCATGTTTGAAGGTTTACAGGCCTCGACAAATATTTTTAAAAGTAATCGCTATTTGGCGACCGTGACTAAAAATCTTCTCGCCAAATTCCACTCGCCACTAGCCTTATTAGTGTTGTTTAAGTCTCCAAAGTACAGATCTGCAACATCAATACTTTCAATGAACAAAGGTTAGGCAGTTAGGAAGATACACGGTGCTACGTAATTGCGCATTGGAAAGTCACGTTTCTCTGCATTATGAAATTTAAACTCTTTCCAACAAAAGTAAGTGTTCAACAAAGTAAAACATGTCGCAGAATCATAAATAAGCAGCTAGGCCTACTATAATGACTTTGAACAATTAAAAGTCAAACGTCTGTAAAAACACCTAGCAGCAACAACAGCAAACTTGTCTCAAAACTCCTTTGATTGTTCTATACTTTGCGAATTATGACTGGTATCCAGTAGGAAAATGCCTTTCCGAAATAATTAAGGAGATGTGTTTCCATCTTAAGTGTATTGGTATTCTGACTGGTATTCTTCACTTTGTTGTGTTAACGAACCCTATTCGACCCAACCGTTGCAGGCCTAGACAACATAAATTGCTCATAGGCCTAGCCAGGTTTGTTCAAGTTGTCCCATAATCATAAACGTGACGAAAGTCGAACGTTACTTTTAAGGCCTAGCTATGCTGAAACTGGTGGAAGAGACTACACAAATTGAGGTCAACAGCCGATCCAGACAAAAGCTCGTGAACTCACTGCCAAATTAAGACCGTTTTACACAATTATTTTCGCATTGAGATTGGTCATAGAAAAACATCTAACTAGACGAACTGTTAAGCTTCATAAACGCTGCCTGGTCACAACGAAACTACATCCAACCTGAAATAAATACAACGGAAAACGTCCAACATAGTACACCTTTCTGCACGCAAAATAAGGCTTCCGAGCGGCACGTTGAAACCAATGCAAATATGTTTGTGGTTTCAGTTTTAGATGCTGCGGATGCCCATAAGCTCATATCCAATTGTCAATAGCCTCCTATTCGTATATGAGGCGTTACGCACATGTTATCTGATAGGCTGGTTTGTGGGAGATACGGTAGCTTATAAAACAACGTTTGCACAATTTGGCGTCTGGTGACTCCAACTGACCTTTGCCCTCAATAAAATCTTGTACTGGACGTGTACCAACAACATACTAAATATGAGATTCGTCCAACCTTCCCTTCTTGAGATATCGTGTTTACAAGGTTTTCACTATTTGGCCCCTGGTGACCCCAAATGACCTTTGACCTTCCCACAAAACAATCGGATTCTTCTACTCAATGTGGTACTCATATACACCAAATATAAGATTGATCCAAGCTTTTCTCCTTGAGATATCGTGTTTACAAGGTTGACTCAATTTGACCCCTGGTGACCCCAAATGACCTTTGATCTCCAAACAAAAACTATACGCTGTTGCTCCAAAATATGGTCTTCCTACTCACGAAATATGAGATTGGTCCAAGTTTACCTCTTTGAGATATCGTGTTTACAATGTTTTCACTATTTGGCCCATGGTAATTTGACCTCCCCACAAAACAATTACATTCTTCTACTCAATGTGGTACTCATATACACCAAATATTAGATTGATCCTAGCTTTTCTTCGTAAGATATCGTGTTTACAAAGTTTACTCAATTTGACCTCTGGTGACCCCAAATGACCTTTGATCTCCGACAAAAACTGTAGGCTGTTGCTCCTAAATGTGGTTTTCCTACTAACGAAATATGAGATTGGTCCAAGTTTACCTCTTTGAGATATCGTGTTTACAAAGTTTTCACTATTTGGCCCCTGATGACGCCACATGACCTTTGACCTCCCCGCAAAACAATAGGGTTCTTTGATTCAATGTGGTACTCATATACACCAAATATTAGATTGATCCAAGCTTCTCTTCTTGAGATATCGTGTTCACAGGCGAGGTGTCACACACACAAGACGTAAAATGATCCTAGGCCCGTATAAAAATTCCACCTTGGCGATGCCATTGTGTTGAACAAAGCAGTGTCTGTCATCCGATCGGCGCGATTCACACAGCCTGACAACAAACACCGACGCGCAGTGCTGTCTTCCTATTGTTCAGGCCACCACGCCAGCCTGGTGATTCTTGGGTCGAAATAATACTTAGAGTTCCAGATTGTCCCAAAACAATGTGATATGATTGAATAAAGATACCATGCCCTAATTGGAGTATTGTACATTCGCACAATAGTTTAACCGTGAAAAAAAAAAATGAAAAAAAGAGAAAAGAAAAGAAAAAGAAAAGCGCACACAGACACGCGCACACACACACTCTGCCTGCATGTGTGCATTGGTTACGATTATCATGGAAACAAAATATCGGTCACGCTGTTTAGGTAAACTTTTTGACACAAAATGCGCTAAAAGTATATATTTGACCTTAAACCACGTGACCTTTGATCTGGGTTCCCATGGAAACCACATATTTTGATAGCACTGGACATTTCCATTATTACCTGTGAAGGTTCCATGTTCATAACAATATTAGTACAAATGATACTGTACAAATGTTTACCTTAACAATAAGTAACATTTGCATCCACAAGATAGATGATGTAAAATGTCTCAGTGTCGTTATTGATTTGAGCGTAACTTGTAAAAGTCATATTGACCCTAGTTCCACTGCAGGTGAACTGTTATTCTCTAAAAGTTAAAACATTTCCTTCCAAAAATTATTCCTCGCTCTTTGTATCTTACATTCATTTTTACCACAGTTGACATACTGCTTAACTGTCTGGTCAGGTGCATACAATGTTCACCTCAACAAATTAATACTTTAGTACAAAAGAAAGCAATTCGTCACATACCACATGCTAAACATATATACTGATCATAATAAGTTGATTTCTTCTCTTCATTTTCTCAAGCTTGATGCTATCATATATGTCAATATAGAGGGCTAGCTATACTTTTGCTTACCGCATTGTTCATAATCTACTCCCAGCAAATTTCACAAATTTCTTTACCTACAATTACGAAATCCATAATTATAATATTAGGTCAGCTGATTACATCCACACTTCACGTTTTAGAACTAATACTGCCAAACATTGTTAGAGAATTCGCCCAAAGTCTCTCTAGAACTCATTGCCACAGGATATTAAAACATTATAGCACTCTTTCATCTTTCAGAAGAAAATGAAGAAATAGCTATACTTGAGATGTTACTGACTATTACCACATTTCCCTCTTTTGCATTGCTTCATTTTATTGATTGTTTTGTTTTTAATCTTTGTATATATAGTTTTGTCCATGTGTTATAAGCTTAACTGTGTTATACGGGGAGTGACTTACTACATATAAAGCCAACCTACAAAGGTTCTTAGGTCACTCATTTACTGCAATGTACGTCATCAGATACTAATTAATATAGACTTGTTGCAATTTTGTACGTTGTCATAGAACATATAAACGAAAGTGAAAATGAAAAATGAAAATTCGTTGTTTCCCCTTGGAGTTATAGCAAGGAAGTAAATATCATTTTTCACTCAATTTTACTTTTGACCTCTGACCTTTGGTTCCGGGGGCCATGCGAGACACAATGGGTCACCCTGGGGTACCTTCCCACCAAGTTTGAAGATATTCGACTCAACTGTTTAGGAGGAGGTTTGACACAGAATTGTGCTAAAAATATATACTTCTGAGCTTTAACCACGTGACCTATGACCTCGGTTTCCATGTCAGTCACATATTTTGATAATACTTGCATTTCCATTATACCTGTGAAGGTTTCATGTCAATTCAGTGTTTCCCCTTGGAAATACAGCAAAAATGAGATTTTCTCTAAATGTGACCTTTGACCTCTGGTTCCAGGGGCCTGCGTGACACAAGGGTGCACCCTGGATTCCCTTCCCACCAAGTATTGAAAAAAAATCGGCCCAACAGTTTCGGAGGAGTATTTGACACACAATTGGACTCCGCCCCCCAAACACACACACGGACCCGTTTTGACCTCTCCCTCAGTCAGAGACTTCCAGTCACGCTGGGATACCCCACAACGGGTGACCCCCCCCCCCGAGTAGGAATAGTCTATGGTAGATATAACCAGGAAAGCCTGGTTAAATTTCGTGGTGAAATTTTGACACTGTCCTGGTTAATATCAATGGGTATTCACCTCATTCCTTGTGATATTAACCAACATTTCCTGGTTGATGCTAATACTATCCTGGTTAATATCACAGAATGTTCCGCCCCTTTCTGGTTAAATTAAACAACATTTCCTGGTTGATGTCACCATTATCCTGGTTAATATTAAACTGATTTTCCACCTCATTCCTGGTTAAATCACCCCTTTCCTTGTTAATATGCCACCTTATTCTCCATTTAAGTTGCAATGCATTCAAATTGAGAAAAAGCAGAACATAAATTATAAAACAACATCATCAATGTTACTGATAGCTAACTTTATTTGCATCTCCATTACTTTTGAATTTTGAGTAATAAGTGAACTTTTGCAATTTAATTTAATTAATTCCTCAAATATTAATACAATGAATTAATATAAGAAATGCAATACTGAAATCAAAATTTTGAGGACATATTTACAGCATAACCATCGTCACATGCTGAAGCTCTGATTGCTCGACATCAACTGTGAAATGTAACAGGGATACCAAGACCTTGATCAGCACTTTTGCACAAGGATTCAACTTGGAAATCACTTGAACAGTTTTCAGTACAGAACAAGAAATGGACCCTATACCTGTCTCTTGAAATACTTGATCAAAGCCTCTCTCCCAATAACCTTTGTTAAGACAAAATTCAGCCCTGTGTCAGTAGCTTTTTTTCTTTAAAGGTATGCTGTATTAGCCCCAAATATGCTAGATATTCAAATGTGGTCACCTTTGGTCAGAATTCTACTGTTTTTATTACAACCTTTGAGGAAATTTTCCCATTCAGTCATCTTGTGTGTCCTTAAAAATGTCTGAGAACAATTGGAAGATACTTTTTGAAACTTCTTGCCATTATAGCGTGCTATAATTTGGGGCATATCCCGACTACCATTAAACTAGATAGGAAGGTCTTAGAAGATCTTTGTTCACATTGTTAATGATAGGGATGACCTAATACCAAATTTATTTGTTTAATTTAATTATTTAATTATTGGTAATTAATTCATATTTTTAATTTAATTACAATTATATTTGACCACTTTGCACAGACAAACCGAACATCTGCAAGACAATAATTAGGCTTCCAACGATACCATAAATGTTTTAGTAATAAGCTCATCCTTGGACCTCACATACTTGTGCAAATTATTTTAACTCCAATAGAAAGTGGTAAGTTAAGCTTATTATAATCACAAGAAAGATTCATTTGAAAAGATTTTGAGCTAACAGTTAAGTAGTTAAAGTATAAACCAAAGTGTCCTTGAACATGAAATTTCTGATACTCCGAGCCCGAATGACCATAATTATGATCACGTTTTGCATACATCCACATGTCCATCCGTGGACTCAGGAAGAAGCGTTTCCAAACAATTAACTTAACCGACCCCTAAATGACCTTTGACATAAAATTCCTGAGCACTTCCACAAGTCTTTTCATCACAGGCCACCTCTATGCAAGTTTCATTGAAGTTGTACCAACAGGTATTATCAATTGTGGACAGAGAGATGAATTGAAATGCAAAACATCAAATTGTTTCTCATAAAAACAGCGACAATCACATTCTTGATGTGCAGCATCCAAGCTACAGACATCCTTCTACTATTGCAAACCTGTGTTACTTGGTAGCCTCTCTCAATTTCTCATTTTCACCTCTTCCAGTGTGTACCAATCTAGGAAAGGAATGAAACAATTAAAGTATTAAATGGTGTGTTAACGAACTAGAATGAAAAGAAGATTAATCGCTTTCTTCAGACTAATAGTTTGTGCCATGCTTTTTGAAAACCTAACCCTTACCCTAATTTAATCTTGGAATAATTCTCTCAGTTGGTCAGTCTTATTTCTGTTTGCAGGGGATTGTTTTCCACAGGGCATTTTATGTGGTTTTTAACCCTAGGCTCCTTTGACATTTAGTAACCTGTTAGGTTAGGTTTGTGTGTAAAGTAGGCTAACCTTATACTAATACTAGCTGATACAATGTAGTGATTTGAGATTAGCAACTAACCTTAATTGAATTGAATTTGACGTGGTAGTTATTATAATAAATGGGCTAGATGTTGATGCAGGAGGGCTACACAATATGATTATCAACATACAATTCCACGTTTATACTTTTAAAATCAATTTCAAGGCTCAAAATAAACCTCAAACAATTATCTGTAGTGTAGGGTAGTCCTGTCCTACCCTTACCTAGCCTATAAATTTTGAGTTCAATCAGGGAGTTGTTCGAACAAATACCTTCGCCCATCTACGTATTACCCTGGCTATATGTGCATAGGCTGGGGAGTTTAAGTGATCTACCAGGGAGTTGCCGTAACATCATCTTGGATCGACAGCGGCAATAGACACTACACAGGCCTTATCACTGGCCTAGCCCTTGACCTATCCACGTGAGATTCAATGAACACAAGCTTAACGTGAGGCCTAGGTCTAACATACGCCAGACCTATTTATGAATTAATTGAGCCTAGGACTAATGATCCGGGAATGAGTTCCAGCACAAAATTGTGGCGGCTTAAGTACAGGCATACCTGTGGTGTTACTGTTAGTCGAACGAACGTACCGTAATTGTCTGTCTCCGGCATTTTTGAGTTAACTAGTCTATAGGCTGCATAAGCTTGACTTCTGACTTCTTGCATGTAGACAAATGTGTTACAGTATATACGTACCGCGTACCGCCACTTCTTACTATCTTCGGTATAGAACGTAAAATTATCACGTACGTACGTAATAAATATTACGTACGTACGTAATAAATATATTTTTTTACCATGTCCTCTCTAGGTCTTCGTACTATTCGACATTAGCGATTACAAATTTCCAGAACATGCGGGAAGATATTTTTAGCAGGTGACCAGATATCGTCGACCAATGAACGTTGAACTATCAGTCGTATCTTCGAGACATGGATGATTCTCGATGTTATTCCGTCAGGATTCCTGGAAAAGAACTTTCGGGAGATTCTACCCCGGCTATATATAAGAAGAAATATTTTCGGTGATGAGGAGTTTTTCCGATCTAATTATCCAGTCGAGTCAGAATTAACATGTTTACTCACTAAACCTAGGGAGGAGAATTGTGAGAAGAAATTCATCTGAGATAAGAGATTAATTATCGAGGGGACGGACGGAGGAACCGGTGGACTGTTCGTTTATCAGATTGGTGCGTCGTTTAACCGGGACAGGCGTGACTTCGGCAGAGTTTTTCGGAGTTCACCCAGGAGGAAGCCATCCTTGGGAAACAAACGTTGAGTCGAATTGGACCAGCGGGGAACGGTTTTGCTCCTGACCAAGTCACGGGATACTAGCCTACGAGGGATACTCCCGACATCGTTGTTGGTGACGCAAGGAGGTCAGCACAGCTACGAAAGGAACCGGGAGCCGGCACGCGCCGCGAAAGATAAGTTAAGTAATCTTTTAAGTATTTAACGGCCGTATAATATTGTAAAATCTGTCTGTGATATTCCAAATTTCTAGTACCAAGAATCCTTGTACAAATCAGTAGAGATCGTATCATTGTTAATATATCGTTTTTGTTAACTTTCAGAAACCTCTCAGTAGTCTTTTGGTCCTTTGAGTTTACTTCCCTGAATCTATCTAAAATTGTATTTTATCGGCTTTGAAGGCCAAAGGAAAACCCGGGGTCGCAATAGAAGGGGGGGGGGGCGCTAGAGGGTGCCATTTTGCAGAGCCGTATATAGAGAGAGTTTGGCCAACCATGTAACCGATTTGGATTGGTCGAGAGGGAAAACGCCCACACAGGGTGGTAAAATAGGTCCACCTGAAAACTTTATAGCAGGCGACACGCGTACTCACAGTGTATGACTATCGTTTGTGTACACGAAAAAAGTACGAAATTATGAAAGAAATGGTGCTGGGGATGCTGCAATCGGTCAGAACATGGATATTGTTGTTTGATTTTCCGACTGACCATAAAAGAAGAGGAATTTTGTGGAAGTAGAAAGAACAAGATGGAGATCTAATGAAAAAAGTCTGTGTAGCCTAGGCCCATATTAGCCATAGGCCCTAGTGTAATACGAGTAATGTACAAGCAATGCGAGAATTTTACGTTCAGACTGGTTTCTGTAATTACATTCATGGCTATTCTCTCTCGTTTTACGATCCAAAAATTCGATTTCATTATGCCAGCTCTCCTAATCATAGGCATGGCAGTTTCAGTCGCACATATAGTTATCCTAATTCTTAGTTATTGTATGTCTAGGCTATGCCTAGCCTAAAAAAGTATCACTTTTAGTTTAATGTAAAAGGGTGGGCTAGCCTCTAGGCATCACGTAAAGCCCTAATCCTTAGTTAAGCCCGAAGCATAAGTTAAGCCTGGGCTTAGTTAGACCTGGACCATTCTTGCTATTACTACAACTGTTATAGCACATTACATAATATGGCACAGTATAAGGCCCAATTTAACTAGGCCTAAGGAAAACAAAGTAGCCTAGGCCTAAACTAGTTAGGCTAGGTCTATACTCATTGGCAACTTGTGGGTTGTGTACACATACAGGCCTAATTATATAGACCCTTTTAGTATGCCATAAACAAGTGCCCAAATGGTTAAATGATCTTGGTTTGTGTTAATTGTCAGCATTGGCCTAGCCTTTTTAGGCTAACATGAATTCAGCCTAATTTTTTCTTCTTCAAAAGTATAGCCTAGGCCTTGGTTTAATTTGGATGCAGTCAACTATCATTTATCAAAGTAGCAGGGGCCTAGGCTACATTTCAAAGACCACTAGGCCAAGGCTAATTATGGTACTGGTAGCCTAGCCTTAGTCATGCTTATTGCAAAGACTACCCTACACTCTTGTCTTGGTCACTGCATTATCTTAAGAGCCCTGTCACCACATGTTGATAAAGAAATGTTCAAACTATTGCGTAGGCCTAGTTTAGGCAATGCACGGTTTCGTTTGACTGTTTTAAAGGAAGACTTGAAAATTTAGTGTTAACTGGTATTTCATTAATAAGCAAAACTGTCTGTGCATTCCAACGGAGTGCAAATTAAGAGGGGGGGGGGGGGATGCAGTATGATACACCTTTCAAGTTTTAACACATTATAAATGCACTTATGCCAGAAAGTCATTGCATCAGTAGCTCCTTATTCCCTTAATTGACACCCACATTGATGATTGAAGTTAATAAAAAATCTTTTTAAATTATCTTTAGACAGTACATTTTAACCCCCTGAATTTCAGGACTTTTTTTACAAATCAAAGGTGACATGTGCTCTGAAGAAAACTCCTAACATAAAAAGCCACAGTTAGCAGACTGATAAAGACGAACCTGGTGAGTGACTACTAGACTGAAATCCAGTTCCTGCAACCACAGCAATAAAGTCTTTGTTTTAATCAATGCAATTGTGTGTTTGAAACTTTCAAATGGACACTCAATGGCAGTTGGTTAAGATATAAGGTTTTACCTTCATCATGGAGTGTTGAAGGGAATCTGCCTCATCATCTGAATAATGGACTCAAGGATAGCAACAAATCATGATTGGATAATGATTTTGAGCAAGTAAATATCTGGCAATTTGAAAGTTTGTATTATTTTTTTACATATTATTTAAGCTGTTTAGCTCACACACAAGCAAATGATCAAGGGACAACAACCGATGCAGTATATTTAAAGGTATTGAAGACTCGCCCTAAACCGCATGCCACGCTCTGAAAAAGTTTACTTTCCGTTGCTTGCAAGTGAAGTTTTTTTGTGTCGCTACAAAATGCAGACAGTAATGAAACCTGATACCTTGTTATCTTTTATCTAGACCTGAGATGTCCACGCTGCTATGTGCACTGTGTTGTGGGTATTGACCGTGATGTTTGTATTGACTGTACATTAATGTCTATTTACAGATGGTAGCAAGCTGTGTGGGTACTTTCTGGGATCAATGGTGGTGTCTAACACTTCTGTTACACCGCATTCGAAACTAGGTCAGATAACCGGCATGAGACGTTTCTTTGTGCGGGAGTCTTCACACCCTTTAAGGAGAAGCATTTATATCCCATTAATAGAGAAAGAATTATGTTTCAATTGGTAGCATGCAACTTAAAATTTTGCAAACATCAGATACAATCAAACAATAACAAGGTTCATTTACAAGGTAATCTACTGCCCTTTATTTCACATTAGTCTGTCACATCAGAAGGTCACAGCTTTCAATAATGATACAAACAAATTTCCTTGATGGGTGCTTGGTTTAGATTCCTGCAATTTTCAAGTTTATCAATGTAATAAGTTCTGAATGTGGCAATGTGGAGAAGCTTTGGGATAATCTGTGGATAAGACTGCCAGACTATCAACAAGATTCCACATCCATGCAACTCCAACTGCTTCCTTCACCTCCTTGCAGATGTACCACATGTCCAAAAAAAAGTCAGCATTGGTTAATGTAATTAAAATCTGGCTTCCTCCTGAGCTGGCAAATACACATGAATTGTCAAGCACAGAGGTCAGTGTGAAACCACTGAAAGATCTTCTCAGCTTTCAAGAAAACAAAGACTTGAAGCCAAATTGACAGAGGCCACACTGATACCATTCCACTCTCATAAGATGAAGGTATCACACACACTTCATTTTGCTTCTGCGATGCAGTGCCTGGTAGACTGTGAGGGTCACCCAATGGATGTTTTAACAACTGCCTGGTTTATAGAGCTCTGCAACAGATAATTCATCCTGATGTCTAGTCGGAATCCTGTCATGGCCTTGAGCAAGTTGAACCCACTTCAACACAAAGCAGCTATTGAATTCTTGTCTAGGTACTGTCAAATCCACATCACCATCATTGCTGGTTCCAGCTACGCCGACCGTAATAAAAGAGTACAATGAGGGTTTTTTAATTCACCCAACAGAGCTTGCATTCCAGTACCTTTGGGCAGCTGAAAAGATATTCAGAAATTTATATGAGTGTGTTTGTATGCATGCATATGTGTGACAGTTTTCTTGCTTTACAGAACAGCTCCATTTTGATAAGCTATGTAACGTGGAAACCTGCCAATCATATGTTTGAAATAGGATAGGCTGAAACGATTCTTAAATGAAAGGCTTAACAACTTATTGCATTTTTATACATCGCTGTTCAGGTAAGGCCAGTAAGGGCAGTATGAAGAATAAGTAACAATTAATAATTATCATTATGGCCATTTGCTGTCTGCATAATAACAAACTGAATGATGTCATCAGCCCTGTGCTCAGTTGACAACACTGACAAGTAGGCACACTATGTCAGTGTGATCCATGAAACCTTATTAAGGACATGACCGTATAGTATATATGTTAATGGAAAATACATAAGCTACAAGATACACCAGTATTCAGTTGTTGCAGCTTTTTTTTTCTCGACAGACCCATTCAATCTGTTGCACCTACTATAGCCTAGTACTACATTCCTGAGAAATTAACACCACAATATCAGTCTTAGGTTTGCCAATAGACTCCCAACTATTGCTAACTCCTACACTCAAGTATATAGTTTAGTTTAGTAGAAAACAAGACCAGGAGAGACATTCAAGTCCCCATTAAGGACCCTAAGGCTATATGAGAGGAATAAAACCGAGGACATCAAATGTCATACCCAATTACAATGCTTAATGTACTCATCCAAAGTATTCTTAAACCCATTCACACTACTTGCAATTCAACCTTCTAAGGCAAACCATTCCATCCATTCACAACCCTTGTATAAGTTGTATTAGACTTTAGAGAAAAAGTTATGCCGAATATTAATCCTACTATGTAACTTCTGGAGTTTAATACAATGACCTCTGGTACAACTACTTTTGGCAAACCTGAAAAGATCTGTGAAGCATAAATTGTCATTTTATGTGTAGGCCTACTTTATTTAATTGAAGGATCTATTAATGTAGGCCTGATGCTATAGTTGTGCGTCTGTAATCTAGCCTAGCCAGGACTGTGATGTGTGCTTTTCGTTTGTATGACTGAAGTAGGACTAGTAGTATGAAGCGTAAAATGAAACAAGTGTAATGACAGGTTTTCAGCTAGTTTTCTATGCATTTCTGGTGTGAAGATTAACGTAAATGTCATTAACTAACGCATACTCTAATTCATTACCTGATATCCATTTTGTTCCTCGTATGCCTGTCAAAATCTGACATTCTGAGTCGCTTCGTTTGTTCGCAACGAGCACAGTGTGCAAAGCTGCTATATATTGTGTGTGGTGTTTTTCGTGTTTCGCGCAACTGGTAACGACAACTGGACCTATTTTGATGCCCATGGTTTGCGTGTGACGTCACAAATCGCCAGTTGGCCAAACTCTCTCTATATACGGCTCTGCCATTTTGTTTCATCCCACGGAAGTTGTGACAGTTTATTTCATCTTATTCAATATTCAAGCATCAACAATAATAATAATCACAAAAAAACACACACACAACTAAAAACTTGATGGCATCCAAACGAAATTGTCTGGTGTGTGTGTGTGTGTGTGTGTGTGTGTGTGTGTGTGTGCATAGAGCTTAGATTCTCGGTAAAGTGGCAATCACACTATTTTCTTACACTTTCAACAAACGGACGAATTTTCTTCAGTACAACTTTGTAGAGTTTGTCCAAAAAAAAGACCACATTTTAACTACTAACAAATAGTAACAGGGTACGGTACGTTTTACCGAAACGGGGCACTCCTTATAGCTAGGACTATTGAAGGAGGTACTTTGGAGACTTTTAACAAAACTGGAGTTGGGGGGGGGGGGAGGAGCTACGTATCCCTTGTTTCAATTGTTACCTTATACCAGGCTGGCTAAAAGAAAGACCTGATATTATTGTTGCTCGATCATTGTATGTATTGGGTGAGTGGCTTTGTTTTGATGCCAAGTAATGATGAAGCAAGTTTTACATATCTGCTTTGCAAATATGGCTAGCAGAACATACCCTGGCCTGAATAGAGAAAGAGACAAGGGGTGGGGGGGTGGGTAGGGGTGACGGTAGGCTCAGGGAAAACTATAGTCCCGGGGCCCGGGGTTCATTAGGCGACCCGAGCAAATATGAGATGAAGAATAATATAGGTTATATTTATTTTCAGCGTATACACTCTAAAAACAACCTGGTGAAAATTCCCTGGTTAACAATTTGCTAACATTATCCTGGTTATTGGCTACGTGAGTTAACGTCATCCTGGTTACGATCCATTCGTCCTGGCGTAAACTTGATCTTAACCTGTTTGAACGTAGCAGCCACTAACAGCAGCCACTAACAGCAGCCAATAGTGTATACATCAACGTTACACGCCGTTGGCCACTGATGTTTGTACACTGTGACGAGCGCTGGGTACGCTGTGGCGGAAAGTGGATCCCCAGCAGCCACTAAGGGCAGCCTAAATTAGCGGACAATAACAAGACTGTTACTTTTTCGTACCTGTTTTAAAGCGACAATAATTAACGCTATGCATACTGTAAAATGCCAATAATTGCACCATAAGAGAGATGAGATGCTGCTCTTTCATGTGATATAATTTTGGAATTTAATGGTGAACGATTTCTGCATCCATTTTGAATGAAACTTGTGATCCTACCAAATCTTGTGGAGAAAGGCGTAAATTGCGGCAATTTTCATACCATTTTTTTTTCAAATGTCTAAACAATTAATTTATGAGAATATGCAACAGTCAAAAGAGGTACAACGACGATGTTAAGTTTTTCCTCGTACACGTGCAGGCGCGGATCCAGGGGGGGGGGTCCAGGGGGTCCGGACCCCCCTGCTCTTGGCCAAAAAAAAAAGAGAGAAAAAATAATTAAATTAAACGCCAATTTTAAACATGTAGGACGTCAGAAGGGCGGTTATCCTTACAAGTCAGCCAGGTGTATCTTTTCCGTCAAATGAACTATAGTGTGCACGCGTGCTACATGTGCAAAAAATGCCTAAAAATCTCAATTTTCAGACCGAAAAGTTTCAAAATTGAGGTGGTGTTCGAATTGTTTTGGGCGGTGAGGTGGCAGAGCGGTAGGCTGCATAGGATGCGCCGACGAATTCTTCATGAGAGATCGTTTTCTGCGGTGAGAAGGCATAAAACTGTTCTCCGATCAACAATGTGCAAGAAACGTCTCACAGCTCTTGTTCTCATGAACACGTATTATAACACTCCTATCGACACTGACGAAGTGGTCCGAAAGTTCACTGAGAAACATCCACGGCGTTTGTTCTCTCTAATCTACCATGAATAGATCATCAATAAAACTAGCTACAGTAACTCGTACTGATGCAGATACATTTCGAGTGAGTTTTTGTCGGTGCTTTGAATGGCTAAATTGAAGGGGGTTCCCTGTTGTACTTAAATATCCAAGAATTTCACAATGGATAGAGGGAAACCCACTCCCCTTAGACCCTAGGATCACTGGAGGCCAAACCCCTCACCCTTCCAGAATCCTGGATCCGGCCCTGCATCAAACAGTGGTGACGGAACGGGAGGGGGATTGGTGGCTAAAAGCGTTATGATTTTTGTATCATCTCAACTCATCTGATATGTATTACCATATTTCATAGATTGTTTTTTTCTCATCAATTGAGAAATTGCAGACATGAGATCCATATTTTCAGGCTAGGTACATGGAGCTTAGAATACTCGGGAAGTGCCGTTTCCGGCCATCTGGGGGGGGGGGGGGGGTTGTAAAGCCAAAAATTTTCTGGTACGCTCCGCGCCAACCGATGGTGGCGCTCCGCTTAGATAGTCTTTCGATCAGGTGTGGCTGGACCAGTCAGACCCCCCCCTGTCAAAAATCCTGCATCCGCCCCTGACGTGGTATGAAACAAACAGTCAGTAACACTTTGATTTATTGAAATTCGATGGCTACAAACCGTTCGATCCTAACAGGAGTGGGGGATGAAGATGGGAAAATTAGCTCGAAACGCACGGTAATGTGTTATGATCCAAACGTATTATTTTTTTCAAAATCGATTAATTTGAGTTATCGACCTAGTGAGGAAGTCCGGTTAGCATTACATCAAAGAATAAAATTTCTTCTTTCACGTGTTATACCTACTATCGGTAACAAAGCCGATTTCTTTGACCAAAAGTGGCCTAAAAGTTTTCAAATATTGAATAATTTTTCTCTTCTTCAAAATCGATTAATTTGAGTTATGGAGCCTATTGAGATGTCCGATTAGCACCACATTAAAGTAGACAAAAAAATAAAAAATTTAAACAGTTTTCTGATCAATACACATTACGTATATACATTACGTATATACAGCGCGTTTAGAGATGTCCGTATCGGGGTTAAAACTTTATGGCCACTTTTGGTCAAGAAATCATTTTGTTACCGATAGTAGAGGTATACCACGTGAAAGAGGAACCTTTCTACTTTAATGTGGTGCTAACCGGACATTCCAGTAGGCTCCATAACTAAAATTAATCGATTTTGAAGGAAAAAAATCATTTTTTTGGATCATTACACATTACGTATATACAGCGCGTTTAGAGATGTCCGTATCGGGGTTTAAACTTTGAGGCCACTTTTGGTCAAGAAATCATTTTTGTTACCGATAGTAGAGGTATACCACGTGAAAGAGGAACCTTTCTACTTCAATGTGGTGCTATCTGGACATGCCAGTAGGCTCCATAACTAATATTAATCGATTTTGAAGAAAAAAAACCTTTCTTATTTATGCAGTAATTGAACACCACACTCGACCGCAGCGTCAGTTATAACAAACACACACGACCGCAGTTGTAGAACTGTGTGTCATGTCTTACCAGGTGCGTATCCAGGGGGGGGGGGCGTTGGGGGCGCGCGCCCCCCGGGTAAGAAAAAGAGGAGAGAAATAAAGAGAAGAAAAAAGGGAAAAGGAGGGGGAAAAAGAAAAGGAGGAGAGAAAGGAAGGGAAAAGAAGAAGAAAAAAGAGAGAAAAAGGAGAAAGGGAGGGAGTAGAAGATAGCCAAGACTTCGGGAAGAGAAAGACGAACAGTCATAGTTAAAGCGCTTTTCCCTATTATATACACAGGGTAGCCAGTGACAGATCAAGGATTACGGAGGGGGTGTGCGCCTCACCCTACCCCTTACACCAACAACTCCATTTTTGACGTTTCCATGTTTCCTCTCTCACTAATGTATCTATATAAATACTATATATGATCTATCATAACGCGTGTGTGTGTATGGACGCCTTAAACAATTGCACAATTGTGCTATATGGAACCAACTGTGGCTGGTTTTGAACTCGACGGGGTCGTCGGGAACATGACGCATTTCGGGAAGGGGGCGACCGCCCCCCCCCCGAGCAAATTTTCTTTATGACATCGCTAGTAATTTCAAAATAGACAATGCTTAGATGCAACTTACAAGGCCTGGGAAGTGTCATTTCCAGCGATCTGGGAGGCATTTTCGGCGAAAATTTTTCTTGTACGCTTCGCGCCAACTCATGGTGGCGCTTCGCTTAGATAGTTTGCATACAGGCTTCGCCCCTCCCTTGGCAATTACTCGCTACACGCCTGTTCGAATTTGTAAAGCAAAGAGCAGATATAACATCATATCAGTGAGCATTGAAATGCCTGTTCCACGATGAACAGCCTCAAAAACTGTCTATGTGTGTAGTCGAAGGCGTAGCCCAATTGGATTTGGGGCTGTAACGACTTGCCCAAAAAAAAAGCCAAAATTTTTCGCGCGCGAAGCGCGCGTTCAACATATCGATGCCAATATCATATAAGCAAGCATCGGTCATACATCAAATGGCATCGTGTACCGCACGGTCCGTCAAAGTAGCACAGTATACCGCCGGATGCTAATGTAAACAACCAAATGTCTTATGTAGATGGAGAAAAACCATACAGATCCATTTATGTCAAACTCTCTTTTACAGTAGTAATGTCGGCCAATCTTAGAACTTTATTTTAATTACCAGGAGATCATTTTTAAGCTATTCATTGCTATTTATTTTTCTTTCAGTAGGTTCCCGAAAAAAATGGTTGCGGGGGGGGGGGGGGGGTGGGGGCTGCAGCCCCGCCTCCTACGGGACCTACGTCTATGTGTGTAATGTTCGGTTTCGATATACCTGATATCGGAAATATCTGCTATTTTTCATTTCCTTCAACCAAGTTTTATAATAGCCATAATAAGAGGTTGCAATATTTGTACACCAACAAATTAACTGTGTCGGAATTTTCGAAAATTTCCTCACCAACATTCTTCATCATACTTTCCTCTACTCGTGCAATTTGTACCTGTCTATTAGGGGTTCAAGGAGGTTTTTCCCTATTGGTTGTCCATAGATTGAATTTTCTGCAACATTATGGGTATGTTTTCAAGTGATTTTTATTCACCAGAAATGTGAATTTTCAAATTCTCAACAAATAATCGGCTTAAAACCTTGAAAAGTCGGGCTTTCGGATATTGTGGGCCGTGACGTAGAATCGCCTACAAAAGCAATCATCCATAGGACATGCAATCAGGTCGAACATGATGTGTGACTGGTGACAATCTTCAAAAAGGTTATGGATGGAAACAAAATTGGGAAATACTTGGTTCTCAGGCAAAAGTGTACATTTGGTTGGTCATTTTCAAGCCCGAGAAGTGTCATTTCTGGTGATCTGGGGGGTATCAAAACCAGAAATTTTCTTGTACGCTCCGCGCCAACCGATGGTGGCGCTCCGCTTAGATAGTAATTCGCGCCCCCCGGGTTAGAAAATCCTGGATACGCGCCTGCTTACTGTCCTTTTTTCTCAGAGCCTGCTGTTAGTGTCTGC
The DNA here is from genome assembly GCF_037975245.1 of Apostichopus japonicus. Classification (NCBI taxonomy): domain Eukaryota; kingdom Metazoa; phylum Echinodermata; class Holothuroidea; order Aspidochirotida; family Stichopodidae; genus Apostichopus; species Apostichopus japonicus. The sequence continues at coordinate 20,715,375 of NC_092568.1, forward strand.
TCTTAGTGGCTGCTACCTTCAATGAGGCTTGATCTTAACATAACCCTGGTGAAAATAGAATATTTGCATGTTGTAATCCTCGCCTCTGATTGGTTGGTAGTCGCGACTCAAGACGTTCGATCTAGCAGCTTCCTAAGACGACAATCGCAAGCAGGAGAAACATTCAAATACAACGAAGAAATGTGCAAATAACCATCTTATTATTGCAGATGACGAAGTCAAATTCTTGCTAGACCAATGGGGTATGAGTAACCTTAAATCAGTGTTTAAATGTAAAGGTGAAATACCGGGATCATGTCGATTTTGTCATTTCTGTGATACAGTCAGTACGCGCGATATTGAAGTAGGCTATAAACTAACGTTATCCCTTACGTTGTTAGGCTAGGTCAGATTCATTCACTGATGTAGTAAGTACACTGTACTGGCTATGAGATAGTATAGGCTTGTATTTGTATAGTAAGTCAGGACCTGGCCTAAGTCTGGACCTAAGTAAGTATATTCCTACTGTGTGTCATACTCAAACCAAGACCTTCCTAATAACGGCCGCTTCTAGTGACTACTTCTACCAAATTCGTGTAATTGTGGTGTACGGTAGCTTCTGAGGACAGACCTAATCAAAGGCACACATTAAAAGTGAAATTATGCATAGACCGTTGTGCTCTTGGGTCAGTACACTTTAGTCTTAGACTAGTCTTAGGCTTGCCTTCGCTTTTAAAAGACTAGGCCTAGGCTATACCACTAGTGGTCTACATGTTCGGGAACTGGCTATTAGTGATTGCCGACAGTGAAAGAAGAGATTGCTTAAAATTGCAAGTGATGCATTTATTGTAGTGGCCTAGACTCTGACTCTGAGTGTAAACTTACCCAGGCTAGACTATAACCAGTTAAGCGTTATTTGTAAATTTAGGTTATATGCATTGATAATATGAAATTTAATTTAAAAAATGATAATTTTGTACTATTCATTTATAAAAACCAAGAAACCTGTGTATGGTTAATCTCAATATAGACTTTTAAATCTCATGTTGTTCTTATTCTACAATTATACTCCCCAGAGGTAGGTTTTGAAGTACTGTCAGTGAGGCAGATTATATTCCATATTATGCACAGCAGATCATGAATTTGGTGTAAATCTCAATAAACTGAACTGCCCATAGCAGGGACTCCTTATAGCATTGATTTTCTGAACATTAGAAAAGGGACACACTTACAGTAAGGCATATTATGGTTCCATATATATCACAGCAGATCATGAAATTGGTGTAAATCTCAAATTAACCGAACTGCCCATAACAGTTTTCCTTATGGCATTGATTTTCTGAACATTCAAAAAGGGACACATATACAGTTTTCATGGGAGAGAATGTTTGTATAGATACAAACTGGTAAGTATTTAAACATGGTACAAAACTCAAATAAAGACCGTTTATGTACCTGTAATTGATTTTGTTTCACTTTGAAACTATTTTCTAACAAAGGTGATCGGCTTCTGTTAGGTGCAGAAATAAATAACTCTTTTTGCTGCTATGTGTTATTTTGTTTGGCAGAAATGGAAGATTTGTACCAAGAGGAGCTAACAGACATGACAGAGTACAAGAAACACACAACCTTGAGCCTTCCATTACCGAAAAATCTGTAGGCTGCAGTTTACTTAGCCCTATGATGGTAAGTGTTGTACAATGTAATTGCAACTGAATACTGTTGAGTATTACTATTATGTAAAATATCTCTATACACAAGTTGAGCAACTACAACTCATACCATCAAGTCAAAAGTCCAACACAAAAATGAGTTGCAAGGTGATTGATACCATGTATAAGTTATGCATGTAGAGGTCAATTGAGGTCACTGCGATCATTGCAATATATCACTATCTCGATCATACTTCCATACACTTCCTCCTATTAAAGTGTTAAAAGATATCGATTTATCTTTGTACAAGATTGATCTCTTACTCTCTGCAAATTGTGAAAGCATAACTTGAAGCCACTGCGAAGTCATCAATTTTATATTAGATGAATTTTCTTGTGATAGTGAAATTCAGTTAAATTAAAGTGCATGTATCTTAGAAATTTCAAAACAGAAAGGCCAAATCAGGACTGTACAACATATAATTGTACACTATTCTAAGCATATCCTACATTCTGCATTGCAGATGGCAAGTCTCTGGTTTTATTTCTCCATGGTATAAACAAAAAGTGTGACCATAAGTGTCAGTCCTTTTTAAACTTGTTGTCATAGAGCAGTGAGATTCCTTGGCTATCTTGGAAAGGGGGGAGGGGGGAGGGGAAGATTGGGAGAAGATGTAAACTTTCAGTGAATGTTATTTTACTATATCAAATTTAAACAATTTCACAAATCTTTTGTTGCAGATGAACTTGGCATTTTCTCTTGTCACTCTGTTGTTTTGGGGAATTTCAACATCGAAGAGTGCAAGGGTGCATCCTTGCAATCATTCATACATGTAAAACAAGAAAGTTTTATTTTTTAGACTTATGTTTAATCTACATGGAATGTGCTAGCTGATAGCCCACTGATTATAGGTAAAGTGGATCCAGTTAAGATCTGTTTGCTTGATAGAGAGCTTTCAGTGCTCCTACCTTCATCTACCATAAAATGACAACAAAAGCAATGTTGAACCAGTATCACACCCTTTGGTTTGACTATAGGCTAAGTGCTGTAAATAACACTATTGACTCATTTTGCTCCAAGCGACTATCGTGTAATGCACATTTACACATTTGACCTTCGCCTATTATGCAATTAGTATGTCAAAGTTCACGAACACAGGCTGTGTGTTCTTAAATCTCCATTTTCTTGTTTGTCGAAAAAGATCTGAGGCAACGACCGTGAAGAATCTTTAATCTTTAATTGGCTGCCAACACAGTCTGTTACTGCACTTGCTATAAAAGACAGGCTAATGCAATTTATTCCTTTTCTACTACTGAAACTGATAAAAAATAAGGTTTTCAAAAAGTTTGGCACAAACTAGTAGACTGAAGAAAGCGATTAATCTTCTTTTTCATTCTAGTTCGTTAACACACCATTTAATACTTTCATTGTTTCTTTCCTTTCCCAGATTGGTACACACTGGAAGAGGTGAAAAATGTGAAATTGAGAGAGGCTACCAAGTAACACAGCTTTGCAGTAGTAGAAGGATGTCTTTGGCTTGGATGATCAAGAATGTGATTGTAGCTGTTTTTATGAGAAACAATTTGATGTTTTGCATTTCAATTCATCTCTCTGTCCACAATTGATAATACCTGTTGGTACAACTTCAATGAAACTTGCATAGAGATGGCCTGTGATGAAGAGACATGTGGAAGTGCTCAGGAATTTTATGTCAAAGGTCATTTAGGGGTCGGTTAAGTTAATTGTTTGGAAACGCTTCTTCCTGAGTCCACGGATGGACATGTGGATGTATGCAAAACGTGATCATAATTATGGTCATATAGGGTCGGAGTTTCAGAAATTTCATGTTCAAGGAAACTTTGGTCTATTCTTTAACTACTTAACTGTTAGCTCCAAATCTTTTCAAATGAATCTTTCTTATGATTAATAAGCTTAACTTACCACTTTCTATTGGAGTTAAAATAGTTTACACAAGTATGTGAGGTCCAAGGATGAGTTTATGACTAAAACATTAATGGTATCGTTGGAAGCCGAATCATTGTCTTGCAGATGTTCGGTTTGCCTGTGCAAAGTGGTCAAATATAATTGTAATTAAATTAAAAATATCAATTTCCAATAAGTAAATAATTAAATTAAGAAAATAAATTTGGTATTAGGTCATCCTTATCAACAACAATGTGAACATAGATCTTCTAAGACCTTCCTAAGTAGTTTAATGGTAGTCAGTATAGGCCCCAAATTATAGCACACTTTAATGGCAAGAAGTTTCAAAAAGTACCTTCCTGGAGGTCTTTACTCTACAATTGTTCTCAGACGTTTTTAAGGAACACACAAGATGACTGAATGGGAAAATTTCCTCAAAGGTTGTAATAAAAACAGTTTAAGAATTCTGACCAAAGGTGACCACATTTGAATATCTAGCATATTTGGGGCTAATACAGCATACCATTAAAGAAAAGAAGCTACTGACACAGGGCTGAATTTTGTCTTAACAAAGGTTATTGGGATAGAGGCTTTGATCAAGTTTTTCAAGTAACAGGTATAGGGTCCATTTCTTGTTCTGTACTGAAAACTGTTCAAGTGATTTTCAAGTTGTATCCTTGTGCAAAAGTGCTGATCAAGGTCTTGGTATCCCTGTTACATTTCACAGTTGATGTCGAGCAATCAGAGATCCAGCATGTGACGATGGTTATGCTGTAAATATGTCCTCAAAATTTTGATTTCAGTATTGCATTTCTTATATTAGTTCATTGTATATGTATTTGAGGAATTATTTAAACTAAATTGCAAAAGTTCACTTATTACTCAAAATTCAAAAGTAATGGAGATGCAAATTAAGTTAGCTATCAGTAACATTGATGATGTTGTTTTATAATTTATGTTGCTTTTTCTCAATTTGAATGCATTGCAACTTAAATGGAGAATAAAGTGGCATACCAAATAGTATTAACAAGGAAAGGGGTGATTTAACCAGGAATGAGGTGGAAAATCAGTTTAATATTAACCAGGATAATGGTGACATCAACCAGGAAATGTTGTTTAATTTAACCAGAAAGGGGTGGAACATTCTGTGATATTAACCAGGATAGTATTAGCACCAACCAGGAAAAGTGGTAAATTTGACCAGGAAAGAGGTGAAATATTTCATGATATTAACCAGGATAGTATTAGCATCAACCAGGAAATGTTGGTTAATTTGACCAGGAAAGAGGTGAAATATTTCATGATATCAACCAGGATAGCATTAGCATCAACCAGGAAATGTTGGTTAATATCACCAGGAATAAGGTGAATACCCATTGATATTAACCAGGACAGTATTAGCATCAACCAGGAAATGTTGGTAAATATCACCAGGAATAAGGTGAAATAACCATTGATATTAACCAGGACAGTGTAAAATTTCACCACGAAATTTAACCAGGCTTTCCTGGTTATATCTACCAGGATTTTGTTAAAATCTCATTCACCAGGCAAGTTGGTGATGATCACCAGGATATATAGGGTAGCATATAAACGCAATTCCTGGTGAAAATTTCACCAGGAACTGGTGAAATTTCACCAGGGTGTTTTTAGAGTGTACTTAAGGCAAATTGAAGACTTCTAACGAGGGAACCATGTCGGGCCCGTAGCAAGGCCGAGGCACAAGAGGCTGGCCCCTCATGCATAATTTTGTGCTACCCTCCCCTTCCACCACCTGTGCCACCATCAAGTAGTGGCCCTCCTTAATATGTTGGTGCTCCCTTCTCGCAACGTTGGTGCCCGTCTAACTCAGAATTCCTGCAAACGGACCTGTGTCCTGGGCCAGATCTCACTCCTGATTCCCCTGTATGGATTACTTGATCCCAACCACTGCGGTTCTCCTTTATTTCAAAACAAGCATTTGTAACTTGTGGGAGAAATATCAACATGGTAATGAGTTTTGATGACATATCGTATAGATGTATGCTTGAATACGTTCTACTGACGGGTTGGGTATAGAGTTCTAAAAAAGAAAAAAAAAATGTATAAGCATGCATGAAAGCTGAAATTACTGGCGGAAAATGTGATTCCCTACTTAAAGGTGATGACTTCGTACTCCGCTATTGTATGCTCAACTTATATGTAGTTACATATAAGTAGTTATATATAGTCTGGTTCCACCAAATAAAGGGGCTGACATTATATAAAACATTCAGGGAACTGTTTTAATTGAGGTCATATGTAGGCGCGGATCCAGAGGATGCACTCCCCTTAAAGGGTGTGAAGACTCGCGCAAAAAGAAACGCCCAATGCCGGTAATCTGACCTAATTTCGAATGACGTGTAACAGAAGTGTTAGACACCACCATCGATCCCAGAAAATACACACACACAGCTTGCTACCATCGGTAATTAGACACTAGTCAGTACATACAGCTGCGGTCAATAGTGTACAAACAATACAGCGATGGACATTTCAGGTCCAGCTAAAGATAACAAGGTATCACGTCATTGCTGTATTGTCTGCATTTTGTAGCGACACGAACAAAACGTCACTTGCAAGCAACAGATGGCCGCACGCGGTTTGGGGAGAGTCTTCAATGAGGAGATACCCCACACCCCAACTTGTGTGCGATTGTGCGGACTTGTGTGCGGTTGCTTCTTTCTTCAGCAATCCAACAACGAATCAGTTAATTGAATGTATAGCAACCGACTTCGTTCAGTACAGACAGAGACCAAGCAACTATGCAAAGCCTTCTTACTATGTACGCTCTATATGCATGGGCGGGATTACGGGGGGGGGGGGCAAGAGGGGGCATTTGCCCCCCCACTTTTTCCCAGACTTTAGTTCACTTTTTTGTCGCTTTTGGCAGACAAATGTGCACAACCCTAATCGAAATTATTCCCCCACAACAGCTATCCAATAGGCCTATTTGTTTCGAATCTAAGTCGAATTTGTTTTCATTCATACTTAGTAAAGATTCCTAAATCCTATTGGTCCATTCAGGTCAGCTGACCGTGGTTAATCCTGTGAGTAACGCACGGTAAAATTACGGGGCATCACGTTAATAAATCTTTGGTTATATGTAACCAAAAATGTTTTGTTTTATGATTTTCCCCCCACACAAATGGTAGTGTATGAATGAACGGGGTTAATCAACGTTCTAGCGTGCGTTACTCACATGATTAATGAATGCACTCCGGGTGTTAATGCTATCGCTGGATGCACTCGGGCTCCGCCCTCGTGCATCGTTTGCATTATCCCCCGATCGTGCATTAATCCTGTGAGTAACGCACGCTAGACCGTTGATTAACCCCTTATTTAACATAGTAACATGAAGCATGCAGAATAACTGGAGCTGGAGTTAGCACATGGTTCACAGCACAGTTTACGAATCCTGGAGCTAACAAACTAGCGATTCAATTCTGCATGCGATGAATCCGCGGCATGTGCTACAGTGCTAGCTTCAGGAATTGATTTTCAACGTTGCTGCTCTACTGAATGCGTTGAATAACTAAATCCAGAGAAACGATTTACGAAAGCCAGATTTGCATATTGGGTATATCAATAATTAAATTCAATACACTGACACATGACACCCCCCCCCCCCCCGTGTCAACAATATGCAATGGCAATGCCGATGTAATTTCTTTACTGCTCGAAATCCTGGAATGATGCATGCAAATCGAATAATGTAAATTACAAATTGGCACTAACACAGTAACACATTAAATCCATTGTTACAGTATAGGCCTACAGCACTCGGCAGTTTCGGTAGGAGGGGGGGGGGGGGGTGTAAAGGTATGTTCATACCCCGATATTTGCCAAGTGCTCCAAGAAGTGGGGACCGCGGGAAGAATTTCGAAGTGGGTGCTGAACATATTCTTGATCGGTCCAATGCACAATATACTAATAATTTTAGGGGGAAAGAACTGTCTAGATGCGATTTATTGTTACCAGAGGTGTCATTTTTGCTGATCTAGGATTTCCTTTTTGCTTAAATTTCGACGCGCCGCGCCAACTGATGGTGGTGCACCGCCTAAATAGTGACGTATAAGCTTCAGTTGTACATTACCATATAAGTTCTTCTATCCGTCCTCCCTAAATTTACACACGTTCATTGATTGTTTAGATGCAATTTAAAGCCTATATGGGTGTTAATTTTACCGATCTAAGGGTACCTTTCATCGAAAATTTCGACGCTCCTTGCCAACCGATGATGGCGCTCCGCTTAGATAGTGACGTATAACAAAAGTTGTACATCACCATCTGACCATATGTTCGACTATCAATCCTCTTCAAATTTTTAAACGATAGTTTACTATCTAGATACAATTGCAGACATGAGATCCATATTTCAAGGATGGGTACATGCAGCTTAGAGCACTCGGGAAGTGCCGTTTCCGGCCATCTGGAGGGTTTATAAAGCCAAAAAATTTCTTGTACGCTACGCGCCAACCGATGGTGGCGCTCCGCTTAGATAGTCTTGCTGGCAGGTTTGCCCCCCCCCCCCCACTTTCACAACTCAAATCCCGCCCCTGTCTATATGTATATAAAAGGCGGAGTCTTTCACGTATAATTTAATGTGAACTATATGATTTATATAAAAGACGGAGAACACGACATTTAGAAGAGAAACAACAAGGTACTTATCGTGGTTATATGCATCTAATTCTATTACAGACAACAAACATTTTAACATTTGAATGCAGCAATGAAGAGTACAACTCACTGTAGGTCCCAAAAGACAGTTCAACCATCCGACGGGGGTAGTTTTACGAGATTAATTTGATAATTTCTGTTTTCTTGGCAATTTTGATTTCTGTTTCTGTCACCGTGATGAACGGAGACTAATAAATCTCGTGTGTGCAAATGTTTGCTATATATGATTGATATTGTACACCGATAATGGAAGAAAACGGGTGATCAGCTGCAAGGATAAAACATGCACAGCTCCGAAACGGCTCAGTCTGATCTCGCAGTTGAGAAAGTGAATGTATTCGAATTTTCAACTTATTGATTACACAATATATCTTAACGAAAATATAATAATTCTTCTTCAAATCTGTAGTAGATTTTGACGACAATAAACGGCAATGGTATCCATTAAGAAAGAAAAAAAAATGGTTAATCATAAACGGTAAGCCTTTGTCCGACAATCACACAGTCATCTTATGCATGGTTTTCGGACGATTTAGTCGGAGCAGGTTATTACCATGTCCAGACCTCCACTTCCAATTGAAGATGTGTCGGCCACAAACTTCTCGCCTGAATTAAGGCTATGGACTGTTGTATCCGTATCAGTACTGCCGCACTGACTGTAAAAATTATAAAATGGAGAATTCAGCGTAGAATTATACAATGAGCATAATTGATGTCTAAAAAGATAATAAATCTACCTTATACTCAAGTTCCCCGTTTATGATACAGTCAATTTTCCTACACTATATGTCTTGAGTTGTCTCATATCGTGCTTCAAAGCACTTGTATTAAAAAGCATGACAATTTTCTAACATCATATAGGCCTATATATATATATAAATATATATATATATATATATATATATATATATATATATATATATATATATATATATATATATACGTACTATATGTACCTTAGGTCGACAGTTTATGGTAAAAAAGTGTACCTTAGGTCGACATTTCAGTGTCGACCTATTGTTTAATATATATATATATATACTATGTGCCACCAAAACAGAACTAATATTGTTCGATACAGGTGACAAACGCCTACAGTGGATCCGACGACCTTCCTTACCGGTTTCGAACCTCTGGACATACAATCAGCGTCCATAGCCTAGTGGTTAGGGTGTCCGCGTACATAGCGGAAGGCCCGGGTTCGAATCCCGGTGCAGGCTTTTTCACTGTTCTTGTTTTTTCACTGTTCTTGATTTTCCAACTCATTACGATTTTCATTTAATATATATTCATTTGCCCTTGTCGTTTACCTCCATTGCATTAACATAAAGTCTGTTCAAAGTATCTCTTTCGAGATCCGGCTTTAGGAATCACAAATGATTTCGAGTTGGTTAGCATCATGTTTGATCTCTAGAGTAAGGCGAAATATTTCACCAAAACAGAACTAGTATTGTTCGATACAGCTGACAAACGCCTACAGTGGAATTACGACCTTCCTTACCGGTTTCGAACCTCTGGACAATCAGCGTCCATAGCCTAGTGGTTAGGGTGTCCGCGTACAGAGCGGAAGGCCCGGGTTCGAATCCCGGTGGAGGATTCTCTCGGTCTCTTTTGCGTCCGTTCTGTTGTTGGGGTTTTTTGCCTTCCTTCGGTGCTCGCTCCTTAGTTGTGTGTGGTTCTCTTGACGGTGTTTGGTGGTTGGACTGGAGTTGTTTATGTAGAACTTGTTTTCGTGGCGACACTTCGATATGAGCTCTGGGCGTTTGTTCAGGAGGGTCCGTTTGTCTGCGTTGATAATGATGAGTTTTTCAGTGAGACAGAGGTTGCACCGCTTAGACTCGTTGCTGTAGGCTTTGGCTCTGCTGGCGATCGACCAATTGATAGTGAATGGCTGGTTGTTCTGTTTCAGCTGCCAGATGTGCCAAAACGCAACGGAACTCTCGAAGCAGAAACACGCCCAGAGCTCATATCGCCACGAAAACAAGTTCTACATAAACAACTCCAGTCCAACCACCAAACACCGTCAAGAGAACCACACACAACTAAGGAGCGAGCACCGAAGGAAGGCAAAAAAACCCAACAACAGAACGGACGCAAAAGAGAATACACCAACAGTCGAACACCGATATGATATGATAAGATATGATACACCTCGTATTACGCTTCCACCCGTTATTTACTCATTGTACACGGTAAAATCACTATAATAGTATATCATGTATACTTACAACATTAAAGAGTCCATTACGTCAGGCTCGGTCTTGAATACCTTTATAGCTCCCCCTCTGCACTTCCCGGAGTTTGGGGCGGTCCATGACAATTCAAGTATCTGGAAGTTACTTGCACTGCACTGCAAAGGAACGGTTCACAAAGAAATCAGTCGAATCGTTCAAGAGGTCAGAGGGGAGGGAAGAGAAGAGAAGGGAAGAGGGAGGTTGGCTTATGGAGACAGTCTGATAGGTAAAAAAGATGTATGACGGATTGCCTTTCAGTGAGGTTCTAAAATATTATGTAGACAGAGGTGAATTTAGGTAATGTAGAAGCTTCAAACTTACAAAGTAATGAAATATTCAGTACCGTGGTTTCAATGAGGGGGGGGGGGGCTAAAGAAAATAAAAAACAATAGGTTATGGTAATGAATTGTATTTGTTGAGGATACGATTACAACCCTCAAGGCCCCAACAAAATTATTTCTTTTTTTCCCCTCAAGATTATAATGACTTCTACACTTACTGAATATTGTACGGTATTTCCGGGCGCTAGGCTTTCGGAAATAGTGTCGGTCCATGCTATCAGAAAAGAGAGAAAAATACTGTATAAACGTCCATGAAGAAATCTTAAAACCAATTAAAAGTATAATTCCCCTGGTATACGCTATAGGCAGTCAAAGAATAATCATGAAACCTGTGATGTCATATAGTGACGCGAGATTCAGACAACAATTTTCTCTAGTTTGTTATTTATGGTCGTATTTCTACAATAGAATGTTTACAGGGTTGACACTGTTCCCCTTAAATATCACATGATTAATGTTCCTTCACACCATCAATGTTCAAGTCTACATATGATATCGAGGCCCATGTAGCTCAGTTTTATGTTATTCTTTTGTTTAGTGCAGCGGTCATTCTCTTTGATGATGATGGGCTTTGTAAATGGTGTATATCTAAAACTATAGAGGCGATCCTAACATGACATAATGATGGCGTTGTTTTCATGCATGGCAGTATACTGTTAACATTCTTCATAAACAAAGAGAAAGTAAAAAATGTTCCAGATCCTACTCTCATTATGGCATCACTTAAATGAAGATAACCAGAAGACAGCTCACAGATGGCGACTGTAAGCTTAAGATATTTCCTAAACGGAGCGAAACAGTTTCTTAGCTGTATGGTGGAGTTTTGTTCATCGCAAAGATATCTGTCATTATAATCCAATGATGAGGGTCGTTTATTTACTCCTTTTAAAATGATGACCTCTAGAAGAGGGGGGGGGGAGGCAAAATAAATTAAAAAGTTGTAGACAGCTAAAAAAAACACTGTTATTTTGCAGTCCAGGTTGTTATTCTATACCACTTTTCTTCTTATTATTATTTTTTCATCGATTAAATTGTCTGAACGCTGTCTAAGTGTTACACACAGACCATTAGATCAGAAGCAACACGAAACCTCAATAAGAAAAGATTTAGGCAAAGATTTGTATTTCCTCACATGATTTAGTTTTTATACAATTAAAATCTGTATACGATGGAATACCGATAGCCGGTATTTGTAGAAAACAGTGTGACGTTTATTAACGGGTTACCTTAAAGTCTTGAATTTACGATACAGCGGTACTTTTACCATTATAACGTCCTATTACTTTACAGAACGGACAAAGATCATTTAAGTATCGATGAATGCACCGGTTATATCACGGTTCCCATTATTTTAGCCTTAAAACACACTGTTATAATTGTACAAACGGCGTACCAAAGTAATATTACGTCAAAATTTCACCTTAAATTTACGTGTTTTTTTAAATTTTTATTTCTTCACAGTGTATATTTACAAAACATCAATTTTGCCAGGGACAATTGATGTAGAATGCTGGTGCAGGATTACTTATATGCAATTAAAAGGGCATGATTTAGTTGAGACATTGGGATTTATAAAGACAATGGAGCAATATTCACATGTACACCTGCACGGGAGGAGCCGACGTCTTTGTCAGTTTCTTCTTAAATGAACATTCCAGAGATTAAACATATTTTAAAGCTGATATTTGGAAACCGGAATAGCTATACGAACATTACCGACACTTAATCTCTCCTTTCCGTTTTAGCTTGAACTATACGACGTATCCAAGTCTAAACGGTTACTTCAAGTCACCCTTCAATGTGTAACAAACCACACAACTAATTGATGAGCGAAAATAAAAAACTGAAAACCATGGTAATGTTTTGAACGGAAGATGAAAACGTATCAATAAATTTTTCAAATGATGGTAACTATGTTATTTCGAGAATTGTCAGATAAAGATGAAAGAATAACAAACATTGGAAGCAATTTACGCATACATAAAAGATGACATTTGCATAGTGTGACAAAGTGTCAACCTTATAGGTGTAGGTTTTGTAAAGAACTATACCAGAATTCGCCGCCTGAAATATAATAAATTTAAAACATTTTTTTTTTAAGTCTCTAGAATATAGGAAGAAAATATTGAGATATTGGGATTTTCCTCTACATTAATAAAGGATATGTTCGTCTGCGCACGTACCAATACTCACATATACATTTAAAGAAAAACCTCAAACCTTACATCCAACTGCCAATTCACGATTCTCTACCGTTGTGGGAGCGAACGTGAAAACGTTGCATCCGTCTGATCCTCCCCAATATTCGTTACTCTCTAGACCACTTTCATCGTCACAAACTATAAATAAAACATACAATAATATACAGTATTAGTGCATTAAAACGTACTTTACCAATTTTCGGTTCATATCATTTCGCCTATAACTTCATGGTTTAATTTATGCGTAGAATTAGGAGAACCTTTACAAGACAAGATATTTCGGTTTGACATAATAAAGCCTCTAACCATTTCAAATCAAAGCCCTCCTTTACCGTCAACAGTAATGGGTACACAATTTAACAGGCTAAAAAACCTACAAGTTTTCGAGAATTGTGATCTATAATATAGTAATTAAAACAATGGTCACTCACTATTTAACTTAGTTTGCACATTGTTTCTGCTGTTATAATCCAAGCAGTTGCCCTCAGTTGATGTATAACCATCTTGCTGATTACTTTACATTGTCTAGGAAAAACCGTCGAGGGTCTTTATAGAAAGAACGTTTGATCAATACCATCAAATTCGAAAACTTGGATTCATCTTAAATACGAGGACGAGGATGATGACATTTAGAAATAGGTTCAAGTATGTCCGGCCCAAAACATTTGAGTGGTACAAATCAAAATTACTATGCTCAGGGTTTGGATGGAAATCTATGAGGTTGAGTAAGAAGGTTTTTACATGTGGCTGGTCGATAGCGGTAAGAGAAACGGGTGGTTTAGCTGAGAACGGGAGAGGGTAAGTAGGAGGGCAGTCGTTGATAATTGTTTGTGTTTCTATTATACGTACCCTTGTTTCTGGATATTCTGATCTTCTTCACTTCATGGAAGTAAATTGATTTGTAAGATGCGAACGCTTTATCTGGTAACGTCTTGCTTTTGGATAAGATGTTCACAGAGCAAGCGGGGTCCAAGAAAGCCTATACAAGAACATTGCATAAAGTGCAATTATTGCAGAACAAAATAATGCAAGGAAGGGCATCATTAAAATAAACAAGAAAGAAACTAAAGATAAAGCAAACGAGAAACGCGTCCAAGTTTTCTTCCTTCATATATATCATCACTAATTGTAGCCGGGTGACAACAGACTTCAATTATTGCAAGTACTTTAATTGTTTCCCTAGCTCTTTCATGCATTGTCCCAACTGACACCTCGCATTACTCCGGCCGCAAAATGTCAGCTAAATCTTCCTTTACGGTGCTGCTCAGTATAGCCTATTATTAGATTGAATAATGGCCATTACATTCTCAAGCGTACGCTATGAAGACTAGTGTTGTGCGTGTCTGAGTGTTGGGTGTGGCTCTGTGGTTCTGTGTTAGTGTTAGTGTGCCTTTACGAGATAAGCTTTCACATTACTTCCGTGCCACAGCTCGAAGCTAATATACAGTGTAATGTGACTCATGTGTTTGTCGTTATTCACAAAAGGAAACAAACTGTACAGGCTCAGGACTGTAAGTCTGTTTTACTTCAAGTTATTCTATAACTTCAAGAGTTCTAGCAAAGTTATCCCGATAGTATTTATGTTAAATTAGGCCTATATGTTATAGCGGCTGTCTAATTTTCTTGCTTCGATTAAATTTATCTTACAATTAATAAGAGAAAGGAAGAAGAACAATAAATGAAAAGTAGGGAAGTTTTAATCGCTTTTCGTGAGAAATCTTTAGTAGTAATTTACATGCTTCGTAGCCAAACATTTAATCATGCCCCAGCTGGGCAAGACCCATATTTTATGACCTTCACCCCGCGACAACATGGGCCTTTGCCCCTACCCCCACCCGCACACTGCAGGTACATCTCCACCCTGTACCAAAATCGTGTTAAAACAATTAATTGTGTAACGCCCCCCCCCCCCTTCCCCTCCCTATAAGTCCTCAACAGGATAGGCAATGGCTGATGTCTCAAGGAAGGGAGGGCAAAGTGCACAAATATGCCAACTGAAACAAGCGATTACAATTGACACAGTATATGATAGAAATTAAGATATTGACACATGAGAAAAGTTACATGATAGATCAAGATTCAGAAAAGATATACAACTGGACCCATTTATGACTGTAACAGTGCTAGTGACATGGCAGAAGAAGTTTGCGTGCATGGGTGATATCTACGTGTTGGGACGCACGCACTCCTTGAGTAGCAAAACAGTCTGTAGACGGACGCACTATTTGCCGTAGTCCCGGAACTCACGCACCCATGAGAGGGAAAGACTTCTTGGAAGACGCACGCACCCCAGAGAGAGGAAGGCTACTCCACGACGCACGCACCCTCAGTTAGACTTCACGACGCACGCACCCTCAATTTCTTTCCACGACGCACGTATGGCAAGCCGTTTAACTTGTTATTCGATATTTGATGATATCAGCAATTATTTGCTGCTATTAGCCATTATGTATGGCTATCACCAATTCATTGCCGATATCATCATATCATTTGATGATGTCATCAAGTAATGGCTGATATCACCAAATATTTACTGATATCAACATTATATATATATTGTGGATATCAGCAATTCATTTGCTTATATCAAAAATTTCGTTTTCTGATATCAATAATTCACATGCTGATATCAACACACATGATATGCTGATATCAACAATTATATGCTGATATCTTCAAATGATAGCTGATATCAACAAATGATTACTGATATTAGCAAATGAATTGCTGATATCAACAATACCAGCATATCACTAATTACTTGGTGATATGAGGTACCGAATTTTTGAAATAAGCAAATGATTTGGTGATATCAGCAATTCGTTTTGCTGATATCAGTCATTCAAACCGTAACGACCTAACGTGTCTTGTTACTACTAGAGTTCCTCTCTATAAATGAACTCTAGTTACTATCAGAGCCGTCTCTATATAGGCCTAAGGCTCTGGTTACTATCAGAGCCATATACGACTCTGGTTACTATTACAGACGGGCGCCACCACAAAACAAAGTGGCGCGTTCTTTAAGTCTCAATGTGTGTTGCCAAATTTTAACTTCCAGCTTTGACCTTCCAGCTTACTGCCCTAAAAGCTCAGTGAAACTAACACCATTCTATGCAGTTTTCATATTAATAATCATTATTTTTATTGACTTATCTGTCGTTAAACATTTTGAGCTGAATAAAATTCGCCAGATTTTTTAACGAGTCCGTATAGATTCTACAAACTTCAATCAAAATTTGCAAGCCTCGCCCAACAGATCATGCGCCAATAAAAGCTCTCTGTTTGTTTACGACCATTAGGCCTGTGTGCTAGCCTGTGTTAGGTCCATATTTGAATAGTATCTTTCTTTCAGTCTAACCGATGTAGCTTGCGAAATTGGGCCATTTCCTTTCATTGGAAGTGAAAAACTGGTGTTTTTAGACGTTTCCTCCGTGAAATTGGGTAAAAAAAAAGTGGACGATACGAGTATATGTAGGTTAGATCTGTATAATGAACATGCTGGTAAGGGCGGTTGCAGTGATTTTACGGTAAATCGTTGCCATAAGGGCAACAGAATTTTCTTTCGATTTCGACAGCTTTTTTCCATTATACCCACCTGGTCAGAATACATTTAGAATAAGAAACATCTGCCTCGGAAGTTTGTTTTCCTAAAATTATTCAGCAAACACACATTGAGACTTTAAGTATAAGATATATATATATATATATATATATATATATATATATATATATATATACATATAATATATGAAAGACAAAGGGTAAAAAAAAAACAGTGTCTGCGTGGTTTTAACAAACAGTCTGGTGCAATTAGAC
This sequence comes from Apostichopus japonicus, assembly GCF_037975245.1. Lineage (NCBI taxonomy): Eukaryota > Metazoa > Echinodermata > Holothuroidea > Aspidochirotida > Stichopodidae > Apostichopus > Apostichopus japonicus. The sequence goes on from NC_092568.1 coordinate 20,732,223, forward strand.
TGGTAGGAGTCAACGTAAAACACGCGGCCCAAGTGGCCGGAAAAAGAAGACAGACCCCTGACCCGATAGTCCCCGAGTCTATGTGGAATAAACACCCCCCCCCACCCCTGGTAACCCATGCACCGGCACCCTCGAGCTGGACCATTAGCAATCGTCGGTAACTAATCTCAGTTCAATATTATATTTACGAATCTGTACATGCCCCTATAGGTTTAGAATCCCATGTTATTGCTACAAATTTATTTAAAAATGTATTTTTTTCAGATTGACTGCTATTACCACCCACACTAAGATTTTAAGATCCCTGGTGTGGCATATTGCATACAAAGAACGACTGATGTCATTAGTCTACTAAGCGACTGAACACAAGTCTATGCATCACCTTGTATGTTTGACCCAATGTCATCTCGTTGTAAAAATCAGTCCGGCATTTTGTTCGTATTAATAATTACGTTGAAATATAAGTCCTGTCTCATTTCATTATTTACGAGGCCTTTTCAAGCGGGGATTGCCGCCGTAACACCTGGGACTCCTCTGGTCATTTTATCCTCCCCCATCCAACTCTTTCTTCCCTTCCCAAATCGAGCAGCTGATTGCGAATGTTTTGTTCAAATTAGATAAAGACTATACAAATAAGATTGTTTTCTCGCACCCAATACCACTTGAAGACAACTGAAGCGAAATTTTAAAGTCAATAACTTTGGCAAATACCTCAGAGCATGTCGGGGCCCGATAGCCCCCTTACCGGACAGTGGCCCAATGGATCACAAATGCTCCCTTAGCATCTTTCACATGTGGGGTTTGTTCCGCTCGCTTCGCACGCATAGTTTATTTTTGTGCGCTTTTCAGCCAATACCAGCTGGAATTATTGTTCTCAAAGTTTTCCTTAAAAGCTCCGGAACTCCCCCAATAACTTATCCCTACTATCCTAATCATCGAGTAGTAGATACGATTTATTCTTTAAAATCTGGTTAAAATTTGTTGCACGCTGAGCGCACACCCAGTGACAGTTAAAAGCTGCACTTTAATGTCCAGAATGATTCAATTGTCACTATATTTCAGAGCTCAGGGGGCTTCGCCACTGGGATCATGATCAAGTCGTGGCCCCGCAGGACCGTCACCCAACGAATGCTTGGGCGCCGCTAAGCTCAACCTCCCACGTACCAGCTCTGACGCCCCCTTCCGATAAATCCTTTTTGTACCCCGACACTGAAGATTTCTTAACAAAGGCTATGCCCCATGCGGTGAGCCAAGTCTGTCTACCGTACCACACCATGACCGGATTTGACTTAAAACATGCAATTTATCGTTTCATTTGTTTTACTCAAATTCAGTATAGGGAGGTACCCCGTGCTAAAGGGCCTTATGCCTTGAGACCTTCACCATGCAAGCTATGAATACAATGACAAATGTTGAACAGACTTAATTATAAAATAACGATATATAGTTGACAATGATGACTGCATCAAGAGATATTAGCAACAATTTATTCATAGTGTAGTGACTTACGTCGGGTGGGTACATCAGGGAAGATTGTTCACAGATATCCGCTCCCGTTGGTGATGTATGGTAGGCAGTATCTACTTGCGTATACTGTGACCAATATTCAGGAAGAATGCAATCTAAGTCAATTTCTAGCAACGCTGATGCACCTTCCTCTTGATGTGGATGCCACATTCCGCATGTATGCAAACATTCGTGTGAGATGATATTTCTCTATAGATAAATATGTAAGAAAAAAACGTAAATTAATTATTGGTTGTACATCCATACATCGTTTGCTACTATGCGTACACGAAATGTAGAAGAATAATTTGGTTTTTCTTTAAGTTTCTTTAATATTGTCATGGAGATGGGAGGGGGTCGGGTAACAGACGAAGTTGGTTGGGTAATGGTGGGTGGGGGAAGTGGGGGGGGGATGGGGTGAGGTCAGTTACAAGGTTTAAATAAGGAGAGCTAATTAAGAGAATACTAGCAAGCCCATTATCACGTATGCAATGATACAAGTAGGTAAGCATGTCTTTGATTTGTAATATCTGTCATCTATAACCATCTTGGTGAGATGTTGTGGGATTTACTTTTAATTCCTACTACTGCATGCCGTTTTCGAGATGAAGTCATATGCAAGTGACATGTTACCTTTCGAACCGTGATGTCATAGCAGCATATGTACAAAAGAAGTTTCTTATTCTTTCTTTGGCTTGCCTTAAAATGTGGTTACTCTGTGTACATTTGTCAGATTCACAAGACACCATGTTCAATCGAAACACGTGCTCCCAATGACAGTTATGGAAGGCATTCACACCAATAGAATCACTGTGGCTACTGAGTGATACGAACTTAGGTCTGGTAACACGTTCGTGGTTCGATTCCCACTTCGCCTATTGGTCTGTAATACTTTATTATACTATAGGTCCTAAACCTATCTGTCATACCATATCCATTACACACATCCATGGATGGATGGCGGATAGATGGATGGATGGATATATAATGTACTTCTTACCGGAGCCACGCCGTTTATTTCTTGGACATTAACTGACTTGAAACTCTCATGGAATGGTGGAATTGGTGCATAATTTCTAGGCAAGAAAAAGGGAGAAATCCATTGGTGACATAAAGCAAATACTGGTATGGCTTTTAGGGTAATCCCTGAAAGGATCAAATATAAGAGCGGTTCTTTGTTGGTTTCATAATCCGTATGGTACACTAATGATAGGTCTATTTGTGTGACGTCAGGGTACTCGATAATCTGAACTCGAAGTCAAGAAAACCACATACTCACCCATCATTAGCGCAAGCAATTTCAATATTGGCAATTGCTTCTACAGCTTCGGTAAAATGGCAAAGAGAAAGATGACCAAATTCGAAGAACTTTTCTAAGAATCTATCCTTTGTCTCCTGGGTACATTCTGTTGGTCAAGCGGGAGAGTGGTTTACATTTGTGCTGGAAAGGTATATTTTATGGTGAGTTGTGATTTTCCTTCGGTTTATGACCAAACCATGTAATACTCAAACATAATTTGATACTATAGTCAGTCTGTTTGTCTTACCATGAATGTCTAAGTACAGCTATTTTTAACTAGTTTTTTTTTGGCGCAAGGGTTCTTCATGAGTTGTTTCTTAAAGTAGCATATTGCGTTTGGTCGCCGTTTTCTACTTTTTTGACATGTCCATCGAGTTTTTACATATATCAATCACAAAACAGCAAACTAAGATATTAGCCAAGTTTTTCCCTGCCAACAACGTTAATTGGCGAGTAATTAAGGATATTTGAAGATAATGAGAAAAGTGTCCACGACAAATTGCACATTTCAAAATAAACGCATACAGTTTCCCCAAACCCACTAGTTTGAATTCAACCAATCAGAGATGCAGGTTTAGTTATGAGCCGTTGCAAAAAATAGATTCAAGACTTTGCGTTGGTACAACCAGTGAGTTGTAATGGAACTCCCTGGTACAACTACCGTATAGACTGTACACAAATCAAGCATGGTGTTGTATTACGTCAATTGGTCAATGACGTTCGTAGTGTTTAAATATTCATATTATGGGCGACGTATATTGAGATCCCAACGGAAAAATCTTGGAGAAAAACAAAGTTGAAAGTTGCAAATTTTTCGACTTTATGCAACCAATTGAAGTAAGATTTAAATAGATAAGCTAGTTATTTTCTTCGTTATGGCATAGTGGAGTCAGTGAGGTTGAGACAAATCATAGAAAAGGACGCAAAATGCTGCTTTAAAAAGAAATGAAAACTACACTGGTATGTTTCTGGGTTTATCAATATCATATAGATGCACAGATAGGCCTACATATATCATGTAGTTACACAGATACCTATCATGTAGATACATAAGTACATATCATGTAGATACACATATACCTATCATGTAGATACACAGATACATATCATGTAGATACACATATACCTATCATGTAGATACACAGATACATATCATGTAGATACACAGATACATATCATGTAGATACACAGATACATATCATGTAGATACATAAGTACATATCATGTAGATACACAGATACATATCATGTAGATAAACAGATACATATCATGTAGATACACATATACCTATCATGTAGATACACAGATACATATCATGTAGATACACAGATACATATCATGTAGATACACATATACCTTTCATGTAGATACATATCATGTAGATACATAGATAACTATAACATGTACATACATAGATAACTATATAATGTAGATACACAGATACATATCATGTAGATACATATCATGTAGATACACATATACATGTAACTTACCGACATCCCCTGTTTTAAAAGTATATTTCACGGGATCCATACTGATTGTACCAGTTGCTCTTTTCATGTCGTTCATTTCCTACACAGAAACATGAAAGGAATGTTTAGATACGGATCGTTAAGAACCCAGAGGGTTATATGCTATATGTATCTTCAATTGCGAAGCCGTGTGCGCGCGTATGTGTGTGTATGTATGATTTCATACAAAAATGAGTCAATAGCAAAAGGCATTTTTTCAATATTGTGATACTTTTGTTTTATTTCCCCAAACAAAATACAAGTGACGGATGATATTTTTGCTGCTTACATGAGCTCTGCAGTTGAAGGGTCCATCTTCTTCATCATCTTCTTGAAGACTTTTCCTCACTCTCTTCAGATCTTCTGACATGTTCTCTTCATTAGATCGACGCTGTCTGTCAACTGCTCGTGACTGGGCAGCATGTTTATTCCCATCTTTAAAGAACTCTTCCATTTCCAAGTCACGTTTGGCTCTCAGCTATATGTTAGTAATAATAATAATCATCATCATCATCATCATCATCATCATCATCATCATCATCATCATCATCATCATCATCATCATCATCATCATCATCATCATCATCATCATCATCATCATCATCATCATCATCATCATCATCATCATCATCATCATCATCATCATCATCATCATCATCATCATCATCATCATCATCATCATCATCATCATCTATATAATTATAATAATTATAAACATCATAATCATAATCTGTCACCTCTGCGATTGTCCACTATTTGTTTCGCATGAAACAAATAGTTTAGTAATCAACACAGATTTCACTCACAGAAATCGTGGAATCAAGAGGTTGCTATGCACGGTATTCAAAGACAAATCCTGCGAGAACTTCACGTCTCTAAAAAATAAATGATATTTGCGTCGCGCGCAATTTGCACTACAGTTTTCTGTTACGCGCACGAAACCTGTTCCCTTTTATGATAGCTATATATAGTCACCCGTAGACGATAATCTTCCCTGTTACATTTAATTACCGCTCAGAATACGCGAAAGGCATACACGACAACGTGTCACAATCGTGTTGATATTTGGAGATGTTTCGATTTTACTTTAAATCGTTATATTTATTTTTTATTTTCTGTTTTGAATTTCATTCAAATTGTGGCTTTTTTATTAGAAAAATTTCCCCAAATTCGTCAAGATTCTTTCTTTCACCTTTCGTCGATTGTTCGAGAAATCAAAGATTCGACGGATTATGTGGTGACTGGAACGACAACTGCATCCTGTGTTGCCCTTCACCCTGTTTGCTAGGACAAAGATACAACTGAAAGATTAAGCACTGTCGTGGGGCGCATCGGTATAGTTGATAAAGTGTATCAGCTAAATGTATACATGCATGCATCCTTGGCATTTCACAAAGCTGGGAATCCATTCATTCAATCAATACTATTTCAAAACGGTTCACGGAGGGAAGGGTGATTTAAAATACTGTATTTCAGTGAAAGTACGGGAAGTTGATTTGTTATGTCTGGTATAATACCAGTTGTCATCAAAATAAGGATATGGCAATGATCTGTAGGTACCGTACTAATTCAATTATTCATATATGGCCGTTGTGATGTCGTAACATGCGGTGGCCCCTGCTAATGGGAGGTTGGGCGGGGGGGGGGGGGGTTGGGGGCAATGAAACACCTGAACCACAATTAGGTACGCCTCGGAACTTAATTGTAGCCAAGATTCATTTCAAAATAATGAAATTGAAGAAGAAAGCTTCTAAAATTGAACAATTAGATCGAAGGATATTCAATTATTTTGTTAATATCCTCGTTCCTTCTTTTGATTTACCTGAGTTATACCATGGAGCTATCTGTTTATAGCTCCATGGTTATACCAGCAAAGGCCTTTACCAGAGATCTTTTTGCGACATTTCCGGTGTTGCTTATATAGCAAAACTCCTGGATTTTTTTTGCAAATGTGTTTTTTTTTCTTAATTCTTTTTATATATTTTTTATGGTGAAAGAAATAATTTTTTTCTTTTACCTTTTGGTGATTTTGTACTGATTGCCTCCTGCACAGCAGAGTGTATGATATCATCATAACATTTGCAACTCAAGAGTTTTTTCACCCCTTTATAATGTTTTAAATCATTTATCCACAAAGGGGAAAAAAAGTATTTCTACAAATTCTGATGAAATTTTACGAACAGAGAATAATGAGAGCTATAAACAAACATTCGAAATGTATGTCAGGTTTAAAGCATATGCAAAAAAAAAAACATGAAGTTTATAGGTTAGAATATAAAACTTTTGAAAACTACAAATGTTTATGATGATATACCACGGACCGCCTACGTTGATCAAATTCCTGAAGTGAGGCAAGGTTTTATCCAATAACAAACATACTGTTACATTGGCATTTTCTTTTCCTTCTCAATAATGATAAACGTTATATTACCGCCACTCTATAGTAAAAGAATGTATATTAGACTGACTATAAAATATATCAACAGAATTTCCTAACGCGACCAATGGTGCCGTAAGAAAGCTACCGAAACGTGCTGGTGTGGCAGTTATGAGTGTCCGTGCGTCTCACGGACACTCTTTACTAGGATATAGTGTGTCCGCGGTCTGGAGTCTTCCGCCAGAGGAATTTTAGTTTCACAGCGGCTGCTATGGTAGTCCAGATGGGACATTAATTTTTTTCTACTTTTTGCTAGCTGTATCAATTCCATTGCTTCATCGAAATTTCGACACTTCAACTTTTTTTTTAGCACTACCGTGGAACGCATTCCTAATTGCAATGAGGGGGTTGGAGAGGGATGGGGGGGGGGGGAGGTGCAGCGGTCACCTCTGCTGGCCTGTCTCTACTTTAATGCACGTATCCCGTCTGATGTATAGAGGAAGAGAAAGAGAAAGAGAAAACTACTTACAGATGGAAACATGACAAAATCATCGAACATGTTGCCATAAGCATCGATCCATTGAACTTGGACCACCAACACAGTCACCGCCACGAAGCACAATGCAAGAAACTTGTTCATTTTTCCGGCAAACAAATACCGTAGTATAGGTCAGGATGATAAAGCAAAGCTGGTTTCTTTTCCTACCAAAACCTAGCATATGACTGGTAAATAACGGATGTATCCACTTTATATAAGTCGCTAAAAATATCGACGGAGTCTATTATGAAGCTCGGGGATTCAGTTTATGTCTGAGGATGGGTAGAATACGTATTTGAAACATTTGAAATTTGGTTGTAACTTCATTTTATGTTTATCTTGGTCTTTCAAGTTCCTATCCTGTTTACTTTTTTGTTTTCTTTTTTTTTTAATAAGCCGATCAGACGGAAAGACACTTTTTTATATATTTTTTTTATATGAGGTTAGTTTTGTACAGGTTGACCTTTTTGTTTTCGTGCTTGTTCCTCTCTAGATTGAAGATTATGCTTAAATTAATCAGATATAAGTGGTAAATCAGAAACTTATATGTATTTCTAACTCCAAGCGAGTTGAAATTATGGGAAGAGAATTGGTCATGTTCCATTTTCTGGATTTTGTAAAAGAGGCGTGGCTGTTGGGATGGCAACTTTGAAACTGAATCCCATGTAGGGTGCCTTGGGGGTCCATCCTTATATAAGAAACAATAACATTTTACACGGCAAATGAAGCATTCTGGGGAATATATAGACTATGATTCACTTATATCTTTAGGTCTTACCGCAGTTTTGTGCTAATAACCGCTATTGTATATTTGTGTGAGATTTAATTTGCGGGTTGTCGCCGCCGGCGGGAGAGGGGATGGGGATGGGGGGAGGGTACACCAAATACATAAAAAACTGTAAAACTGCGAGACCTTTTTATCACGCTTCCCAGTTTTATGTAGAAATGTATACCCCGGGTCGCTCCTCTGTGACGTTGGATGTAATTAAATTCTCTTACTTTTTGCTTCAGAAGAGAGAGAAAGAGAGAAGCGAACAGTTTTAATTATAGCGTGTTTGTTAAACAAAACAGTAGCTATTCTATAAATAAAGGTATTATAAATCCAATAAAGATTTTTTAATTAAGTGACAAAACTAATTAAACGCTATTGAAATGTGGACTATGAGTATTACAGTTTGGAGTAAGAGTATTACCAAGCGAAAGTGGAAACGCTGTTTGTTATCCATTACATATATTACGAATTAGAAGAAAAAAAATCACAATGATATTTTCAAAATGATTTTTTTTTTCAACGGTATACAAGTCGCCATTTCCTCCCCCTTCCATCTGTGCAATCTTCGAATGTCAAACTCACATATGATCTTTTTTTCTTAATTATATTATTTACTATTGTATTAATTATATAAACTATTGTCCAGTCTTGCTTGTGTAAATTGCCATTTGTTGTTTATAGTTCCTGGGATCAGATACCGTGGGAATAGGTTTAATAGCAAATTATAGGCTTCGAAAGGCAGGAAAAGTAGTTTTGTCAGCATTTGTACTCATTCGTTCATCTTTATGATTATGGAAATGAAATTTAGTGAAAGTGCGGTTTATTTGGAGCATTTATGAAATAAGGTCTCTCGGGCATTTTTAATTGGGTCATTTGAGGTCGTTCTTGAAAAAAAAAATGTAAACGTGGTAGTCGCACTGCTCTTGGTCAAATTATGGCTTTGTCGTAGCCAGAGGGGGGCCAGGGGGCAATATCTCATTTGGAGCACCAAATTGCATCTAAGGTGAAAATGCAAAATTATGTACAAAATGGAGTGGGTGGGTTGAAGTATGCTATATTGCACCAAATTGCATCTGAGGCCACCTGGAAATGCAAAAAAATTCCAAAGGGGAGGGGGGCACCCCCCTTAGACCCCTCCCCAGGCCAGCCATCAGTCTTCAGCCCCCCCCCACTCAAAAGTACCTTCCTACGCCACTGATTACAACTTACACGTCGGGTAGCTTCCAATTCAACATTTTAAACTCAATTTTGGAACCTTTTAAATTTAGAAAGTCATTTATCTGACTTTTGAAATCGTATATCAATGTCATTGGATAACCATAGATATCTACGGTAACATCTTGCAAGAACTTTTGAAGATAAAAAACCCCAAAAGCAGTTAATAAGTTGCCTTTACGTGATCTTGAAATATTTTTAAAGGAAATTAAAGTTCTTACCTTGATACTTACACAACCGTATACGGTTATACCTATATACCATATGTAATGATTTCTTCTTCAAAGTGTCTATTGATGTTGATATTATCTATAAAGTTAATTAGCAATCTATTATTCGATGTTGATGTTAGTGGTAATGGTTTCGACATGAGTCGGCAATTGATGAAATTCATAAACTGGGGATGTGGTGCTTTCATCGATGATACAGGGGTAATATATAAAATGATCATAGTTTGCAAGTATGGTGTGGGAGCGGGAAAGGAGGAGGTGGGGGGGGGGAGCAGGGGATGTAAACCTAGGATTACGAAGTGGACAGAATGGATTGCCTTCTGGGTGCTTTGGTTTTCCTTTCGACCGGCTCTTATCTTATCTCTTATCGTTAAAAAAAAACTAAATGCAAACAAATGGTTCTTACAACTGCAGAGAATATTTATTTTCAATATCTTTCTTCCCTACCTTTTGCTTTGTCTTTGCTTATGCACATGAATAGAAAATTTAATTTGTTTAATACAAAGCCTTATGGACGCATACAACGACTTGAAGAAAGTCAATTGAATTCAAGTTACCATCCATCCTTCTGATGTCCGCTATACACTACCCTGAGAAACTGGAAATGTTGTTCCAGACGGGAGAAACTCAAGCTGGGAATATAAAAATGACGCGCAGAGTGAAGACACAAAGGTGAAGACACAAAGGTGAAGACACAAAGGCGAAGAGACAAATTAATCATCTGAGACGGGTTTACCTCTTCTTCATCACTCATGTGAGTCTTCTAAGATGTTTTCGAACCTTCGTAAAAACTTTCTCGCTTCCGTGCACTAATTAAGCAATGCAAAAATTCATACAATTGTAGAATCGCTTCACAGCTTCCGCCTCAGTCTGCAGTCTGTGACGGATGGAGGGAGGCAGTGATCTAGGGGAGTGGTTATGTTGTGTGAGTACATCCCCTCCCCCAAGTGGAATTACGACCACCCTTACCGATGTTGAACCTCTGGAATTGTTTGAAGCAACCCACACTATTTTCTCAAAAGAAATAAATTCACACAAACAACCTAAATGTTTTTAACTATCTGTAGAAAGCTCGTTCGATTATTTATACGCTCTTTGGTTTGTAAAGATGTGTTACCACTCATTACATCCGGAAAAAATTAATTTCACTTCATGGCCTGAATTCGTGGATGTTATTAAGGTCAGAATCTATTTATACGTATACAAGGACTTTTCGTAATAGCAAATATTGGAAAAGAGACATTACAACAACAACAACAACAAAGTAAATAACAATTAAAACTAATTAAAAAGTTTTTTGTCAATACGTTAACTGACGTCACCATTACTTGGTCCTTTCTATTTAATTAACGAGTGTTATTGTCTTGCATGTAATGAATTCCATGTGAAGTATATTGGAAGCCCTCTATATATTGTCATAATGATCAGCGTAGATTTAATATTGGAAAAGAGACATTACAACAACAACAACAAAGTAAATAACAATTAAAACTAATTAAAAAAGTTTTTTTGTCAATACGTTAACTGACGTCACCATTACTTGGTCCTTTCTATTTAATTAACGAGTGTTATTGTCTTGCATGTAATGAATCCCATGTGAAGTATATTGGAAGCCCTCTATATATTGTCATAATGATCAGCGTAGATTAAATATTGGAAAAGAGACATTACCAAAAAAAAAAAAAAAAAAAATATATATATATATATATATATATATATATATATATATATATATATATAAATAAAAAAAAACAAATAGTTTAGACTAATTAAGAGTTCGTTTTCTCAATACGTTTACTGACGTCATCATTCATATTGGTTATAAGAGAATAGAGATTTGATTGGCCACTTTTTAGCTCCCAGTTCCGCCTTTTTGTTGTTCTGTTTTTTTTCTCTGTTTGCCAAACAAAACAGCCGAACGTACGTCAGAAGTATAAAGTAAATCAATTGGCTGAAATGAATCAAGAAGCTGTCCTTTTCATTTCATTAACAAGCCATATTGTCTTGAAAGTACTGAATCACATGTAAAGTATTTTGGAAGCCCTCTATATATTGTCTAGTGATCAGCGTAGATTGAATATTATATATATATATATATATATATATATATATATATATATATATATATATATATATATATATATATATATATATATGTATAGAGTAGGTTGGCGTCTATCTTGGCGCAGAGTGCTCTATGTCCATTGGACAGAGCGGAATATATGTTGATACTAGATGAGACTAGTGGAACACTAGTAGTTGTAACTCGGAGTTTCACGCTTTGTAGCGATCTTCAGACAACTGGTAGCTTCAACAACAATAAAGGAATTTACCCCTGTTCGACCTCGCAAGAGGTCCTACGGGGGATAATATTTAAGTTTTGTAGAATAGACACTTTTTTTTTTTTTTTTTTTTTTTTTTTTTCTAGGGAAAGTTGTCTATTATTCAAACAGGGAGATGCTGAGAAGTGAAGTATTGTTCGATTAACATTGTTAAGAAGCCATAAGTACACAGGAGGTCGGAGCTGAGGAGCCAATTAGGTATGGATCACTAAAGGGGGAGGAATTTCTATTTAAATGGGATAAAGAAGACAGAGCGGATTCTATTGTTTTGGTCGGAAGTGGTTGCTACTTAGTGGGATTAATGGAGTTGTACTTAGAGTATAAGTACACCTGGAGTTTGTGGTTAGACCCACTTAGGAAATGGACTTTCTAAAGAGGAGAGGCTTTAGGTAAGAAGTTTGAATACAGAGAGGTGGTGGTTTTTACGGAAGTAAGTTAATGCTACATTATGTTTCAATAGAAGTTTATTGATCAATGGATCATTCTCTAGGTTGTTTTTGTATAGTTTGGTATTAAATTCTAAGAGTAGGGTGAATAAGGATTTTGTATTTCCTGCGAGGAGAACGTGAGAGGTAGCTATATAAGAAGGGATTTTTAGGGCAAGTCGGTAAGCTGTAGTGTGGATTCTACTTAGGATTTGTTTATTGGAGTCTGAGATGGTAAGCAGAGAGATGCTTCCGTAACTGAGAATTGGTTTTATTTTGGAGTTGTAGATTTGGATAGTGGTTTTCGCAGGGAAATTATACTTATGTGAGAGGATTTGGATGTATTTAAGGTGGGACCAGCAGCGGCCTGCGGTTCTAGTACAGTGTAGGTTAAAGGATAGTTTATTATCAAAAGTGATACCAAGGAAGGTTGCATTGGGAGAGGCAGTGATTGGGGAGTTGAACAGGTTAATTTTGGAAATATAGTTACGAAGTTTTGAGTTTTTAAAGGAGAAATTGACTAAGTTAGATTTTGAGGGGTTTATTTTTATTCTCCACATTGAGCACCAGTTTTCGAGATGTGTAATTGCTTTTTTGAGATTAAGTTCCGTTATATGAATATTTTTACTGGTGCTCCAGATGGCTATATCGTCAGCGTACTGACTATAGTTGCAGTTTGAGAGAGGGGGGATGTTTAGATCATTTACAAACAGGGTGTAGAGGAGGGGACTGAGAACAGCGCCCTGAGGGGTGCCTGCACGAAGTGGAATGGGGTTAGAATGATGGTTTTTGTAGTAAATTTTTGTGTTGCGATCTTTAAGGAAAGAGGAAAGGAGTCTGGTGTAATTGGGGGGAAGATTATAGTTTAGTAGCTTAATTCTTATGCCGTTGTGCCAGGTTTTGTCAAATGCTTTTTCGGCATCAAGGAAGAGGGCAGTGGTATATTGTTTTTTAATGAATCCGATTCGGATTTCTTCGGAAAGACGAAAAGTTTGATTTAAGGTAGATTTGTGTGTACGGAAACCTGATTGAGATGGGGAGAAATAATCATTTAGTTCTAAGTGAGTTCTAGTGCGGTTATCTATTATTCTTTCAAAAATTTTGCCAAGGGCTGGGAGGAGGCTAATTGGGCGGTAGTTTTGTATTTTGGTGCGGTCTTTATTTGGTTTAGGTATTAGAATCATTTTTGCGTATTTCCACGGGGTTGGGAAATAGCCCAGTCTAAGTAAATCGTTAAAAAGAGGGATAATATGAGAGTTGATGAAAATTGGTGGGGATTTTTTAAGCATTAAGTAATTAATATTGTCAAGACCAGGGGAGGAGGTATTTTTGCATTTTTTTGTGGCGCTATACCAATCGTTTAAGTCTATTTTTTTTAGTAGAGGGATGTTATCGTTGAGATATCCTGAGGAGTTGGGGGTAAAGCTGATTGCATTTCTGCTAATTGTTTGGTCTATTTCTTGTTTGAAATTGTTATCGTAAGGGGGGCCATCAAAGATATTAAAAATATTTTTAAAGTGTGATTCAATTAGCTTAATTTGATCTTGTGTATTTGTGATCAGGTTACCTGCATCATCTTTAATGCCTTGGTCTGAATTACCAGTGTTTGGGGTTAGAATGGGATTTATGATGTTTTTTAAGTTTTTCCAGAAGTGTTTTGGGTTTTTTTCATTTATGATCGAATCGCATTTGTTTTGGACTCGTTTTTGGTCGTCCGCCAAAATTTGTCTATTTATTTGTTTTTTAAGTTGGTTAATTTGGGTTTTTAGAGTTGGATCTCGAGAGATCATATAGGTTCTGCGAAGACGGCGTCTGAGTTTAATTAGTGTAAGAATATTCCTATTTAGTTTTCGATTTTTGTTTTGTTTTGTTTTTAACGGACAATGTTTTTTGAAGATATTGAAGATATGTTGGGCAATGCTGTCACAGTAGTTGTCAATATAATTTAGATCGTTGTTGTGGTTTTTGTAAATGGGGATAGTGTTATATGTTACAAGTTCCTTTTTAAATGTTGTCCAGTTTGTTTTATTGTAGTTATATGTTAAATCGTTATTTTGAATGCGATTTAGGTTTAAGTCTAGCTCAAAGAGGAGTGGAAGATGGTCACTAATTAGGTTATCTTCTAGGATTTGAGTTGAATGAGTTTTAGTTGCGAGGTGGTTTGAGGTTATGGCGTAGTCCAGTAGTTCAGTATTATTGTTTATTGGGTTTATCCTAGTTTTGGTATTTTGGTTTATTATAGTTAAGTTGTGTTTATCACACAATTCTAAGAGGGATATGCCCTTTTCAGTTATTTTGGAGCTGCCAAAAATGATGTGGTGGGCGTTTAGATCTCCTAGTAGAATTGTGTTTTTGTTAGAGCATTTTTTTATTATATCAGTTGATATGGGCTCTCTTGGGGGACTATAGTAGCTAATAATGTGGAGAGGCTTATTATCTCTTTCGAGTACGATTTCAATTATTTGATTATTTGTTTGAGTTGGGTTGGAGAGGAGAGTGGCATTGAGATTAGTTTTTACAGCTATAAGTACTCCTCCTCTAGAGCGGGAGATATCATTTCTAAAAATTTGGTAACCTGGGATGTTCAGGTGGGATTTTGGGTTTAGTTTAGTTTCATTTAGCGAAATGACATCAGGGGAGTGGTTGGTAATTAAACTTAGTAGGAGACTCAGTTTTGGAAGGATACTGTTTATGTTTAGGTGGAGGAACTTAATCGAAGGTGGGAGGTTGTTTGTCATTTTGGTGATTGAGGAGGGCTGAATATTGAAGGTTGATGGAGACGTTCCATAATTAAAGTTTTCGGGATATTTAAGTTGAGGTGTTTTAATGCTAGAACGGTGGAGTAGCTAGCAAGGTCTTCAGGTTTTATGCTGATGTTGGCTTTTTGAAAGGTATATTGAACTAATTCAATTACAAATGTAGTGATATTAAGTTTTTCTTCGGTTGCGATTTTGTTTGTAATTTCGATTTTAGGGGCAGCTTTTGTGACATTTGCATAAGTTTTCTGTACTTGTTGTTTGTTAATTGCTTCTGTTTTGGCTTCTTTAAATTTGGGGCAGCCTTTGTAAAGGGCGGCATGACTCCCTGAACAGTTTGCGCATTTCGTATTTTCTTTTTGTACTGGGCATTCTTTGACCCGGTGGTTTTCTCCACATCTTAGGCATCTGGTTTGATTTTTGCAGGTGTGATGAGTGTGCCCAAAGAGCTGGCATTTGAAGCATTGGGTTACTTGGGGGGGTTCGTTATATTCTTCAGTTTTGTGTTTGGAATATCCTAGGTAAAGGCCTTGTTTGATCAGTGTTTGTTGCTGTTCTTTATCTTCGAAAGTTATTTTTACCTTCCAGGTAGGGTTGTTTGTTGCTCGACTGATTAATCTTTTTGTTTGGGTTGGTGAGTATTCTTGTTCTTTTAGTTCCTCTTCGATATCTTTAATTTGGATTTCGGGGTTTATACCGCAGGCAACTACTGAGAAATTTCTTGATCTTGTTTTTTGGGGGATTCTAGGTTTGGGGTTTCCTAATTTAGTATTTTGTGTCCATGGTTGAAGGAGAATATTTGCCGATTTAGGGTCATGGGGGGTAATTAGTATGTCGTTACTGCGGAGACGGTTTATGTTTAGTATCATGGCGTTTGGTTTCTCTTCGTTGATTAGTTTAGCTAGGGTTATAGGGTTATTTGATATTTCTGGGAGGATACCTGAGACGATGATTGATTGGGCGGATTTTTTTGGGGCTGTCTTGGAGTTTGGGGATGGGTTTGCCTCAACGGAATTAGGGCGTTGTCTTTTCCTACTGTTTTGAACTGGGATCCAGTCATTTATATCAAAGTCAAGAAGGTTAAGGTTGTCATCAAGGGGGTCAGTTAAAGTTGGGTTAGGGGTTGCCATAATGGCAAAACAGCCCCTCCCTTTTGGATCTAAATGGCTTCTTGTACAATGAAAAATCGAGCAAAACTTCACTTACCAGAGAAAATTTGTCTCCAGCCTAAGGCGGCGGACGGAAAAAATAAAAAACTCCTTATGATGAGGCACTTATGGATTGAGATTGGCTTCGTAGCACAGTAATGGTAGCAAAGGACGCGTATTGGAGAAAGTGGCGGGTAAGTCCGGAGTGAAGGCTCACGGGACGGTGTATAATACTGCTGACGTGAACGTAACCATGACAACAAAATATATATGCTCCATGAATATATAGGATCCTCGTCGGGATTACCGGGGATTATGCGGTTGTTGGTGTATTGTTCTGCCTGAGTATTCTCTTTCGCGTCCGTTCTGTTTGTGGGTTTGTAAGACTTTCTTCGGTGTTCGGCTGTTGGTGTATTCTCTTTTGCGTCCGATCTGTTGTTGGGGTTTTTTGCCTTCCTTCGGGGCTCGCTCCTTAGTTGTGTGTGGTTCTCTTGACGGTGTTTGGTGGCGGGACTGGAGTTGTTTATGTAGAACTTGTTTTCGTGGCGACACTTCGATATGAGCTCTGGGCGTTTGTTCAGGAGGGTCCGTTTGTCTGTGTTGATAATGATGAGTTTTTCAGTGAGGCAGAGGTTGCACCGCTTCGACTCGTTGCTGTAGGCTTTGGCTCTGCTGGCGATCGACCAATTGATAGTGAATGGCTGGTTGTTCTGTTTCAGCTGCCAGATGTGCTTCGAGAGTTCCGTTGCGTTTTGGTGTTTTTCGTGGTTGAGCGACATCTTGTGGTTACCGTATCTGAGCTTGAAGGGGGGTTCTGTTAGGCCGATGTATGTCTTGCAGTTGTCGGTGGTTTTCACTTCGGCCTTGTATATGATGTTAGATGCCTGGCAGTTTCCATTTAGTGGGCATGTGGAAAAGGCACAGAACATGCAAACAGATTCTCCACCGTCAACCGATACCAGTTCCCTGTCGTCATCACCAACCTACCTGATTCACTTCGAACTCCACAAACCTTCGCCAGATACATCGAACAGGAATTCCCGACAGTCTCCTTCACTGGGATACAGACCACAATCAAGAAAGACATCATCATCGGCGCCACCAACATCACCTCACAGTCCACGCTCCTGAAACCATGGCAACCAACAGAAGGCCGTACGCCAATCGCCAGACTACCGGTCTCCACAACTCCAGTTCAGAGAAAACCAGAAGTCATCGTGACTCGCATCCACCCCAACATCCCAGCAGAAGAGATCCTCCAGGAGATCCAAAGCCAGGGTTACAAGGCCAAAGCTTGTAGACGATTTTTCCGCAAAGGCACCGATACACCGATTTGGAAAGTGGCTGTCACACTCTCCACCACGGCAGAATGTAAAGACCTCGTGTTTAATGGCATCACCATCCTCGCAAGCAGATACAACATTGAGCACGTAAAAGACACCCAAGCTGCCATCCAGTGCCACAACTGCCAGAAATTTGGGCACTACGCCTCATCATGTACGAACCCCAAGACATGTCTACGTTGCGGAGGTACGCACAGTCTTGCAGAGTGCACAACACCTCGTGAACAGCCAAATTGCGCAAATTGCAATCAACAACACATTGCCAGTTACAAAGGATGTCCCAGCTATCTCAAAACAGCCAAGAACCAACAACTGAAGTCAACGAGAAACCCGGCCTCCTCTCCACGCTCCAACGTGATAACCAACCAAGAAGATATCATCAAACAACTACAAGACCAACATGATAAACAACTCATAGAAATCAACCTGAAACACCAACGAGAGATAGCAGACCTGAAAGCCAAGCACGACGCCTTACTGAAGAAAACGCATGAGGACAACGCTGCGTTCTTCCACCAAATGCGAGAACACACCACCAAACAGATAGAGATCATCAAAGAAGACATCTCCTACTTCACCGCCGACATACTCATGACCATCGCCACATCAGGGACCAAAGAACCAGACCGGGATACTCACCTACACTCCATCATCACTCAGAAAATGAAGTCGCATCTTGGTCTCATCATCTCCAAAGAAACTCTCCGGACCAAAATTAGCAAAAGATCGATGGATAAACTCACCTCCACCAGCTCCCACAAGACACATTAAGTGACGGCCACAAACAGAAACTCTACCATCCACCAACATGGAAAACAGATAAAGCTGAAGAAATGGATGAACAACGACTACGAATTATGCAGTTCAACGCTAACTCCATCAACAACAAAATACAAGAAAAACAGGATTACCTTAACGCTGAAAATATCGACATAGCATGCTTCAACGAAACCCGTCACAAACGCAGACCATATTTTGCAGATTTCAACATCATAGCCAGTCAGCACACCAATACAAGAGGAGTAGTCATCGCAATCAGAAACAGCATCATTTACTCGGAAGTCAGCACAAACCAACTAATCAACAATCACAATCAACTGGGAGGAGAGGCTCTAGCAATCAATATTACCTTCAACAACGGGAAAAAAGTCATGGTACTATATATCTACTGTAGTCCTACCAAGGCCTTCCCACACCAATTTCTCAACGACATCAGCAATTCCACAAAGCACATCATCATTACCGGAGATCTCAACGCCAAACACACAACATTAGGGTGTCGCTCCACCAACCTTGCAGGAAAACAGCTCATCAACTTACTCTCAACCAGCAACCTCATTTGCCTCAACACCGGTGAACCTACAAGGTACCCATCTACAGATTATGGCACCCCCGAACAACTGGACTACTTTCTCATCTCTACCAACATCTATCAACTGTTCCACACCCTCAACACCGGTAAAGACCTCGGATCGGACCATTTTCCAGTCATCCTCCAACTCAACACCACAACCAAGAAAACCGTTTTACAGCCCAGACCGAATTACAAGGAAGCAGATTGGTCCCTTTATAGGATCCACATCCAGACCAATACTAAAAATTACAAGAACATCACCACTATACAACAAATCGACAATGCAGCGGAAGAAATAACCAAAGTTATCACTAACGCCAACACAATCGCAGTTCCCGCGCATCCGCCAATCAGAAGATTTCAACTCCCAAGACATATCATCCACCTCATCAAACAACGGAGACAACTTCGGAAAGCATTCCAGCGTTCCAAGAATGCAGACATCAAAGCAAAACACAACAACATGAAGAAGAAAATCACGGAACTCATCCGCAAGCACAAGGAGGATCAGTACAACAACAGAAGTAAACAACTCTCCAACAACAAAGATGCCAAAGATTTCTGGAAGACAGTCAACAAAATTTTCAACATCAAATCGAAGCACAGGAATATTCCCACTCTTAACTACGAGGGTCACGCTGCAACAACAGACCAAGAAAAAGCAGAAACCATCAGGAACTACTTCAGCACAGTCCACTCGATTCCGGATAAACCACAATACAACAAAAACATCTACAAACTAGCCCACTTCATCAAACGAGGATACCACTCCACCTACCATCCACAAGAAGATGTTTCAGATGAAGAAGACCAAGGACATGAAGAATACACCCGAGAAATTACACCTGATGACATCCGCAATATACTTAAACATGCATCCAACACATCTCCAGGCAGGGATGGTATCCAGTACCTGCACCTTAAAGCAGCTCCACCGATACTCCTCGAAGCACTCAGCATGATATACACAGCCTCATTCAAGATCGGACACATTCCACAAATCTGGAAGTCAGCCACCACCATCGTAATTCCAAAACCAGGCAAAGACCACAAACATCCAGGCAGCTACAGACCGATCAGCCTCCTTCCAGTCCTTGGGAAATGCCTAGAAAAAATCATATCCAGACGCCTCTACAAGTTCATTGAAGATTACAACATCATCCCAGACAGCCAGGCAGGATTTCGTCGTAATAGAAGCACAACAGATCAACTATTCCACTTCCTACAACACACTTCAACCCATAGAACCAAAGGTCACCACACCATTGCTGCTTTCTTCGATGCAGAAAAGGCCTTCGACAGAATGTGGCACGAAGGGCTCTTACTGAAACTCAGGAAATACAACTTACCGACCAAACTCACAAGATGGATCGCCAGTTTCCTGTCACACCGAACTACCAACTTCAAAATAGGATCATCGTTCTCTTCACCACTACACATCACCACCGGAACCCCTCAAGGCAGCACAATCAGCCCAATCCTCTACATCATGTACGTCGGAGACATCCCACAACCGGAAAACCGCTTCACACAGATCTCCCAATACGCAGACGATATCGCCATCTGGACCAGCCACATCAATCCGGTTAGGACAGAAGAATACTTACAGCAGTACATCAACAGTATCAACCAATGGTGCCATGATTGGAGATTAGAACTAAACCCGAAGAAATCACAGATACTCTACATCGCCAAACATAACAGACTTAGAAGACAGCCATATCTCACACTCAACAACACCGTAATACCAGTCACCAACCAAGTGCGTTTCTTAGGAATACATATCGACAGAGGGCTAACACTTGGATACCAACATCGCCTCACCCACAGAAAAGTTAAACAACGTGTTAGACTACTCTTCAGAATCGCCGGAACTACAGATAACCCTCTTGCATCACCAAGTACAACGATGAAGATCTATAAGATGATGATTAGACCACTCATCGAATATGCAGCACCAGCCATGGCTCACATCACCACAAACAACATAGAACAACTCGAAGCCACACAACGCAGAGCATGCAGAATAGCCTACCACATGTCACAGGACACAGACAGTGAAACAATAACAGCCATCGCCGACATTCCATCAGTCATCGAAAGATTAAACCAACTAAGGGATAAATTCCTAGACAGAGTCGCAGTTCCTACACACCACCTACACCAATTCACCAAGAATCAGCTGAAACAAACACCGTTCGTCCTTGATGCAAGTCCACTGACCGGCCTGGATCTTGAAATTTGGGACCCCCAACCCTCAGAAGACATTTAATTCCATCTCAGAAACCAGCCAAGTACATCACCAGCCAAGTTCAAATTGTATCCTCTGTGACGTCCGTCCGTACCATCCGAAGAACCAACCATCCCGTTCATGTATCTTTCCTCCTTGTCAGCTTCCAGAAATGTTTCTCCGACCCGGCCCACAAAGTTCATATTTTCCATAATCTCAAAATTTTCAGTTCTCTCAAACCTTGGAGTCTAATTTTTACCGGCCAGGGGCTTTCGCCCTTGGCTTGCTGAAGCACCTTACGGTGGAAACAGCGTAATACTAGACATAAGTAAGTAAGCTTGAAGCTACCAGTTGTCTGAAGATCGCTACAAAGCGTGAAACTCCGAGTTACAACTACTAGTGTTCCACTAGTCTCATCTAGTATCAACATATATATATATATATATATATATATATATATATATATATATATATATATATATATGTATATAAATATTAATATATAAATATATATATATATATATATATATAAATAAATATATAAAAATAAATATATATAAATAAATATATTTATATATATAAATATATACTGTGTTTAATATGTGCACAGTAATCAAAGCCAAGGAACCATCAGAGGTGTGGCGACAACCTCTTAACGGAACGAACGGATAGGGCGCTCAATCGGGCGTCTGCGGCTTTTATACCCGGAGTGTAAAGGAATGTTCTAGTAGGCTATGAAAATTCACGAAGTCTGCGAAACACTTTGTTGGCGAGTCCCAGTTATGTAGAATGCGTGAGCGCATCTGTGATCGTAACAATTGGAAGACTAGGAGACTTGAATGGTAACTTATGTTACGTAATAGGGTAGATGAATAAGTGGGTTATAACAATATATATGAGTTGAGACAACAGGGGTGCCCTAATAAAACATCAGTGGTGGATTCAGGATTTCTTAGAAGAGGATGGGGGGGGGGGTGGGGCCAACCGGGGGTTCTCTTCCCCTCCCAGGATCCGCTCCAGCAATTGAAACACTTATCCCATACCCACAACCATAAATTACTCCTTCACACCAGATGAAGGACCGTGGGTAAACATTATTGTTTGAAGTCTATGACACTATGTCCACATCCAATTGCCCTTCTTAATTAAGAATGGTGTTGATGAGCAGAGACCGTAGACAGTCCTACTTAAAGTAAACAACAAATACGAACAAGAACATATTACAACATAAAACATACAAAATAGAATCTTTCGAAAGGATAAAAAACACGAGATTAATATATTCCTACATATATATTTATTTAGATAATTGCTTTCTTTTCTTTACGCTTACTTTTATAACAACATAAAATATTACTATTACACAAATACATCATCATGAAAGTTACGTAACTGTTCGATTCTCGTCCTGTCGTGGTTTTAAGTATTGTTAGTGTTGTTATTCTGATTATCGTTGTTGTAACTATTGCAAGTACATATCTAATGGCACCTGTAGAACACCTTACTTCTTGTCGTATTTGAACAGAGTAACATATAATAATTCAATCTGAATCTGCAATTAAATTTGGGTGGTGTCGCTGTTTTTTTTCTGATATCGCAACATGGCGTATAACGTCAAACATACTTCATTGCCCGCTCGCTCTTTGTCACAATGTTTAAAATAGTAAAATGCGTTTTCTTCACATGGAGCATACAGGCTACAGTAAGAATATTGAAGGTAAGCCCAAACTTATAAGTTACATTTGCGTCTAAACTTTCTGAATGCGGCGTGACTAGCAAATTCATCATAAGTTACACCATATATACAGTAATAGCTTAATTCTATGTTAGGCCTCCCTTCATTGGGACGACCTTTTAGGCTGAACTGTACTTCAAATCACTTTTCTATTCAAGGTTCACAATGTCAGTAAAATTACTTTGAAGCATGATATAAGAAAACAGCAAAGATTGATTTAAACAATTCAAAAAATTGTCCTCATTGGCGGTGCCACCCGAATTAGGACAATTAATATGCCTCCCCCGCCTGAAAATACGTTACACAAGTTACAGACCTAACGAGAACCGAACAGTTAATTCGAAAGGGAAGAAAAAAAAATGTCACGTAGTTTTTTTTCTCAGTTGTTCTCAAATTGTTAACTTTACTTATAATGGTTGTCAGTACAGCAGGAGATAACACCAAATAGTCAATTTCTACCTTAATTGTAAGAGTTTTAATAATGCGCCTAAGTGACGATCAGCGACTACTGCTACTGTCATTTTCTTCCATTTAAGTGGTAACATTTATAACGTACTAGTGCAGCAATGACATGATGAGGAGGAACCTTTTTAACTATGATTGGTTTTATTGGTCTTATGACGTAATAGTTCTTTTGGGTATACATACGGATATTGGAATGTATGTTTTAAGTAATAATTAGAGTCTTTCATATACTTTGTTGAAGATAACATATTGCACTGTGCATTTCGTTAAAATTTATTAAATTAAAACCCTAGAGAGGTAGAAATATTGTTTCTTGACAGTTGAAATCTTTCATGTGTAATCATTTCACAACCCAACCGAAACCCTCTTGCCAAACCTAATCCAGTCCATGCGCTTCAAAATAAAGGTTTATATAACATACACACAGAATGCTAAGCTTCTCGTCAGAGGGTTTGCCTTATTCGAAATCCCGGGCAATGACATCAACTTGATAAATAGATAACTAATATATAGTGTTTAAATAAGTAGGTTTGCTTTCCTGGTCATTCCCACACAAAACGGTTAG
The DNA here is from genome assembly GCF_037975245.1 of Apostichopus japonicus. Taxonomy (NCBI): domain Eukaryota; kingdom Metazoa; phylum Echinodermata; class Holothuroidea; order Aspidochirotida; family Stichopodidae; genus Apostichopus; species Apostichopus japonicus. The sequence continues at coordinate 20,756,035 of NC_092568.1, forward strand.
TGTTTTAACTTTCTTTGGAAGAAATAGGTTTTATTATATATGCAACTTTTCCGCTGCTTGGTCTGCTACAGATTAAAGAAACACGCAGGCGAGAGTCAATATTGGACAAATTGACACAAAGCTGTCTATCTCTCTCTCTCTTCCCCTTCCTTCTTTTTGTCATCAATTTCATTGCAATTAGTTAATGTCACCTTTTTTTTCATTATGAATGCATTATTTTTATTTATTTATTTACTTACTTATTTTATGATAACATTGAAATTTCCTCTCATGTAAGACTTATTCACAGCCTACCTTAAGTTAGAGCGACTGGTAACGAATGAAACGGCTGAGGCTGCAAACTACAACACACCAAATTTAGTGATCAAATTGTACAGTGGAATGAAGAAAATAAGTCATACTAACATATGATAACACGTGCTAAATTGCGAAACAATAACTTCAACTAAATGTTTAATTACTGTTTTTTCTTTGTTATCAGAGAACACGTAGTTTGCGAATGCCTTTTATCACAAACTCTCGGAAGAAGGAGAAAAAAAGCGATATTCGTATAGTGTAAGGACAACAAGATTACAAGACAACAATATATATATATATATATATATATATATATATATATATATATTGTAAGGAAAGTATTTTCTTGTGGGATTTCAAATAAATAATATTTGCTCACATATAGTTCTTTAACCACCACCAAAAGCACAGTATCAGAACAAATATGAGGTAATCTTAAGAAAAAAAGAAACCTTACCCAAAAAAGCTATCGAATTGAAAACGAATCACGTCATAAACAAAAATATAATAATAATACTAATATTACTTTAAACAAAACAAAGTTGGCCACTATATATATATATATATATATATATATATATATATATATATATATATATATATATATATATATTATGTGTGTGTGCTTGTCGCTTTTTAATATTGCCAAATCGACTAAGTCAGTGTGTACATATGGTTTGGACAGAATCGCAAAATGTTCAGTGCCATAAGTAGTCGTTAAGGTACAGTTATTGTATGTGTGTTAAAAACTTGCAACAACATGTTAATTGCAAAGAAAGTAAAAGATTCATCTAAATTGTAAATGTGAGCAAACTTTGTAGTTGATGTAAATGAATGTATATTGTCATATACCGTATACGGGTTGCTTACACGAATGCGCAAATCAAATTTTTACACACATGCATAATTGATTTCCTATTATCGATTCGATCGTATCGACTAATATCGACTTTTGCATAGTGAACCTACCATATTTATTCAATTTTCGATGTTACCCGGGAATTCTTTGGTTCAAGTACATGAAAATGCGCATGCGTGCTAGCAATGATGTGATTAATGTCCAAAAAGTCTTTCTACAGGTTCTAGAACACTTAGTGGAATGCCTCTTTTTTTTCGTCTTCTTTTTGTTGTTGCTAAAGATCGAGCTGTTCTTAATTACCACATGTGACACACTCCAGGTTCATTATGGAGCTAATTTTAATCTATGTAATGGGTCTATAATGTGGGATTAACAGAAGATGTGAGATTTGACCAAAGGAGTAATATATAGACATCACTAAGTAACTTTACTTGCCAAAGAGCTTCCCGAGGGTTCTTAGACTGTCCATGGTGTAATCATAATACGATTCCTCAGATGGATAGTAGCTTTCGTCGAAGTTTTCTCCGAACATATCTTCTGGTATTCTTGGATAATCTTCGTCATCTTCTTCTTCTTCTTCTTTTGTTTCTTCACTGGACACAGACTTGTCAAAATCTTCGTTCGGTACGACAATCGGAAGACCGTTTTCATCCAGTGTCGTGATGTTTTTAGCTTCGTAAACCTCTTCTTTATTTTTCACGCAGCTGGACGCGGGCTTTAAATCTTCAATGTAAGGAGCCTCCTGTGTGCCATGTAAGATCAAAGTCCACTCTGTCAGCGTGGCGGTTTTGTCTGAGCCGGGTGTCATGGCTATCTCTAATGTCCATTCGCCAGTTGGGTCTTCACCCCAGGTATGAGTGGTCATGAAAGGCCAGTGTCGGAACCCGTCCTCGGAGTCGTAATCTTCGATACGTTCACTCAACAGGATCGACCTAGTTCCCATCGGTGACGTCAGGAAAATAGTGACGTCTCCTCGTTTTGTACTGTTAAGACTGACGATGGCTTGAGCATGCTCTAGATATCTCACGTAACCTTCCTGTCCTTTACAGGCATCCGTATTCAGCTTGATCACCGTTGATTCTCCTGTCAGGCCACTGGGGATTTCCCTGTTACAAGAATAATTCAAGTTAAGTTCAATTAAAAGGAATAATATGAAAATGATTACCAAGCTAAATCTCATGTTGCGGCATGTTTTTATTGTTTGGGGTCAGGTTGACCAAAATAATTGTTTTGCGGGATAAGAAAAGATGTTTGAGTTAATTATACTTGGAAAAACAACTTCTTTTGTTCATAAAATTTACAAATTTAATATCAATCTTGCCAATTTATAGGATTCCACGAAGTGGTGGATGGGCAAGTGAGTGTGTCTTTATTGATTGCAGCTCGCTTTCCCACAAGATCAGCGGCCTCCTTGATATATGTCAAATATTCGATTACCTTATATCGTACTCCACCAAACCCTTTCGCTCCTCAACACACACACACACACACACACACACACACACACACACATATATATATATATATATATATATATATATATACGGGTTTGACAGCCACAAAAGAGAGAATTTTACAGCATTATGAAACGTTAAGGTAAGCTGTAACCTTATTCCAATGCACAGCAACAAAACCTAAATCCTCACCTAACGTCGTCAAAGGATGCGCCTGTACAATGGAATCTTTCCGGGACACTTTGCCATTTCTCTGCAAGGGTGACCATTGCACCGGCATCTAATACGCCAAAGCCGAACAGATGGTTAAATTCCAGACCGATGCCATTACATTGCCATTTGTAGTTTTCGTCGTAAAGCTTATTTTGCTTCGAGGTGAGAACAATGAGATGTTGAATGTCCCTCCAAGTCAGATTCGGACTGAAACAAATGAAATGGAACTAATCAAACTTGGCTAAAATGTTTACAAGTAGGTTTAGAAAGAGTAAAAAGGAGAAGGAGAAGTAGAAGGAGAAGTAGAAGGAGAAGGAGAAGGAGAAGGAGAAGGAGAAGGAGAAGGAGAAGGAGAAGGAGAAGGAGAAGGAGAAGGAGAAGAAGAAGGAGAAGGAGAAGAAAAGCACTTCCACCAGATTTTAACTCTATTGAAGTAGCACCCCCTCTTATTTCTTTTCGTTTTGTTCATATAATTCCAGAAAAATGCAGTCTATTATCTTGGTTGCTCAAGTATAACAATAGTTCAATTATCACACACGTGTACGTTTTACGTTCAGACCGAGGACCGCATTATTTTGTCGTCCATTGTTCCAACCTAACATTTTACAATAGAATTCTTCTGAGGACGTGGTGATTCTTTTCAAATAACATCCGAGGACTTGAAATATCCCAGTTTGTAATACGAGTTGAATTATCTGCAATTGGAAAGAATTCTTTAAATAGAACGGAATAGTTGATTTCTTTCTAGTAAATTTAGATTGACGATTAATATCTTGGGGGCGTCTTTCTATTTTGAAAAACTGTCGTATTAATTTGGGTTATACTCGATAGACTCAGCCAACGAACCCAAACAGCGACCAAAATTACAAGGTTGCTTTAATTGCTGTGTCCTTATTACACCGCAATGTGAGTATATAGTGCACATCCGTCTGCAAGGTTAACCCAATGTCGACAAAAGAATTACTGAAGTGACTTTTGTTTTGATGTGTTTGCAGCTACTTCTACCACTATTATTATTATTATTTTTTTCAGGATCTTTAATTTTTATTATCATTCCATCAAGTGTCTAAACAATGTATAGTTCATAATAACATATACTTTATGACCATTAGTCAATATTATCCACAACAACCGATAAATCATTAAACTTCAAATAAAGATTTCCAGTTATGCCATCTGATATCAAAAGCATTGTTCTTACAATTAGTTTGATACATAAACTTTTCTTTTAGATAAAAATTCTTTAGATCAATTTTACCATAGCTAAAGGAAGGTTTCTCTTTTTTAACCTTACTTTTGTAAACAAAAAACTTCAGAACCAGAAGGATGTTATTAAACACATAGTCTTTGTACAAATAATTTCCAAACAGAACAAGCTCTTTACTAACTGCAATATTGATATTCAATTTGATTTGAACCTGGTTTTAAAATCCCTCCATACTTTCTGGGTGTAGCCGCATTCCCAAAATGAATCATCTGCCACACCACAAAAAGTGCACAATGGATCATTGGTTTTGCCAAATTTAACCTTGAGAGTATTTGTCCCTAAAATTCTGTTAAGAAGACGAAATTGGAACCAACGAAGCTTCACCTCAGAAGTACAATTCCAGTTGTATGAACACACATTATACCAATCTACTTCAGAAAGAAGTGGGGACAAGAGCATGTTCCATTTGTGAATACATCTATATTGGACCTTAGGCCTATTATTTGTTAATAAAATAATATAAAACCCTTTACACCCTTTTGGATCCATAGAACAGTTTTTATGTGAAAGCCTTGAAATGGTAGTGCAGGAGAATTATTTCTCTGGCCAAAAAGATCAGAAAAGGATTTCTCTATTGCCTTTTCAATACCATGCAAGTGAAAAAAATTTGTTCTCACATCATATTTTGTATAAATCTCATCAGCAGATAAGAACTCACCCTTTGAGTTTATCAGATCGTTAACATATAATATACCATGTCTTTGGCAATCTACAAAATGCATATATTACCCACCCTAATGTTTCATTGTGCCAAATACTGGAACTTAAAACATCATGAATATTTTGGGGATTGAGCGCAACGGTGAAATCCTTCCAGGCTGAATAAACACTTTTCCAAAAGGTATTTTTACTTTCTTTAATAACTCTATCCCAATATGTACCAGAAGAGTAATCAAGATTACAATTAGGAGTATTCACTTTATATAAATTATACACCTTACTGTCAATGTTGTTTTTAAGCAATCTACGAATCCAAGTAATCTTAAGTGCCTTCTCGAAATGTTCAAATTGAATCATGCCAGCACCACCTTTTGTAACGGGAAGCGCCATTTGATTTATACTGATCCTATCAACTTTACCTCCCCATACAAAGTTATAAAACTTGGAATTAATCTCCTTGATAATTTCTTTACTTGGGGTTGGAAGTGAAAGAACGAGATGGTTCAATTTTGGCAACAAAAGGGATTAAACCACAACCCTTCTACCTAAAGCTGTCAGAAACTTCTTTGACCAGTGGTGAATTTGTTTTGTAATAGCTTGCATAGTAGTAACATAATTTACATTCACAATAACATCCAATTGTGTACACAATGTTGCCCCAAGATAACTGAATATATTATCTCCAACCCAAGATAATTTATCATTCCTACATAAAACATCATCACTACCTTTTTTTGATCATATCCAAACAGCACTAGTTTTATCCATGTTAATTTTCAAACCAGATACATTATGGAAATTTTCCATAAGCTTGAAAGTTTGTGAAAGAGAATTTTTAGTGCCATCTAAAATAATAGTTGTGTCATCGGCATATTGTAAAACTTTATATTCCATATCACCTATGGTAATACCCTTAATATCCACACAATTATTAATGGTTATGTTTAAAATCTGAGAACACAGAAGAAAAATATAAGGTGAAAGACCATCCCCTTGACGGCATCCCGATTTAATAAAAAAAAAAAAATCGGGTCATGTGGCCATTGACTAAGACTGAAGATTGTGCATTTTTGTAAAAAACTGAGATCCATCTTTTAAAGCCTTCCCCAAAATTAAACAAATCTAGCGTTTTGAAAATAAATTCATGTGAAACTGAGTCGAATGCTTTTTCAAAATCAATTAAAAGTAAGAGACCTGGAATATTATTTAACTCGGTGTAACTCATAATATCGTAAACCTGTCTTATATTCTCCCCAATGAATCTACCTGCCATAAACCCTGACTGATCAGAACTAATCAAATGAGGTAAAACTTGCTTTAACCTGTTGGCAATACATGATGATGCAAGCTTGTAGGATACATTACAATAGGAGAGAGATTGGACGCCAGTTTTTTAAGAGATGGCGTGGCTTTTGCCCTTTTGGAGGCAATTGTAATTATACCACGTCTTTGTGTGATTGAAAGACAACCAGTATCATAGGATTCATTCAGTGACCTTCATAAAAACCATGAGAGATCGTTAAAAAACACTTTATAGAATTCAACAGTATAACCATCTAAACCAGGACTCTTATTATTTACTCATCTTTTTTGAGGGCACTTAGAAGTTCCTCATGCTGAATTGGGCCACCAAGACCCTCACTTTGTTCATCATGTAAACAAGTAAAATTATCAGTTTTTACAAAGTCTTGAAACATAACATCATGGGTATTTCTTGTATCATACAACTTTTTGTAAAAGCCAGTTTCATCTAAAATGGCCTTGTTGGTAAATTTACGAGTACCATCCTAGCCATTTGACCCTGGACCGCAACATGGCCCCCTCCATCTTTGTTTTACGCAAAGATTCAAGCTCGTTATTTTTGTCTTTGAAAAACTATTATTATTTTGTGTTTGGTTGTAGGAGAGGATGAAATAAACTACTGAAGGTTTAGCAATCGGTACGGTTGAAGGTGATATAAAGTACCGGTATTTAAGAAATTCGTTGGAAAAAAAAGGGTATAGGTTCCGCAACAAGAGCTGACTCGTGCATGGGGTGGGAGTTGCTATGCGAAACTTCAAAATCTAAACGAGCATGGTGGTTCAATTTTGAAAGTGCCATATTCGCCCACGCCATCAGATGTCTTATTGGTTGGGGGGGGATAGGACAATTGAAAAAAACTTTTTATCTACGCCTTAGTGATATTGAAAAATGACGAATTAAAGAACTTATCAACAAGCTTACTAACTCATAGTCATCATCCATGCATTTATGAATTGCGCCATCTATATGCTCACACATAGTTGTGGCACAGATGGGGAAGGGTAGCACATTAGCCTGTAGTTTAGAAGGGAAGAAGTGGGGAGGGTGCCCGGTTGAACAGATAAACGGGAAACTTACTTTGCTTCTAAAGCCAGGGCAAAGACGGCAGCTGCCTCTGGTGCCGCAGCCGAGGTGCCAGAGTGGGCTAAGGTACAGTTACCGTAGAGGTCGGTGGTAGCCTATAAATGAGAAATACATATTCTATTTTATTTTCAATTTTGCAAAATACCAGATGCATTACTATTTCTGCATAATTTTCGATTTTTGCTTGATGTTGAATGTTATATTTTGCCAAAACATCAACAACGACAAAGCAAATTCATTGTTTGTTTTTTGCTGTGTGGTTTCTATGGACACCTATGAACAACACTGTTCTTATCACTTTAACAGAAAGTAGAAAACATGAAAAAAGCTGCAGCCCATCAAAATACATCAAAGATTGACCATTTTACAAGACTTTTCTTAATTCTAGTTTAATTTATGAAGAAACATTTTAGCTCATTACGCACATTGATGATGTAATAGGGAGTGACTGCCGAACTTTCTGTTATGTTATTCTTTTGTTTTAACAACCTGTAGCCTATCAGATGTTTTTGAAATATTGAATTGTCTTCCTTGAAAAGAGGAACATCGCATTATTCAAATGATATATGTGGGCTTGTAATTATGGGTTAACTAATTATCGGCTAAAAGAAATTTTGATGATCACAAACACTCCACGGCATAGCTTGCACATGTTGTTTTGTTTTTTGTTGCTTGGTTTTATTAAGGAGAAGGCAACGGTAGCTCGGGTGCTTTCTATTGAACAGACTTATGACACTGAAACTGTCGAGCTTTGGTAGACCCACTCTTTCCCCCCCCCCCCCCCGCTCGTCGCACAAGTCTAGAAATATCAAATGAAGCCTACAAACTAACAGATACTGATGCAATCGGAAAATCTCCACGATCGGAGGAATACAGTAATATTTGTCTCCGGCTACCCATAACAATGGAGACTCTTAAGGATATCAGTGGGACGAATAGGATGAAATCATCTCATTCTTACCACTCCCGCCTCTGGATGTCTGTTTCGACCATTACTGAAGGTAGATGCGAGCGTTGACGAACACGATTCGTCGTAAAGAGCCGTGCGTCCGTCATTAATGGCGGAGTTGATGGAAATAGTCCACATACTGGAGGCGTAACCATCACAGTTACAGTCGTCAGTCGGTCCTCCATCTCCGGAAGCCCAAACATAGATGGAGCCTTTACCACCACGTCCCTGTGGATACAGAAAAAAGCAGTCTCCCATTCAATGCAAGTAAATTGAGTGGGTAGGAGATTGGGGGTGGGGTGGAGGGGGGGGGTGTGGGGGATTTAGACTACCGGGTATTTTATTCTTCCCTTGAACTGAATTGACTGTAATTCTATAACATTTTTTAAACATGATTATTGTAGTGCGCATGCGCGCTACAATATTGGGATTCCTAGCCCGCTCCATCATCTACATGGCTGGCTGGTGAATGCCAGCTGAACATGCACTCTTCATAAAACTCTCAATATTTATAGGTTGGCCACGCAGGCAAAAATCTAGACTCAGATTTGGATATTCCGTATGTTCGTAAAAATATCGCTAACTATAGGAGAGGATACAGTATAACGTTAAAAGGTTGTTCAATTTGACCAATCAGTGTCAGGGCTCTGTGTATACTCTGTTACGTCCGAAACACATGATTCGATAGAGTTGGACGGGTCACGTAAAAAGCACTGTTTATAAACATTACACAATATAGACTAGCTTTGGTGTACGTTAAAGAACCACACGTCGAACTTGCTTCTTCGTGACCGAAATAACTTCCAAAGGGTTGTTGTAAAAAATATCCCTGCATTGAATATTAACAACAACTTACTAACTTTTACCTTCACCACGCACTACAATGGCAAGTGTTTGAATACAAATACAGTTGTTCTAGTTTTTTGTGTGTGGCAGATTTCGCTCATTTGAACGTGCTGCTTCAATAACACGAGGACTGGGCTTATTATATATTGCAATAAGATGGTGGATATGTTTATGGACAGCGCCATCTATTATCGAATTATTTCGGATGAAAGGGTTTCTTCTCTGGAAGATCAAAAGGGATATTAAAACGGTGCAAGAATTATTATTATGTTATTATTATTATTATCATAATTATCATATATATATATATATATATATATATATATATATATATATATATATATATATATATATATATATATATATATATATATATATATATATATACACACACACACACACATACACCCATACTTACACACAAAGTACATATAAAGTATAGTGCATTAGGTAATACAGTAGAAGTAAATCCGTTATATACACACTTTGTTAACCCCCTCAGCGATGGCATTGAGAGTAAGATCACGTGGTCCATCTACAGTGCGACCATTATCCTGAGGTCCCCAGCTAGCACTGTAAATATCAATCAACTGGGGTTTATGTCTCATAGACGAGGCCTCGATGAGATCTGTCATAAAGGGTTGGTCCAACATACGGATACCTATAAGTTACAAAGAGGAAATTCAAGACATTTACGATGCCATCTTGCAACTGTATTATTGAACGCACACTGGAAGCGATTCAAACTATTTCCCATTATACTTTCCATGCATTGTTCACACGAGAAGTATGAGATACGGTATATTCCTTCCATACTGAGAAGCAGCCTCCCTTTTAAAAATATAGACATAGTTTAAGTCGTTCTTCTCTTTCCGTTTTGATGGTAGGCACAGATCCGGGAGGAGGTATAGGAGAAGGGGGGGGGCAGCACGCTTTTCATCCTCGCACAGAATCTGAAACGTATTGCTATGAGCACAAGCGATTTACCCAACAATTTAAGCCTAATTTGTTCTTTTTAAATATACCTCTGAATGCGCCATTTGACTTCTTCTATCTTCTTCTTTTTCTTTCTGGAAGAGGACTTTTATATCCCCTTTACATCCAGGAGTCGGTTTCAGAGACCCTGTATAGGGCCATACGCCCTCTTTTATCAAATCCTGGATCCTCCGCCTTTGGAAAGTTGGTCAATCATGATTACCTTGAACACATCGTTTCCTAACGTTTTGGTTTTTTTGTAAAAATTATCAAACATTCAAAGTGAGCAATTTAACAAAGTACTGACTGTCCTTGAATGTTCACTAATCGGATCATCCATCACTTACGATTTTTGAATTTTTAGATAACTATCCCATTTGGAAAAAAAAAATGAAAAAAAATGTTGAACAATGCGAAGTGATATCTACATGTAGCCTATGATATGGTAGGGTGTAACTATACCGTATATCCTACCAAGGAGAAGTTTTTCATTGCAGACGTGAAATAAGTGAAAGTTTCAATGTCGAATCTCCGTCATGACGCAGTTGTGACGTCAGATATCGCATATTGGTCACGATTTTGGTCACGATTTTATATTAGAAAACCATAATTTACTTTTCTTCTCTTTCAACTTACCTGCAACTTTGGAATTGTAAGCAATTCCAACTCCACATATCCCGTTGTCGGCGACGGCGGAGACTTCTCCGGCACATCTCGTACCGTGGCTGTTAAACCAGTCGTCTGTATAACGAGGGTACGGTAGCGCATCGTCACTGCTAAAGTCGTAACTTGCTTGCTCGTTATAATTCTCCGCCAAGTCGGGATGAAGATAGTCAATGCCTGTTTGACAAACCCATAAAATGACGCAAAATTGATGAAAGTTTGCCTTGCATCATGGAGCTTGTATAAGATACATCTCATAAACGGCAATGAACTTAAGATCCAAGGATACACACTGAGTGGGCTATATATCTGTAATGAAACCCTAAAATTCAGAATCACTCAAAAAGATTTTAGGACAATGTTTTCTTTGATGTGGAGGTGGTGGGGTGGGGGTGAGGGTGAGGGGGGGTTTGGGGTGTTATATGATTTCACCTAGTGATCTATAATATCACACGCATATTTATGACCAATTTATAATACATGACGTAATCCCGTAATCATGATTATGGCACTTACCGTCATCCATGATAGCGATTGTTACACCTTTTCCAGTGTATCCTTTGGCCCAGGCCGCTTCAACGTTCAAATCAAGACCAGGTTGGCCATCTGCTTGGCCCGTGTTTTTCTGGATAGAATACAGGGACACATATAAAGCATTAATAACTGTTTACAAAACAACTTCGGTTGATATAACACCCATATATGATAACGTATCCATGCATTACCTTTTCACAGACATATCCAAATATGTCTCCCTTTTTTCTTACGTCATAAACAGGGAACATAAGTATCATTACTATATTAGAAGTATTTTATGAATGAATGATTGTGAAGTGATTTGTTCATTCGACACTGCTATAGCCTTGTATCCTTACAGTTATATGTAGTGTAAAAGACTATAAGACGAAAGATTTGGATCAATACTGCCAGGCGCGTAGCCAAGGGGGGGGGGGCGAAGGGTGCAGCCGCCCTTCCCCCCTTGAGGATATATTAAAAAAAAAATTTAATGTTTTTATGATATCGCTAGTATTTTCAACAGAGAAACTGCTAAGATGCAACTTACAAGGCCTGGGAAGTGCCATTTCCAGCGATCTGGGAGGCATTTTCAGCCAAAATTTTCTTGTACGCTTCGCGCCAATTATGGTGGCGCTACGCTTAGATAGTTTGCAATGCCGAATCTACAGTTTCTCCCCTCCCTTGGCAAATTCCTGGCTACGCGCCTGAATACTGCCTCTGATATCAGCAGAAGGAAGTGAACTGGTTGTTAGCTTACACTATATCTGTATTCACGTCGGGTTCACGTAATTAGAAAGGATACCTCTAGCTCAGTGAGAATTTTTTTTTTCGGCTTATGAAAGAAGAACGTAAACTAAGCATCACGGCTGAACTTTTCATGCAATTCCTACATTAGGTTTTCAAGATATTGATACTAGAAAATGTCACAGTTAATACCACAGTGAAATTGCACCAAACAGGTCGGTGTGATATCACAGTAAGAAGTTGATTGGATGAACATTTTAAAATAAAATAAAAGAAAAATTACAAAATTCGTACGTCTCGCATGTCTCTTCACGGGAACATTAACACGATTATCATTTTATGTATACTATTGTACTTTCAATGAGTGCTAGCAAAAACTACCCGATAACCCCCCCCCCCTTGCTCCTCCCCCTTACCACCACTGTATTCGTATAGTATAACTATAGTACTCACCAGGTACCACTGTTTGGACAGCAGGGGGTCATTGAAGTTAGACCATGAAGCACTTTCTGGGTTGTTGTTGTTGTTGTTGTCCCTGTTTGGGTTCGCCCTCCAAACCTCATCCTTAAATAATTCCTTTAGATTCTTGAAACCTCTCTTATGACGAACGAAACCTGTTAGTTGGTTGACATTAATGATCTGAATAAAAAAAAAAAAAAAATGCAGGCTACGCAAATTGGTTTCAACTTTCCAATCGCAAAAGACCGATGTTCTGGCAATATCCTATACTTAGGCAATAGCCTATACCGACTGGTTAGCCTTTAGTGGTTAGAGCATTCGCTTATCAGCCAGAAGGTTCGGGGTTCGACTCCGGGCCGAGTCATACCAAAGACTTTAAAAATAGAACCTACTGCCAACTTCCTTGGTGCTCAGCATATAAGTATGGAGTGGGGGAATATGTGTGTCTGATCGGTAAATACGATGTAGCGCCGCCCTTTGTGGCAGCTCATCGTGTATAGTCCACAGTGACTTGAGAACGGTTATGGAATGATAATAGACAGTTGGTTATAGGCACTGCGCCATGAGCGTCTTCGGACGGATACCGGCGCAATACCAATGTACACATTATTATTATTATTAATCATTTGTGCAATTTACGGACTGGACCCTGAAATCAGCGACGGAGAGTTTAATTGGAAGGGTGTGGGATGGTGGTGGTTAAGTGTCATCATCAGAATTTCGTTCATTTCGTCACAAAATTTCGTTTATACTTGAATATTGAACAATGGCTCCCACCTGGGAAGAGACCATCCTGTAAAGTGTGACACACATGTTTCCCCCTTCAATTCCCCTTTAACCCACACGGTACCTTCCCTGGAACCATCTGAGCGACCGACATACCTTATGCTAAAATAAATCACAATTACCCCCCCCCCCCCCTCTCCCAAAGAAATAGCTAAAATGAGAAAAAGCTAAAAGAAGTATAAACCTACCACGTCAGCCCTATCCAAACTGCTACACACACACCCCGTCTCTTCAAACAAACACATCCCCAGAACACACACACACTTAAAAACAAAAACACGGTATATATAGTCACTGGTTCAAAATGTCCTAAATATTCTATAACTTATCCTATACCATAATACGGACTTCTACTCTGTTTCCCGATTGCAAAACATCGCCGCAAAGGAAGCCATAAAGGAAAAAGAAGAAGGCCCCATATACATATTAAGAAAAACACGACGATTTTAAAATGTCACCACTCTTGGTAATTGTCTCCCGAGACTATGCTAATTAGACGAGTTGCTGAGAGTGAGTTTTATACACGTCAAGGTATTGTCGACTTTGCAAATGATGTTTTGTGTAAGGGTCAATGGAGAGAACAATAGAGACTGAATGGACTATTAGATCTCTTTTTTTTTGGAAACCTTTCTATTCAGAGATTTCTTCCCCTTCGTTTTTCCTCCTGAGGCTAAAATTTTTGCTTCTCTTCGGATTGAAATTAGTAATTCAGTTCAAGGATTTCCTACTTTATGTTTTTATTTTTATGATGAATCCTATATTATTTGACATTTTAAGGGAAATATATACATACCAAACAGAATACTGTTATATTATGTAAATGTTAAACTGGAACATGAAGAATTTGTTTTAACTTTGGTACGAATTTCACTTTTTTTTCCTTTCTTTAAAAAAAAAAAAAAAACTGTTTCACCTTTAGAGACGGTGTGTCAATGAAACATAGCAGACAACGTTAAGCGCGGTTATATCAATTGGTATATAACATTGCACTAGCACATTAAGCATTACTTTGTTAGCGCAAACTTGATCATGCCGAGTATTAAGACAAAAAAAAAAGACAAAAGGGGATACGTTTAAGGTTCATCAATAGTTCGCACACGATCCCAGCCACGTCCCCGCCCCGCCCGCCCCCAATAACGCAGGATTCTTTCCAAGCGCATCTGCAATCACACTAGTCAGGTCAACTGAGATTAACGCTACCAAGTACGACATTATTTTATGGGGGATACTATATCAGAGGTAGACAATGCCCCCGAGCCAATATCATATTGCCCATGAGAAAGGTTTCAACACCCAGAACATGATACTCGTAACCCCTCCCCCCCACCGTGCCCCAGGCCAAGCCCATAAATGTTACGAGATTCTACCCTTATACGAATGTGCAGTCACGCCGTTCAGGTAAATTGATGAAAACACAACCACCTTGCCATATAGGGTTGTACCGACGATTAAAACACATAGGGTGCTTTAAGAAGCCATGTAGGTTTGTACCGACGATTCAAACACAAAGGTGCTTTAAGAAGCCATGTAGGTTTGTACCGACAATTAAAACACATAGGGTGCTTTAGGAAGCCATGTAGGTTTGTATCGACAATTAAAACACATAGGGTGCTTTAAGAAGCCATGAAGGTTTGTACCGACTATTAAAACACATAGGGTGCTTTAAGAAGCCATGTAGGTTTGTACCGACAATTAAAACACATAGGGTGCTTAAAGAAAATAGAAGACGGTTCGCTCGTTCTACTGAACACCGAAGTTTACACACCAATATGATAGAAATATTCACAGCTGCTGGGATTACCCTATGCTCAAATCTTTGCTGTGAGGCCAACCAAAGGTCAAAGCTTCATGAACAAAAAAAAGTTGGATGTCTAATTTATCTTCCTTTGCATAACTTTCGAGGCAAATGTTTATGGTAAGATAGCTCAGGGTAAAGGTTTTGATAAATTTTTCTTTGCTATTTTGGGAGCGGGGCGTATAACGTGTGACCTCTCTCATTCTCATGACACGTCAAACGGGATAAGCCCTACACAGCCCCTTCCTCCATTCTGGGGTATATATGATGCTTATACAATTACAGTATCTATGAACCAAACATATAGTAGCCGTTTCTATTCATAGCAGTTTAAATTTCTCGACGGTATACGTATATATATATATATATATATATATATATATATATATATATATACATAGACTGACAGGTATAAAAATATAGATTGAAACAATGTTTCAGAATGATATATAACTTATCCATGGTTAATGGTGTAAACCTACATCTTGGTCGGATTCTAGAAGCTGGTGATGTTCGACACTCCGTCTGCTTCGGTGACTATCCAAATCTCTCCGAACGAAGTGATGCAGATTTTCAGCTGCGTCGAGTACCTGATAGAGAAAAAATATGCAAGAATTTTGTTCTTAAATGTTGATCCTGTGATATGAACTGTCTAGAGTATCATTCTGAGTAGATGTCGGACTATATATAGATAAAAATAAATCCCAGTATTGAGCAGATAAAGATAAACCCCATTCTTGAGTAGATAAGATAAACCCCAGTCTTGAGTAGATAAGATAAACCCCAGTCTTGAGTAGATAAAAATAACCCCGAGTCTTGATGATATAAAGATAAACCCCAGTCTTGAGCAGAAAAATATAAAACTCCAGTCGTTAGTAGATAAAGATAAAACTCCAGTCGTGAGTAGATAAAGATAACCCCCAGTCTTGAGTATATAAAGATAAACCCCAGTCTTGAGCAGATAAATATAAATCCCCAGTCTTGAGTAGATAAAGATAAACCCCAGTCCTGATAATATAAAGATAAACCCCAGTCTTGAGCAGATAAAGATAAACCCCATTCTTGAGTAGATAAACATAAACCCCAGTCTTGAGTAGATAAAGATAACCCCCAGTCTTGAGTAGATAAAGATAAACCCCAGTCTTGAGCAGATAAATATAAAACCCCAGTCTTGAGCAGATAAATATAAAAACCCAGTCTTGAGTAGATAAATATAAAACCCCAGTCTTGAGTAGATAAAGATAAAACTCCAGTCGTGAGTAGATAAAGATAACCCCCAGTCTTGAGTAGATAAAGATAAACCCCAGTCCTGATAACATAAAGATAAACCCCAGTCTTGAGCAGATAAAGATAAACCCCATTCTTGAGTAGATAAACATAAAACCCCAGTCTTGAGCAGATAAAGATAAACCCCAGTCTTGAGTAGATAAAGATAAACCCCAGTCTTGAGTAGATAAGTATAAAGCCCAGTCTTGAGTAGATAAAGATAAACCCCAGTCTTGAGTAGATAAAGATAAACCCCAGTCTTGAGTAGATAAATATAAAGCCCAGTCTTGAGTAGATAAAGATAAACCCCAGTCTTGAGTCTTGTAATCAAAGTGGGCTATATATATGCTTGATTTCTCTGCTATGAAAGCGTGTTCAATACTCAAATATACTATGATAGCATACCGGCGCGATGGTGGGGAGTAACCCTTTCCATACGTTATTCATCATGCTTTGTGAACAGTTCAGTATTAAGTCTCAACATTTGGATACGTTTTAGATATTTTCGTCATCACAAGAGTATAAGCAACTTTGAAAGATGTATGAAAGTAAGCGGTAATGTTGATGGTCAGTATAAACTATTCAGTTATTCTCACGTTTCTTTTAAAATAAATCTCGATTTGATAACAAAACATTCAGAACCAGACTATCGCCGATACCCTTGTCTTCTCTTAAAAGACAACAGGCAAAATGGAAGATTAAAATCATGGTTGATAGAGTTTATGCGGATTTAAGAAAAGATCTTTGTAAGACACACCCCACTCGAGTATACATTCAGGTGAGCCATTTCATTGGTGAGTGAAATCATGAGATGCCAGATATGCCCAGTTTAGATCATTTTGGTATAGTTGCATTTACTCACACATAGCGCCATCGTTTATGCTTGATATTATACCATCGAAGATTGAACATAAACGTTTCATAAGTATAAGTTTTTTTTTATGGCAAAGTATAACATTGTTTATTTGTGTTTAAACAAAAACAATTGTGATAAAATCCAAATCTGTAACAGATTTGTTAACCAATATTGAACCATTTTGCTATCAGTTGCTAAACGCTTTAGATGTTTTCCCCTTGATTTGCCTTTGAAGTTTATTAGTGACACCTAACCATACATTACGTATGTTTAGTTCACGATAGGCTGCAATTTATACATCCACTATCGGTAATGGACAAAATATAAGGTTTCAGATACAAAAGGGAAGATTTACGCGACACGATTCCTGGGTGAAATATTGCCCGCTAGCACTACATAACAGCTGTTGGCTAATTTTGCTTAAAGGTCAAGAGTTATGCATTAGCAGGTATAGTGTGCTGAACCAAAGACGTTGTCATGACAACAGTTCAGGCAATGTGCAGATTGTAAGGTTTCCTAATTTATTTTAAGCTACTCTGCGTATTATGTTGCAATCTCAAACAATCTCTTAAAGGTGCAAACAGTGTTTGTGAAATCTTTCAATTCTATTGCGTTATGAAATATTTTATACAGTGTAAAAAAATGTCAGAAATGGTCTCATCTTATAATTAATCACAACAAAAAAAAACAGAAGAAAAATTTAGAAGAACTTTAGCAGATTAATTAAGTGAATGGCCGTGATCCTTTCTTTTGATACCAAAAATTCGAAGAAAAATGTTTGCAGGTATAATTACAGGCTGTATAGGCTGTCGCCGTGTAATCTTTGCAAGAAAGTAAATTTGTTCTCCGGCTTGCGCTCCTTCCTTTTAAATAATCATAACTAATAATTAAATCATTTACGTATATGAATAATGGAAAACTAACTGAGAAGTGTTTAATCTCCCTTTTGCAGTTGCGAACGTTTGACTTGTCTTTGGCTTTGCATGGGTAATGATATAATGACAAAGTAGAACAGCGTGGGCGAAGTGGGTAAAAATGGATAAAATGGGTAAGGTATAGACTGGTAAATGTTGATGAAATATTTATTCGGAGGAAGCTATTAAATAAACGCGAGAATGCCTACAAAATTGTCGGCTGTACGTTCTCATCATTCTGGACTAAGATTCTCAGGAAATACACCTCTTTCGATAGACAAAGTGGCAATTGTGTAACTCGTATCTAACTTTTACCTTCAAACATGTTCTATATTTGCTTAAGAGTACAATGTTTCATCCATTTTACCAAATGTGATTAAACTAAGACATACGTTATAGGTAAGTACTAAGTAGTGAATTTAAACAAACATGATTTTTTTATTACTTGTCAAATGAAAAAAGGAATCAGAAACTTTCAAAGACCTTACTTTCTCATTTTATTTTAAAGATTTTGTGGACATTATATATTGACTTTTTGTCCGACCATTAGTCACACTACCAGTAAACTGCATTTGTATATATATATATATATATATATATAAATATATATATATATATATATATATATATATATATATATATATATATATATTAATTATGAATCTTGCGCATCTCACGAGGGTAAAATTTCACACTTCTCTGGCATATCTGAAGAGTTTCTTCAGAAGAAAAGCTTCATAAAGCGTATTATATTTACAATATTGAGTGTATAATGACCATTAGGAAAACGGCTTCGATTTCAAACCAAGGTTTACCCCTATATACCTCTTCAATTAATTCTTAAACAAAGAAAACGTGATCTAAAGATATAATAAATGCTCTTAGTGAATTATAAAAAAGTGATACAAATACGACGAATGGACTGTTATTGATTTCATTTACATAAAAGGTCGTGATTACTGATAAGAATGGGCGTTATACATGGGTTACTATATACGACAAAAATGAACGGGACTAGGAAACATTGTCCTTTGTTAAAGTGTACCTAGTTATTGAAGGCTTACAGTTCCTTAAATTGGCGTGCACAAGGGGTGTGAAAAGTGTGGGGTTGGGGGGTGGGTGGGAGGGACATGCCCCCATTTTTTTTTTGCTGGGAAAGACCCCCAGAGACACCCCTACATGAGAAGTCTGCTTCAAAGACTCAATACTGCAGCCCCCCCCCCCACCCCTTCATTTGTTATAAGCCTTGATTCGTCTCTGGTCCTTCTGTAAAGGTTCAAGCTCCTACCTAAACCAGTCAGGGAAATTCTGAAGAAAAAAAAAGCTAGCAAAAAAAGAATATCACATTTGTCAGCATCACAAGAGTTCCAGCGGTATGAGAAAGAAGGATTCGGAAATGATATACGGTATTATAGAATACATTACATGAATAAACCAACGCAGTAATTAATGACAGAAACAACAGAAAAAAAAGTACTAAACAACAATCCTGACAAAAGAAAGGCGAAACGTTGGATTCGGGTCGCGTCGCTACAGGATTGCTTGCTTTATTCCTAACTGCCTCAGGCTATACTGGTTCAAATCATCTTCTTCTTCGAATCACGAAATCAAGACACCTCTTTTGCTCGCTCAGATAATCATTATGCAATCGTCTACATATTCGCTGCCTGCTTAGGGTTTGGATTCTTCCCAAAGAAGAAAAAAAAACCCTGAATATAAACACAAATCTATAGTGTTAAAATTCTCTACAGAGCGAGCGTTCATTTTCGCAACAATGAACGCTCGGCGACGCTATTATTCTTTCAACTTAAAAGTGTAGGTTTACGTTTTTCGCCCATCTATTGGCATCTTTGTTTGGGGAAACAGACATTTTAGTATAGAATAATAATTATATAATAGGAAAATAAAATAGAAATGATAATGTCCTAACTTATGCCTCAGATATGCTATAAAGTCCAACAAGAGTCAGTCATATTCCAAAATCAACAGACAGTTTACTATAAACGACCGCCAAATTATTCCCCGTTTTACCTATTAACCCTCCCACCCCCACCCCTCGCCTGCTCCACCTCTCTCTCTCTCTCTTAGTTTCTCTTAGGGTCAGACCCTCCAGAAAAGTACTTTTGTAACATCACTTGCTAAAGTTTGGGGTAAGCACTGATGAATGTCATCTTATAAATGAGAAAAAAATATGTCAAGATTTGATTGAAACAATATACCTGTTATAGTTATCGAGTATAATTATCACGTAAACTATAGCAGTAATTGCTTCATATCTATATTTATGTTATTTGTAACGTTTCTATTGATATCATTTCTCCTCTATTGTTATACAACTAAGGTTATCGATATAGTCCAAAGAGTGACCCCCCCCCCCAAAAAAAACCCGAGGATGTTTCACACTACTGGTATTTAATATGGAGAAGTATATAGGCATGTTCACAGGTATCAACCAAATTATAAATAGCTTGAGTTTAGTCACGTGCAAGGCAGAAAAAGTCTTTAAATTACATTGGCTATAGTCTGTGTATATTAACATACATTTTAATACCAACCAAGAATACAATACAAATCATCATTATTAATTACTATATTAATACAATGTATTTTATCATTAGATAATATATTAATACAATCAAATACGTTCTTAATATTTATTTAAAGTATATTTTTTTATTGTATATTATATACTGACTAAAATGAACCAATTAGTAAGCCTATATATTCGAGTTAAAATGTAGTGAGTGTTAATTTCTAAACGGCGTTCACAATAAAGGTAGCAGTTCCACATTTCCGCATTTCTCGTGTACATCCTTTCGTGTTTTATTTGAAATTTCTCTTAACAAATATTATTTTTATTTATAAATAAATATAAGAAAGTAGTAAACAAGCTAAAATAAGTTAAAGGAACGAACGACTCCAAATGAATTATCCACATATAAGCAAAACTAAAATGGTTGCCAACTTATGTTAATATTTCAGTTGTAATGTTTAACAGTTCCATATGTTCCCTATACGTAAAATGGTGTGAACTGCAAATACAGACTGCTAAAATTATAGCTAATCTTTGTAGGTGTTACATTCTATTACGTAATGTGATATAAATATACCGGAGGTTCATAGTCAAGGTGTGTAACCTTTACAAGCGCAGTCCTCTGTATTTCATTGAGAGTCGACGTCAATGCAATAATTTAAACAATTTAAACAGTAGATTTTCCAGATAATCGAGAGAGACTCGCGCGGTACGAATCTGTAGAAATCCACACTGAAAACTGATACAGTGGTTTAAAATGTATGAATTTGCGAGTCGAAAGTTAAATTGGGCGTCGAGTCCGTACTGAAGCATAAACATGTTTAATGGCGGCAGTTCAAATCAACTTTGAAAGCACCATTCAAGGGATGTTATGTTATGTTCAATATTACAATGAAGATCAGAATGTTTCACGTCGAGAAGAATTAATGTACAAATTGTAATGATACGGAGGGAAAAAGAGAATTGTCTCTCACCATTTATCGGCAAAAGCTTTCGCTTGTCGCCTTTAACATAATATGGGCTTATGTCTGCAAAACATAATATGTATGTATGTATGTATGTATGTATGTATGTATGTATGTATGTATGTATGTATGTATGTATGTATGTATGTATGTATGTATGTATGTATGTATGTATGTATGTATGTATGTATGTATGTATGTATGTATGTATGTGTGTGTGTGTGTGTGTGTGTGTGTATGTATGTATGTATGTATGTATGTATGTATGTATGTATGTATGTATGTATGTATGTATGTATGTATGTATGTATGTATGTATGTATGTATGTATGTATGTATGTATGTATGTATGTATGTATGTATGTATGTATGTATGTATGTATGTATGTATGTATGTATGTATGTATGTATGTATATATATATATATATAAATATAAATATTTATATATATATATATATATGTATATATATATATGTTGATATGTATATATGTTGATGCATGTTTGTTACTTTTGTGTGGTCTAACCAGCAATGCTGTGAGATGTATTATATCACATTACTGATGTGTTGTCAAACGGTGCCGCCGGCAAAGAGATGTTTTATGCTACATTACTTTGCTGTTTTGCAAATGGTGTAGAGAAATTGTTTGCGGTACATTCCTATGTATTGTCAAAACTGCATGTACAGAGAGATGTCGTCTGTATGCCATATTTCCTTTCTGTTTTCAAACAGTAAGTGATATGTCTGACTGCACAGTACTGTATGGTATTGTCAAAAGATACAAAGACATTTATATATATATATATATATATATATATATATATATATATATATATACATATATAAAGATATTTATATTTATGCTTCATTACTGTTCTGTTTTCAAAGAGCGCAGAGAGATTTATTTCCGGTACATTACTGAATTGTCTTGAAACGTCACGCAGAGAGGTCGTTTTGCTAAGTTACTGTATGATGTTGTCAAACGACAAAGGGAGATGTCTACGTTCTACATTTACTTTAGTGTTGTCAACTTACGGTACAGATATATGTCTTTATAATACATTAATGTTCGGTTGCAAGCAGTCTTAGTGGCTTAGTGGCTTAGTGTCTTATGTGGCTGTCTTATGTTATTCCCACAACATTCCATAACCGTTAACCGTTAACCCCACCAAGAAGGAACGATTAAATTAAATTGGCATAAGATATGAATACTTTTATATGACTCAGATGATTTCTGGAAAAGCCCCCAAAAAAAAAGAAAATGAAAAGGAAGAAGGACAAACGACAACTTTAACATCAATAAAAACAATTGTGGCAAATACAACAGCAACGATGACACATTATGCCCAGTTCTATAGGGGATTCTATATTAAACTATATATGTTCCCCAGTTTTATTCATATATTCAGCGTCAAGTTTCTATGACCTTCACACACGATAGCGCGGTATCACGATCTTTTACCCTGAGTGACACCTGGTAAAGACTGGATGACAGCGAACCAATCAATGTGATTACTGCATAGTCTCAGTACCTCTTCCAGAAGTAACAGCAGGTAATTCAGCCAAGATCAAGAGAAATCACGTCTTTATTATCGTAACATATATTACAAGAAGAAAGGAATGAAATGGGCTTTAACATAGTTGGTTGAAGTTGGAAGACGTATTGGCAACAATTTTGATCACATTCTATCAAGGTTTAGCTGACAATAACGTAAAAACCAAAAAGAAAAAAAATTGTTATTGAATTTCTATTCTCTCTCTCTCTCAACCAGTCATTATTTGATAACCTAAAGATTAACAACCATACTCGAGGTTTATGACACATTCGCAGCCGGCAAGTTATGTTTTCTTTTCATTTCCTTAAAGCGTTAACAGTCCAAACCAATCATAATCCAACTCTGAGCCCTTTACATGGATTAGAACATCTACTTTAAAAGGCTGTGCAAAAAATGATTCCTCGTGACGTGCAGCAGCAGCTGGTGGCTTATATCTTTGTTCATATTATCCTCAGAACAATTCTAGGTTTTACTGACAAAAAACGAAAACAACAACAACAATATTGTCGCAACTAGAATGCAATTTACCACGAAAGAGCTAATAGAAGTTCATATTGTAACTTACTAACTGCATGACTAAGTGTATATTTGCCCAAATACACATGGCAATTTTGCCCGATAGATGGCGCAACATGATCCTGTGGCTTTCCAGACTTGTAATTATAGGCCTACGTGTACGGCCCAGCCATAGCTATAGTAGATGTTTGAGCGGCGCATATACACAGATGAAGGCGGCTGGAACTTTATAAAGAAATTTATATATTTTTGCAAATACTGCGATCATATCTGGATTTATGGTTCCAAAGCGAAGACTATACAATTTTGTCCAGGTACAAACTACGAAAATATCGCATTACAAACTGTGGCATGAATTATAATGCCATTATAAACAACAATGCATCCTTTGTAATTGTGTTTCTTGAAATGTATGCTCAATCTCCTTCGATCTCTGGAACTAATTCTTTGGACACATACAAATGGGTTATTTAAACATATATGACAGTGACTATAATGGGTTGTCTCTCTGCTTCACATTATATTGTGAATTGTAATGTAATTAAAGTCCCGATTGGAGTCGACGCTCCGACCTAATTGACATCCGGAGACAGTGACATGTTTTCCAAACAATATCCACCACTGAGCGTCGATGTTCAAAGAGTATAGCTATTTTTGTCGAAACTCATTAACAGTGTAAACCAACACAAGGTTTATTGAAAAAATTAGGAAAAAAATACAAATATTTCTTACTTTTAAGTGTCCTAAAATGTTAGATGTGGTCCACGCCTGCTCCTATTCTTCTGGTTACACAACGTTGAACCTATTGATTGCCATATTGTGACTTTCATGGACGTTTTAATGGTTTTGAATACTGTATAACAAAACCTTAGAAAGAGATGAGAATTTTTGGATTCGTCTGAGTGAAGATACGACGGAAAGGGTGCTCGAAGACTGAGGCGTGCCAGGGAAGCTTCCATTAATTTTGTATTCAGTTCTCATTTATTCATTCTTAACTCAATTGATAACTCAGTCAAACATTGCCCTAGAGATTATGATCGTTCATCTGCATCTAAGAGTTATCTTGTCTCTGGCAAAACTTCCCTAGGTAATTTCTTGTCTTTCCATATATGTGAAGAAATTCCCTATCAGCCTCGCTCCCCCCCCCCACCCCCCAAAATGTCGATTTGGGTATGGCTGAAAGCGTGACTTTAAGGGAGTATCTGTATTTCACGAGAGCTATATGTCTTTATTCACGAGTGCATGCATGCCGTGTCCGTAACCTCTCGCTGTTTTAGAAATGCAGTGACTGTCCATATGGATCTTAACAATGCGTGTTCTTAACGATTTCTTCAGCAACTAAGTAACGAGCAATTGACGTTTGTAACACACGTCACACGTAGAAGAATAACTATAACCTTGCAAAGCAATGGTTGCGACCGGCTTGTATACGGAACCTTCTTAGCTAATGGGCGATGTGCTTTATATGATTAAACTGTTAAAAGGTGGCGTTATTACATTATTCTTCGTCGAATGGACATGATAAAAAAGAATACAGACACAAACCTAATCAAAACCATAGCTAAAGAGAGACAGAGAGACAGAGAGAGAGACAGAGAGGTGGAGAGCGATTCAAGTGTGACCTTTCATCTTGTCATGCTCAGTTACGCATGAATGATCTTTGACATTTCAACGTTTCCTGTGTAGAACAACATATGGTTACATCTTCATAAGATAGCATATGGTATATGAATTATTTCAAGTTGTAGAGAGTAATAATCTTTTGAAACTCATCACTTTTCCATACTTTCTATTTATAAATGATCTGTCGCTCAAAAGCAAAGAAGGATAGTATGTAAATCTGATAACAAATCAGCCATTATGAGCAAGTTTACACCATTTTTGTTTACAGAATCCTAAAATGTTTTGCTTTTCTCTGTGTTTTGGTGAGTGTGTAAATGATAATGTATACGTCAGCCGGTGTGTGAACCGTGAAATGTTCCCTCTCCTATTACAATCAAATTATTAAAAGTGCAGATATATTGAAATTGTGTTACGTCAACTTGCCACAACTCATGTTAAATATCAATATAAAGCCTATCGGCAAACAATGATTCGACGCCATGTATTACCTGTTTCTAATATCGTCCATGCTTTGCATTAAAGTCGACGAGACGGTGAGGTGATGGGTAGGGGTGGGGCAAATATTATCGAATTTAACCCCTATTGGCATTAAACAAAACCTCATAACACTCGATTCACTGTTTTATTTTAATTCATCTCTTTAAAATGGTGTATATTTATATAAAATGGTTATGTGAAAGGGCTTGTAATTATCAAACATGAAATCCATCCAATTATTTACAAAATACCTAATACCTTAGAAACTACTGAAATTGGAATATGTTTTTCACAGCCTAACTTAGCTATGCGATATGGTTTTGGAATGGTTAGTTATGTAATCTATGCGACTGTTTTACAACACACCCGGATACTTTTAACACTAAACACGCTGCAAAGATAATAGGTTTAAAGAAGATGGAATTTCAATATGGCTTTGCTTTCTCAAAGCAATATAAACCAGTGTATTACAAAATACCTACAAACATTACAGCACTGAAGAATTACATTTGTTCATATAAAACGGTTATGTTCTGTGGCTTTGTAATATTCAGTGATAAAGCTTTGCGATAGTTAATAGAACTGTACATCAATACACACACTAAACCACTGAAAATTGAATTTGTTTATAACACAGGCCTATAATGTATCTTTGCAACTGCTTTACAATATAAATACAAACAATACGCAATGAACTGTCTTGCTTATGTATTCATTTAATTAAGACCAGTCTTTTAACTGGTTTGTTTTTGAAACAAGAAAATCAAATCGTTACTTGATCTCTCTGCTTCAATCAAGTCGCTTATGTCTTACTCCTCGTGATACTGTGTACCATATTTTCTGATTACCAAATATTGGCTACCTTTTTCCACCCTCATAATTGCTCTCTTGTCAGGAATGTTGTATGATAAAGTCAAACTGGTACGTGCTTTCACAAAAATTACAGGAAATTCCAGCTTAGTTGCTTCCTTTACGAAATTTTTTTATGCCCTGTTTTATCTCAATAAATGAAATAATTTTAAAGCAATAAGTTAATAAATTGACGTCAATTTCAATGTCAAATTTGAACTGTTTGTGTTTTATTTGACTGAGGTTAGTATTTCTTAAATGTATTAATTTAATACAATTGACGTATAAAAACAAAAATTAAAAAATAATATTTGAGTAAAGAACGTGTAGGATAAAAGAAAATTGTTTGTAGATAGTTTAGACAACAACTTTTAGAACATAAATTCAAGTCTCTCATGGCAAATTTTATAAACTAAATGTATAAAAATATTTGGTTATAAACGGATTAGTAGCAACCTATAACGGGGACACAAAAAACGGAAAGGCCACAATTTTAGAAACGAGGACTTGTTTGCAAAGATTCAATATGTATATCATTTCATAATTATGTATTTATGTAAAAAGAAATTAATGTTTTCACTAGAGTTATTCACAAATATGTATATACGTGTGTTTGTGCATGTGTTGTGTTTCTCAACTCTTCCTCGTTTATTGCTGCAAAGTTGACAAAAAATCGGTTAGCTCTTAATTTTTTTTTAATATGAACAGCCAACGCAATGCATTATATAAACTTTTCTTGTATGGACTATTTATCAACAATTTTTTATAAGTCATATAATCAAAATATGTAAAGGTCTTACTCGAAAGTAAAAAAAACCTACCGCACAATCAGATTCCGAACTTTCAAGCTCTCTTCTGATTTTAATTCCGTCAGAGTATATCGTGGACAAAAAATGCATGCTCCTTTAGATATTTAATAATTATAACTTAAGAAAAATGTAAAAAATAAAATAAAAATCTGTGAGATATTAATTAATTCTATAGAGTGCTATTCAGTATCTAATTGCCAAATTTGGCCCAAAGCTATCAAACATACAAAGGGGAGCTAATCGAAATTCGTGCGGAGATGAATTAGCCTATGTAGCACAAAAGACGAAATCTTTATCACGTTTTAAGATCTTAATGCTCAGTCAACGAACACTTACTCAAACTAAATATATCAACGAATAAACTGAACATCCAGGAAGATATTATCTATCAAATATCTATGTATAAATGATTATAGCACATACGCTTTTTAGAAGATAGTAAACGGTAATTAAAATAAAGTTTTTTTTCGGGGAAGAAGGCAACCCGACGTATAATATTTATCTTTCATATCAGGGCGTATAACCCCAAAGTGTTATGATTGTACAGAGTGCACCCCTGGTGAATTTTGAATCGGAAAATTTACTCGGCACTATACCCTTTATACGACCACGCTTCGGTATAATTAGATAGTCACGTTAGGTCTGCTGCTTGAAAACAAAATACTAGGTTATGTAAAATTAAATATTATTGAATTATTCACATAACAACTGAAGGAATCCTTCAAAGAAAAAAAAGCAGATAGTAAATAATGTTTGTGCTTTGAGTTTATGCTATTAGTACTTTCATCTCGCATATTAATAACTCATATGTGATGTAAACACACTACAGTCCAATTTAAACCTATATGTTTGCACATAAGGATCCCTATATCCAACTCCCCAACAAGTAGTTTACGGTAAACCGATAATATCGATTCATTGTCACCCATATTCAAATTTCAATGAGCCATATGTATCAAACGCACGTACCAAATCATTTCTCTCACTGAAGATATTGTATTGTAATTAACACTCTGTACCTCGCTAAGACATTCAACTGTCTACTTAAACTTACCCTCAATGCGTCGTTTATGAGGGTGGGGAATTAGCATAGACGAAAATTGTATCCGCCAAACTTCTTAGTAAATTTTATATTATTTCAAAATGTGGACTAACCATGTAAAAATAATCGACTGAATTGTATCCTTTGTGAACAATTTGATGTCAAATTAATTAAATTTCTCCGTGATATTAATATGACGAGAGGACATAATAGACGAACGAAGTTGCACAAGTTCATCGCCATATTTTGACATTTGCATTTTGTGTTTATATTTATAATTTCCACCATATAGCCTAATTTTACGTAATTCCGTCTTCATACCAACAAGCCTAAATAACTTCATAGGAGTAACATGTAGACAAACAGAAATTAAATATTAAAGGAAAACGTTCTTGGATACACCGCTATGTCGAGTCCTTTACGTCATCATGACGTGTTAACCACATTCAGATGATTGTTATCAAAGCGTCGCACCTCCATATATATTCTTATTCCAATGTACTTCAAAGTTGCTATATGGTATTTACATAAAGTTGGTTATGATATGCTTTGTGGTAAATATACCGAAAATAGTTTCGTGAAGCGTGGGATATAAACTTACGTCATAAGACAAATATCCGTGGATAACGACTTAAAATATTAGTCATGCACTGTAATTGATTTGATACAGTGATTTTTTTCCAATATTGAAAAGAAAACATATGCCAGATGACTTATGGCTTTGTCGCTGCAACTCAATTTGCTGCAAATTTGCCTTATAGCTGATTACGTATGCGATCATTGTTCCCGCACCATTTGATATTCAAGCGGTTTTTTTATCTTGGAGGAACTGGGGTGGGGTAAATATATATATATATATATATATATATATATATGTATGTATATATATATATATTTACAGTGAGATAATTGTGTTTATGCACATCATGAAATGATCGTCACCGTCGATCTTCAGTATAGATGAATTGTAAAGCCTATCTCTAGCTTATCCCATTACAGATTCTACGATAGGGTAATAATTCTAATGTACCGTTTGTCGACTATGGCGCTTTCCTAGCGCTATCCTAACATGTTAATCTGTGAGGTTGACTTGTAAAAGTCGAACCTATATATAAATCCAAGACGAATACGTCTTAACATAAATGTTGCAGTATATAAACAGTATATCTTACCTGTCCTTTGTAGTCATATCCGTTTCGTTTGGCTATAGAATGTGGATCACTGCCGTCTCGTATCTGGACTACGAAGCTATTTGTGAAGACATCTTTACTATGGATGGATTGAAACCAGACGACAAGTAGTACAACTCCCGTCCACCCCTGCAAAAAACCCATCTCGAGAAGATAGCCCTTGTATATACCCTATGTTGATCCTACAACAACTGCACGATTTTCTTGGGGAAAAGAGATTCAGTCACAATATTTTAATCCAAATAAATCTAGTAAAAGTAGTTTGCCTATCGATGTTCAAGCTTAAAGTCTCCGTCGTTCCTGTCCAACACAAATAGATGTCTCCACACAGTTCCTTATGGTACTGATTGCATGCTCACCCGAAATTTGTCGGTATATTGACTGCACACCATAGTTAAAGCTATACACTTATTTTTGCGCACATAATGAGTTAATTATTTTTTCCATGACGTTTGACGTAATTTACGTCATTCATACTCACCCAATGACTACACTCGACCAACTCCATCTGCCACTGCCTCTATTCACGAAGTTCCTCCAGGTTGCCATGGATATGAGATCAAGGCGATTTCTCATTTAGGCTGTGCAGGATCGTATAGTTGATTGTGTATGGTATGACGTTTGGAAGAAGATAATTAAGTGTAAAGGAGGGTTACCATGGTGAACGTCGTCAGAGACGAGTTAGAGAACTAAGTCCTTCTTTCAAACAAAGTAAACATTGCGGATATTCGTGCAATTTCCTACAAAGACAGCCAAAAAAGTCCACATTACTAGGGCTTGCGTTGTGTATACAGAGCGATGTGTTGGTAATATTTGGTGTAAGGGCATGCGATGTGCCATGTATGGGGAATTAATTGCACCTTAATTTGCAGTGCGAAAGTAGAAAATGTTAAAGGATCATGTTTTTAGTGGTAATGTTGTTGATTTGTTATCAAAGTGAGATAAGGAGTTCGTGAGGAGAAGGTGAGGGCTAGGGTGGGCTAGAGTGGGTAAAGTAATAGGTAATAATGCAATAATGATTAAGTAATTATGATTTTTCCAAATAAAGTTTCTTGTTTAAACAAATGGCGTTAACGGCGGGAAAGAAGAATGAATGTACAACGTTTCAATTTCGTAAAGCCAATATGGAAAAGCAGCGACTGTGGGGAGAACGGACAATATGCTCTATTATCTATCAGAATACGTAATTTGCCGAACGCTCAACCGATGGTATTCTGTGCTTATACGTAACGTTATCCATATCTCAATATGACAGCAGTTACAAGATATTTTAGTAACCACCAAAAATGGTATTGAACTTAAACTGATAGCAATGTGTTGTGACTGTCTATACGATTTATATCATATCACTTTTTGTGCATAAAGTCATCCGACTCATAGAGTCCAAACTGATTTGTTCATCACACTCATACTGCAGTATATATATTCATATATATATTCATATATATATATATTTATATATATATATATATATATATATATATATATATATATATATATATATATTCATATATATATATTTATATGTATAAATATATAAATATATATATATATATATCTATATATCTATATATATATATATATATATATATATATATATATATATAACGTCGCGTTTATGACGTCATTGTCGGCACCTAGGTCGTCTTTACTGTAAAAATATATATACTAATGAGCTGTATAGACAAGTCCAACAAACTTCTTGTAAGGACAAAAGATTGTTTACTCAATCCGAGGGTTAAAGGTCATTATGTCATTGGGTCACGGAGATGATGGCGTCTTTATCGAACAACTGATTGTCTTCTGATTATCTTGTAGAATGTGATTAAATGTCCATGTTATACTTAGCGCTTTGGGAAAGATAACGATGTTAAGACTACAGCCGTATTTATCAACTTATAAACTGACAGTGTTTTTTTTCTCTCTAAAGTTGTCACCACTATCACTGGACTTTCCGAAACACATATGCGGCTGCTTTAAACTATTAAAATTATTCATTTTTCTTGTCAGGTCAATTGGTAAGGCCTTCATGGCAATACAACCATTTAAATTGACAATTTCCACCTTTCAGTTGGTCATTCCCCGATTCAAGTCAGTATATTGGGCTGCAGATAGCGGTCGGAAGCACGTAAACTCTGCTCTCGCATCGCAACACATTTGATAAAAGTCAAATTCAAACGTCTGCAGGAAGATATTCGTGTTGCAGCTTAACGATTCCATGCATATGAAACGGAATAATGACTCGAGCGTAAAATATATTGATGCAGTTTGCCACCACTTATAATGCATAACATAATATATACATAGACCAACAACACGTTATAATCAGTGCAAATGCGCCTTACCTATAAAGGCCTAACTCTGCGAGCCTTTTTGGTTAGATGTATATGTGTATGTATGTATGTATGTATGTATGTATGTATGTATGTATGTACTTTACATCCTCCTGCAAGCATGAAAACGAGAAGAAGTCTCATTGGCTTATCAAAGCCGCTAGCTGACCGAAGTCAGTCTCTTACATTCATATTTAACGTCCATGATTATGAATTGTCAACAACTCTGTTACTGGAAGACACACATTAATCTTGGAGTGACTCGAACCGGGGACCTTATCATTGGAAGGCACTGTTTTCAATTGATGGTGTTTTTAAACCAGAAACCTGAATGCACCAGCAGTTGCACCATGATCACAGTTCCAGTGTCCGAAAACTAACGGGCTGAAAGAGCTTGTCTGTTGGATCTATCTCAGGTGACCGTTTATCAGGAAGTAGCTTTACATAACGCATACGGGCTCTTTACTTTTAGGATTACAGAAGCAAAAAACCAACAACACAACAACACCTATACCGGTATTCTAACACCTATTTCTCAACTTCGGATTCGTGGACACCTATAGGTGATCCGTGACAGGACATGGGGGTGGGAGTGGGGGTGTTGGTGGGGGTGGGGGTGGGGGGGTCAGGGTTCGTATTCATCAATACTTATATACGCTGTCACGACAGGCAGAACAAGTATAATGAGAGATGTACCTCGAGCAATTAAAACTGACATGTTTCTGACATCAGCCTCAACAATGGTGGTACTCCCTATAAGTCTGGGATCCTTGAAATTTACTTCATTGTCCTCAGTGGTCCCTGGATGGAAAAGGTTGGCAACATATTGGTACTCAAAATAATTTAGGAGATGATGGGAGGGACGATTTGGTCAGGAAAGAATAGGCATTGCGGGGGGGGGGGGGGTCGGGTTTGTGAAATTCCAAATGGAATATACGTCATAACTTGTGCTAAAAAGTGCAACACGATGCGGGACAGGAAGTAAGCCGGGGGGGGGGGGAGGAATTTTGTCTTCACGTAGATAAAGCTTTGAAAGAATATAAAACCCAATTAGTCTACTTGATCTTAAAATTGTCTTCAACTTTATACGCCACGAGTATATAACGTAAGCTCTCCATATATTGCATATAAACATGTAAACGGTGATAACAGACGACACTCGGATTACTGATTTTTTGACATAAATTTTCTATATAGGCTTTATATTTTCCATATATTTGATAATACAGTAGTCTTTCTGAGCGTTTGCATAACACTTGGTGTAATAACTGTGTGTTTTATTATCTTTCTTGGGTGAATTAGGGAGGTGTAGGGGATGGAGTTGGAGGCGGGTTAGAGACCATTCTACCCTTCACCGTCCCTTACAAAAGCACATCATTCACGCGTACAATAATTCTTGTTTTCTGTGTCTTTTATATCGAATAACAAGAACTTTTATTTCTTCTACTAGTCAAGTTCATTCCAAAACGAACCATACGACTTCTTTTCTGAACAAATCACTCAGCGGATAAACACCGAACCGATACAAGAATAACTGTTGGAACTATACTCTTTGTCCATATATGTTTACGTCCATTCAATATCCTCCGCGAAAGATAAGAAAACCCCTCTGTCAATCCTAAAAGTTTATAGTCCTTCATGAATACATTCCCGTCGTTAAGTTCGTGAAAATTTACTTTGCGATTTGTGATTTATCTCTATTGTGTTAGCATTTCGCATTAGTGACCATTCTGTTGTTTCAGTTTTCCTACTACACATCATCAATGTTACAAGGAAGAGATTAGATCAAATTTATAAAGCAATCGACAAAGAACGCAAGGAGGGTTTTAATTGGTTACTACTCGTTATAAAGTCGATGCACCCTTCAGGGAAACTACTTCACTCAAGGGTTTGTTGCGGTAAGAAGGTAAGTTAGATTTCTTGGTAAACTCTTTAAAGAAACGTTTGTTTGTCGTTTACCAATTCAAATAGTTTTCTATATAGTTTTCTGATCTGAGTAAGTATGAAAAACTAAACACTAATAATTAAAAAGAAAACATAACTGCCTTAAAATATTTTCGATCATGTTTGTCTAATTAGCAATTTGATATTACCATTTCCTAAATTTGTATCGATTGAAAAATCGAATTCGAATTAATTGATATGTCGATTGCTCTTACATCATAGCAAAATCATTTGTTTGTAGAAGCAAGCAAGAACATTAACCTATACATTCGGTGATAATATGAAACGTTTATAGATTTAGGTTTGTGTATATGAACGATTGTCCAATCAAATGGAAAAGTCAATCTTTTAGGTTACACTATTGCTTGATTCCGATCTGTTAGATTGAAACAATAATCAATTAGACCATTAACAACTACACATCTCCAAGGAGTAGATATAAATATGAACAGGAAAAAACAGTATTGAATTCAACGTTTATTACTATCATCTTTGCTTCCTGTCTTTATTTACTGCCATAGTAAACCATCTTAACGGTTATGTCGAATTATACAGACAATCTTTTTTGTCCCCAATTTGTGTGCCTAATATATACAGATTATATACATGGTGTCTATTTGTTCTATTGAAAGGGACATTACATTGTTTCATGAGACATATCTTGAAGTATAAGTCATGTACTCGTACCGAATAAAAAACATCTAAAGATACTAAATCTTATCATAATATTCATCAACTTGATTGTAAATTTGAAAAGACAGGTGTTGGTGGTGTTTTGAATTGAGACTTTCCTTGAGTATTTATTCATAACAGTTCCGAGGGCCGTAGCCTGTGAGGAGGGGGGGCGGGTGGGGGGTGGACAGGGGGCAGCTGTCTCCCCTGAGATTGCCACTTTTTTAATGAAGGTAGGCCTACGATAATGTGAACGCCTGGATAGTATGCGCTATTTAAGTTACTTGTAGCAAAATGTGCATATCATTTCTTGTAATTTCATTAGTCAGTAGTGTGCAAACCTCAATATTATAGTCACGTATTGTAGGAATGGCATTAAAAAAGAACACACGGTTTAATTTCACCGCTCATCACGTATATGCACGATCGCCGATACGACGACAATGCGTTTGTTTTGGGTTTTTTTACGAGATTTGTTCGAATAACAATAAACGTAGAGAGCTCCTAATATTTAACTTGCATGCGTAAACAATGTAACAATCTACTGTGAAACTACGGTTCATAAATATATTTATCACATCTATGGGTTTTTATGTAGAGATATCAATTTCATTGATATCCCCTTTATCAGTGCCCCAATGTTTTATCTAGCAATATTGAGGCACTTTGCATATACAGCAGGGCCTTTTAAAACATACTAACTATGGGGAGATGCGGGCGCCACCAGTCCCATACACGGCCCACCCACTCAGCTCATTTGGTCACCTGTAGGTCCCATCTTGGCATATACAACAAATAATGATAACACAAACCTAACAATAACTTTGCACCTGAATTCTCCATATGGCTTCCCCTCAGCATTAGGCTACGGCTACCATCGGCAGTCCCTATCCTGCTTCTATATCTCCAATTACCAATGTTATGCTATGAATAAAGCAGAGCTTATAAAGTAACGCAAAGTCGTATTTTCTCACTAAAAAGTAATTTTACCGAATGAAACTGTTTGAGTGTAAATTTCTAAAACATGAGATCTCAAAATAAAGAATGTTCAGATGCAACTTACAAGACCTGTGAAGTGCCATTTACGGCAATCTGGCAGGCAATTTTGGGCAAAAATATTTTCGTTCCGCTTAGAAAGTGTCACGACGGTCCCTTTTGGGAAATGCCTCCCCCCCCCCCCCTCACTAAAATCTTCTAGCAAAGGTTCTCGTATATATGCACATTAAGACATTACTATTTAATATTTGGAAGATACAAAACGTTTCTCGATGTTCCTTAACTGCCCCCCCCCCCCCCTAAAGATTCTACACAGGTTACTGATCTGAACTTAATACTCACATTTAAAGATTTCAATGACATAAATTTGTGAAGGGCTTCAAATTGTTTAATTTAGTATAAACATTAAATCAATCGCAAACATTTCAGGCTAGAATATTACAAAAATAATGTAGTAATGGTACATAAGAAATCATTTCCATACATCGTAAAAATTGCGTTATCTGTCAGAATTATGTTATTTTTTCTAATTGGGGTGATGTAACGTACAGCACCTGCATTCACAGATAGTTCTTATTTTATAATTTTTTAAAAATAGTTTTTAAATTAAAATTTCAATAAAATGCAAAACATTCATGCCAAATTATATTTATAATGATTCAATGTGCATTCCGCAAACGAGCATTCTTATTTTGCTGTTACAGCAATAATTCAATGAATAATTACAAGCACTTCTTGTCCAATTCCTTGAACATACCTTTCATATGTTAGTTCATCATTTTGTTTCAACAGAAGTATATAGTATCGTCTAAGAAAAGAGACATCATTATGAAGAGGAACGATATCGCTCATTGGATGGGATGTGTCATCGTATTATTGACCATCTCACGTAGTGCAGCATTTGGTAAATTTGGTGATGAACATGTTCTCGACTTGGTTCGTCGACAAGTCAACAAGGAGACAGAAAACAGCAGCGACTACACCTCAGTGATCACACTGTCCAGCACTGGGTCATTGGTCAGCTCAACAACGGCCTCCGTCAGTACAAAAGCTCCATCCTCGGTTGCATCATCGACCAAAGAGGAAGAGACGAACGCCACCGAGCTAGGGATCTTGGGATTACCAACCAACTACCCGCAGGAAGAGAATGACGTCGTCTATTGCAGGCCAGCTCCAACACCCAGTGACGTTCTGCTAGAGTACGGAAACTTCAGTATGGAAATCGATGATCAATTCGTGAAGATATATGAAGGAAACGATGGACATGTAGATATCAGAATCACTGGCTTAAAAAAGATCGTTAAGATCGAGCTGAGGAGTAACGACGAATTGGTCTTTGAGGTCGTCAATGGTAGTGTTCATCACGACCCAGATAACTATGAGATCCACAATGGGACGTTGACTATCCATCTGAAAGGGTTGCAGCTTGGCGTTTCTCGAATGGTCCTTACCATCTACGATCAACACGGTGCGATCGTTATCAAAGAAGATGTCAGGTTCACAGTCAAGACTCTAAGAGTTCCGAGACTGATAGACACAATCTTCAACTATCTTCTGCTTCCGTTGATCGTTGTATCCTGTGCCGGTATGGGCTGTAAGATGGAGATTGAAATCATCAAAATGAAACTGAAGAAACCTATCAGCATTTTGGTAGGACCAGTATGCCAATTCATCTGTCAACCTTTGTTTGCCTTTTCGATTGCCAAGTTGATGAAGTTTGATGGTCTGAGTGCCCTCGGGTTGGTAACAGTTGGGTCATGTCCAGGTGGCGGTATGAGTAACATGATCACGCTCCTGATCGGCGCCGATCTCATCCAAAGCGTCACTATGACATTTACGTCCAACATCTGTGCGTTAGCAATGTTACCTCTGAATATGTTCATCTACGGGAGTCATTTTATGAAAATAATCGTGGAAGAAGGTGGCGGTGGAGCGAGTTTCAAAATCCCCATAACAGATATTATGTTCCAGATTGCGATGTTAGCTGGTCCCGTCTTGATCGGTATGGCAGTTCGTTGGAAACTGCCTAAAGTTGCCTATTATGTCAACAAGTCCTTGGGTGTTTTATCCATGACACTCCTCCTACTTACTCTGGGCATCGGGGTCTATTCAAATATATACGTGTTTACCTCATCGGGATGGAGAATGATGGTTGGTGCTGCACTGCTACCAAATTGCGGTTTCATCACGGGATTTCTTGTAGCCAGGTAAGCCATGTTGGTCATTTCTACGAAGGTACATCGACATATGCCCTTGATAGTGAATATCATATCATATGATGAACATGTTACCATAAACGCTGCGTTATGATGAAATCTTCGCGGTAAGAACCAGTTTATTTGCTCCGCATTCTAAGATATTTACCTGAAAAGTAAAATTTTGTTGTAATAGCTTTGGGCACAATTAAAACATGTCAGTTTCCCAAGAAGAACCATTATTGGCTACGTTTAAAAAGTAATATGCGACTATTGAACATTTACACTTTGTCATTTCTGTAATTATACCTGGAAGTGTCACATCATGTGAAAACATCCCGTGTCATTCTATGCCCGTATAAAGGAGCGGGTAGGCACTTAGGGTTTGAACGGACCTTCCCTCCACCCCTCAAAAAAACAAAAAAAAAACACGCAATTCCATGTTTATAGAGGCTGATCGTTCAAATCAGTTTACATTTACTTCCATATCGAAATTCTTCAATTCTTTGAACATGCAGCAATATATATATATATATATATATATATATATATATATATATTGTTTTTTTTTTAAAAACTGTTATTAGATTTAATGATGCATTGCAATTTCTTGAAAGTTAATATTCTATGTTAATCGATCGCACCATTTTACATTTAACCTTTCTTATACAAAATTTTCTCGCCATCCCCTCATAGACCCCTCCCCATGTATGCAGTCTTTAACTTATGAAAATCACCCAACACCCCCCCTTCCTCTTAGAAAAAAAGGGGGGGCTTGTTCTGAAATTTCCTATGCCTGATTTTTAGTCTCAATCAGTGAATGGGTGAAATATAGTTAAACCAGCACACGGTTTGAAGTCATCTTTCAGGTTGAATGTGAACATAATTATGTAACTTGTCATGACAGTATCGCTGAATCTCGTTTCTACGGAAGCACTGAAGGGTTCAACTTCGTCAAAGTTTAACTTAAATCTATACTTTCAGTATTTCTTAAATTCACATATCCACTTTTCCCAGGCATTTTTTTAAATTTAAAATGTCTGAATTTAAGTTTATAATGTGTGAATTTAAGTTTATAATGTGTGAATTTAAGAAAAAAGTGGATTTGTGAGGGTTTAACAGAGGGGGTTAACAGAGGTAAATAAACGTCATGGGGTAGTGCGGTAAATAATTTGGAAAGCAGGTAAACAATTTTTGTTGTTGTGATACACTCAACTAAACAAATCTATATAGTACGACACTCTACTTTCATCGGTTAGAAGTAAGATGAATAAATTGGAGACTATTAATACTTTACAATGATCACACAGTGGCCAGTAAGAGTTGAATGTCTAGACAATGGCTTCTGACAGAAAAGCCTGAGAATATCTAGTAGTTCTTTTTTGTTTTGTTTTTTGATCATGTTAAGTGTGTTTGTTTATCTATTAAATGGGATAGGCTATTGTGTTAATCGTTGTAAAGCATGTGATCATATATAATGGTTTGTCATTAAACAATTGAGCATTTTCATTCCCCCATTTTATTTTTTGGTAATCAGATTTGTAACTCGGCAACCTTTAGATTCATCGATGACTGTCTGTGTGGAGACTGGTGTTCAAAACAATCTCATTGCCATCTCTATGATTAAGCTAGCCTATCCGCAGCCGGAAGCAGACATGATGGCCCGTTTACCAATCGTGGTTTCGATAACGGCATTGAGTGTCGGGGTTGGTATGGTACTAGCGTCATTCCCTATTCATCGACTCAGAAGAGACAGAAAGGAGAAGAGAGAGACCGTGAAAGATTTGGATGATCGATACGAAGGTGTCAACTATAAAAACGTATCCACAAATGACGGGAAGATTCACATGGAATGTGAAATACCACCATCTTATCACGACGCGAAAAAGGGGTTTCATGACAAAGAAACAGACGTATGACTGTCTGTATAGAGCGGGGAGGAATGAACAAAATAATTTCCCCCCAAAAAGAACGACTAGTTGGTTTGGTTTGCTTCTATAGCTAAACGAATAGCTGCGGGTAATTACGCAAAGTTGTCAATAAGCTTGGTTCATGGGCTATCGTGCCGGACAGTCTTTATGTCTGTCAACAAAGAGCGATTTTCATATCCTCTGCCAGGAAGCTCAATGTTGAAAACAAGAAGACAAGACCGGCGCGTTTTGTAAAACATTCAGGTCTTTTCACATTCGTGTAAGTTGAGGATAAAGACATGGGGGGATAGGAAGCAGGTGACTATTATACAAATAATGAATGGTTATGAGTGCAATAGTGCAAATACTTCATGAGCTGAAAGATGTAATTTGTTCCATTCAACGAGGCGCAGCCGAGTTGAATGGAACAAATTACATCTTTCAACGAATGAAATATTTGCACTATTGCACGAATGGAAACCATTCATTAATTGTTTTATACAAAATATTATATTAAGATGGGTAAAATGCACTCATGCAACAGATTGTTTTGAACAGACAGGTTTCTCTGCTCTCTTACCATTGAAAAAAGTGATACCAAAAAAGTATAACCCATGGTTCTATTTCATAGAGTGGAATAGAGCGGATTTTGCATGCAATCAACGAACAATTGACCAATCAAATGACCAGAATACAATTAGGTGTTGTATAAACTGTTATAACAAATGTTTGATATGTATGGACCTATTGTTAGCAATTAACTTTGTATGACTAACGCTATCTCCTGTAAGTTCATGTATAATGTATCACTTTATTTAATAAGGCTCGTTGCAAGTATACTGTCATACATCGATTCATCAAGACTTTTGGACATATCTTATTCGAAAAATAACTAAACTACAACCTTTTGGGGTAAATCTTTTTTAATGGTGTTAGATGGTATGAAATATTTTTAATTATGTCAATGCCACTGGGTATTAAGAATTGACCGCAGTCACAATATCAGAAACTATAGCAGTATAAACAGAAGAATGTATAGTAATTAAATTATATACGAAAGAAATATCATGTATGATAGGACGTGTTTGTAGCGTGAGTATATGCAAACCTATTGACAGTGCATACTGATCTATATCTTAGCAACATAACTAAGAATTTCAGTGATTAATAAATGTTCAAATCTTTTTACTTCATTATGCACTTTCGAAATAATTTACCCTTATTACCCTCTGCACACTTCGCTGGTGTCGAGTTCGAATTGATCCGATATGTAAAACTTCTATGGACAAGTTTTCTTCTTCTTTCATTCTTCATAAAAATGAAATGTATATTTTGCTGTAAATGTCGATTAATGAACGTTTTAATTTTCGATACAGTATAGGTTACCATTGAAGGGATGTATTCAAAATACAACATTACTGTCATAATTGCAATAAAAAAAATGTGTTCTTAACTGGCAGCCTGAAGATAATAAAAATAAAGAAATACGATCGATGTCTTCGCAATAATATGATTTATAAAGGCATGAAACTTTATGTAGGGTACTAGATGTTCCTATAGGGCTGTTAGAAACTGACTCCCATGCAGGCTAGGCTATATATATATATAGGCTATATATATAGGCTATATATATAAAGGCTATATATATAAAGGCTATATATAACCTATAGGCTATATATAACCTATAGGCTATATATAACCTATAGGCTATATATAACCTATAGGCTATATATAGGCTATATATATAGGCTATATATATAGGCTATATATATAGGCTATATATAGGCTATATATAGGCTATATATATAGGCTATATATAGGCTATATATATATATATATATATGCTTGACATTTTCAAATCAATTCACAGATTTCGGTTTCATCAATAACAGTTGGCCTTCGTCGACTTATACAGTATCACTGTATAGCCTCTGTTCCCACGATACCCTTTATTTTCCTATAGTAACGGTTCTTATAGCTTCTGCTACTTTCCGAAAAAGTAAACGAACCCTGACCAACTATGATACGAATTAAACTTAATCCGATTAAGCCAGAATAAACTTGCTCTTATCCATTGATTCATTAAAACTGCTTTTCGCACTCCGCTTTAATCCGCTTCACAAATACGGATTATAACTTGTTGTGTTCTATGGGCCCACATCACACATACTGCTTATTGTAGATGTTAATACACTTGTGTAGTAATGGTAATATTGTCAACATTTATCCAAAATTTCGATCAAAAAAAAAAAATCGATCAGCGTCTTCACGTCATCACCGAGTTTCGATATTATAATGATCTTACATGAGATGACAAATTGTAAGTCACAGAT
Source organism: Apostichopus japonicus (assembly GCF_037975245.1). NCBI lineage: Eukaryota > Metazoa > Echinodermata > Holothuroidea > Aspidochirotida > Stichopodidae > Apostichopus > Apostichopus japonicus. Next base: position 20,797,882 of record NC_092568.1, read on the forward strand.
AATTTGTATCAGCATGACGTTTTGTTTTGACGAAATGGACAAATTAAATATAACTGAGGATAATGGGCTAATAGATCTTCATTTTTAATTAATAGTTCGTTAATTGTTTTAATTGCCTTTGCTCACATTGATTGTGTGATGTAAATCATTCCCTTTTATTTGGAGACTATCCGTATATACAGTGCGGGCGGAATTACAGTCTGCGTCACAGGTGCAATGTGCCCCATCCACCAGTTTTCTGTAAAAGCACAAAATTTCCTTCATAAATTCCTACTTACTAGTAAATTTTCAGTGTTTTATTGCAATTAAAAAGACACATAATGTAATGTAAAAAAAAAAAATGATGAAATAATGATAAAATGATTCAGTTTTGTGATTAAGAAAAAAGGAACCTTTTCATAAACTAAAAGTGCGCCCTTTTGTTCATGCAAAGGTGCATATATACACCTTTTCTATATAGTACCTGGAAGACATTCAACTATTTATTGTTTTTAGTTGTTTTTATTTATTTATTTTTTTTGCCACAAGAGTACAACGTGGAGGGAAGTCTTCCATAAAGCTTAAAAGCTTAATAATGTGGAAGACTCCCACATTAAAATACACTACTTTTGTGGGGCCTTTTTGAGAGAATATCACGGTAAGTTTGCTTCCTCAAATCAAAGTCGCGTACTCCCATTGCCCTTCGAAGTTCGCCCCCCCCCCCACCCAAACACCTCAGCCCCTCCCGCTTCCTCTGTTGCCTCTGTTTGAAAGGATACAAATAGAAGGAGAAAATGATGAACGCCGTGTTGTGGTTGAAATGTCGGTTCTTTCTTAAGAAGAGTGAACGAGAGTTAACTTTGCGGCGCTATTAATTTCTCTGTTAAACCACTTGTGCCTTTCACCGGCGATATCCCAGACATCCCAACATGTTACATGCGGGTTATAAGTTCGTAAATAAGGGCTGAAGGTTCGACTTGAAGAATGCTCACAATAATACAACGTATGACACGAATGATACCCACTGACTAGATTTAGCTATATCCATTTATACTTTTTCTCGGATTTTTCTGAACAGAGAAAATTTCTCCCAAAATAAAAAATGAAAATAACAAAACTCATTTGAGCCAGGACTTCGGAACGCTATTGGAAGATCTTTGGCCCGTCGATGAGATGCCAAAAGATGTAACTACTTTATTAATTTTCGGCCACTTATAACGCAGCATATCTGTCAACTTGACACTCCTGGCCCAGGTTTACAGTCTTGTTCAAGGCCAAGGCCCTCTCACACGACTTTACAACTTAACCCTGGTCATTGGACTCATTTGGTTACTTGTCACACCTACACACCAAAGTGTGCACAATTCAATCAATCTCTCCTGTGGCACCACAGTGCACCACAACTACGTGTCCCCCGGGGACCTCTCATATGGTGCAGCCACAAACCGGCGCACATAACTGTATTTACAAGTTACCTCGCAGGTCCCAAGGTGAAGAGAGGCAATGGAGATAAAGTGCCTTGCTCAAGGACACAACGCAATGATATGGCCAGGACTCGAACCTGTAATGCTTAGATCACAAGTCCACTGCCTTAACCACTTGACCACACAACGCTCTCTGTAGAAGGGAAACGGTGACAGATGAACAAAATGCCCCCCCCCCCCCGTGTTTACCCTCAGTTTGTACGTGCTTCAAAGTTAAAATAAAAGTTGAGATTAATTCTCAGTCTGAAGTGTAGCTTAGAGTGAAATTCTTGTAGGTGTCACAAAAGATTTTATTTTTCTAGTTTATTTGGTTAAAGAAGTAAGATTTGGTAAGTATTAGCAGTTAACAATGCAAACATCTGCATTATTCAGTAGAAATGAAACCCTGTGAATATGAGACATTATCCAAAGGAAATATTCAGAGGTGATTCATTCTCCACAAAACTGAGAGGATTCCCATGAACTCACACTATGCAACATTTCAAAGTGTATATGTTAAGGACGGCTGTATATTTGTTAGACCTTAAAAGTCAGATTTAGTCCTAAGGAAATCAAACCAAAATCAAAGGGTGAAATGTTTCAGTCTTTGCTTCTTCATTTGTCCTTAGCATAAGTTACGAAAATAAGATAACATTATTATTATTATTTTTTATCACAAAATTTCCCCCAGGCCCCATTATAGATCCAGGGCCCCAGGAATGTATAGTCCCACTTACCTCCAGTCATGCACCACCTGTAAGGAAAATATGACACGTGGTCCTAGGTCACAAACATACGTTATACCACCGAGGTGTATTTTATTTGAACGTGCCTTGCACTTTGGCACGGTTTATACCATTATCTTGAGTTTAGTCTTTATTTCCTACTCACTTTGAAGTAATCTCTACCTCAGATGTAGTTCAAAGCTAATTTGACAATTTTCTGAGAAATCGGCTGCGTAGGCGAACTTTACTTTGTTATATATCATCAATGAGATTTTGATCAAGAAACATCAACCTATACCAAGTCTCTGCACCCTGTACTATTTGTCACCTAATATGTTCTTTCTTTTGTAATCTTTTCCAGTTTAATGCAACAATGTGTTATCTGCAAATTACAGAAATTACAGAAATTTTACCTTCGAAATAGCTGTTGCGAGAGTTCCTTGGCTAGCTTCGAATAGTCGGTATTTCACCCCTAGTTAAGTAATGCGCTCTGATTGGCTACACGATGAAAACTGAGTGACGTAATGATTAGGAAGCTTAGATCGCCTAATGGAGTCCATAACATATAACAATATCATGTCTATTATATTACAGGTCAAGGTACTCAGCGATGCCTGAGTTTGAGATTACAATGTAAACACAATGGTTTGATCTTTGTATTATTTAACAAGTTTTAGCACAACGTATATACCAGTAGCGGCAGAGGGAAAGAAGAAGGTATATATTTACTTATAATTTTTTTTACGTTTGTGAAATTTTTAACGTGCAAAACGTAAATATGTAAATATATGTAGATATATGCGTGGACTACTTTGCATTTAATACTCAACGCGATATGATCTACGTTAATGCTATAGCTAATAAAGGCAAAGGAAATAAGGCACACATTGTTAATAGATACCTTGTCCAAACACCCAAAGTAGCTCCACCAAAGAAACATGTTAGTGCTACAATTTACGGTTAGACTAAGTCATAGAGAACAGATGGACCTCTGGCACTTCCGTAACTTGATGGTTCAAACTTTTGTTGCGCAGTTATAATTTCTATATGTATATAGTTAGATATAGATAGGCACAGAGAACCAACACGTTAGTTTTAAACGTTTGAAGATCTGAACACATACAGCAGGGTGAAAGAGGTCTTCGAAAATGATATTTCAGCAGGCAGTGATCACATTTAGTCTACTGTCTCTGGTATGTGCGGGAAAGTTTTCGTTCAAGGAGAGAAGTTCATTTCAACTACACCGTCTTGGTGACATTAATGTTGAAGTTAGCATTGTGTAAGTATAGATGATCGCCATCTTTCAAACCAATCTCCGAGTATTCATGTCGAATTGCAAAACTTACGTAGGCCCCAGTAGTGAATTTATATGTTGCAGAAAGTTTGTTTACAAATTAGCAGACTTTTTTTGTGGGCGATAAAATACCGTCAGAAATCGTTTGATGTACGCTGTACGCACCTATAACAACGTATTATTGTAGGAGAATTAACTTTCAGTAATACAACTATTACGTATTGGTTGTGCATTCGAGGATTACATAATTTAATTCGTCACCCACCAGATGCCCATCCCCCCAGCCCCACCTTCCTCTTTCTTAATGTCGGCCAATGGCTCCTCCAACGAGGTGCTTGCTCAAACAGGTGAGGAAGGTACTAGTACCCACTGAGAGTGGAGGCAAAAATTTTAAATTTAGATACCGACCTGTGATCTGTGTTTCCTTCAAGTTAACTGATAGGACATGTTTAAACCAAGTTGCCAGCTGCTAAACAATTCAAACCACCTTACCATTTGGATTTAGTTATAGGTTACTTCATATGTGTACTGTTTGTTAATATATATACCCGATAAGGAAAGAAGGCCGCTTTATTCACAATATTTCGTTACTAAGGTAGTCACCATCATCCTTCGACCTGCTGAAATTTTCAGTCTTAATGATACATCTGTAGAACTCCCGGTTTATTGTCAATATCAAAAACACAGTTACACGCCTATACGTGTACATCCGCCATTGTACAACGCAGTATGTAAAGGGAAGTTGTTGTAACCTTTACGACATCCTGGCTTTAATCCAAACACGAGTCAGAATTGCAGAGAACCATAATCGAACTTGTAATAAACGAACAAAGTCTGCCATTATGGTTCTTATATACCAAAGAAATAGAAAGTCATGGTCCTTTTCCAGTTCATTGGTTCGTATTTCAATGGTTATATGTTATGTTGAAGTCAAAATGTTAAGTTGAAGTTAACAAAGAGGGGTCCTTCCTTGAAAGACATATATCGGGGATTACATTATATAGTGTCAAAGTTCATTTAAGAATAAACGTTCACTTTAGCTATCTTTATATCTGGAAACTCTGGAAAAATTCACACTATCTTCTCAATCTCCGTTCCTTACAAGTCCCAAATGTCATAGTGCATGAACTCTTCCAGGCGCGTAGCCAGGAATTTGCCAACGGAGGGGCGAACCTGTAGGCAAACTATCAGAGCCGTAGATTCTGCATTGAAAACTGTCTGAGCGTAGCGCCACCGTAAGTTGGCGCTACGCGTACAAACAAATTTTGGCTGAAAATGATTTCCAGATGGCTGGAAATGGCACTTCCCATGCCATGTAAGTTGCATCTAAGCTAGCAATAACATAAAAACATACAAAAAAATTCTGCTCAAAGGGGGAGGGGCGGTCGCCCCCTTCGCCCGCCCCCTTCGCCGACCCCCTTGGCTACCCGCCTGAACTCATCAGCTGTTTGTTGTAAGTTTACGCTAATTACTGCAGCGAGCAATTTATTGTTTCCAATGAACCCTATATATCCCAGACGCCTTTTGTTTTTTCTTAACTAAGAGAAGGTGCTTCCCTCGGGTAGTAGAAGCCGACTGACAATTAGAGCGTCTTATATTCTGCTCCAGAAATAAAATAAAATTTAATAAGATGCATGTGAAATGATGCATTCTGAGGCATAATTAAGCTATTAAATAGGTCTATGAGTATAGGTCTACCCGGAAGGGAGTGCTGTTAAAAACTTTAATTTTTTTTTTCGTGAGATTAGAAAGGATGGAGAGAAAGAGAGGGGGGGTGGGGGTGGGGATGGAACTCCCATATCCCCACTGGATCCGGGTCTGTATACATCTACATGGCAGGTATGAGTCAGTGCAAGTTTCACATCAAAGGGTAATTTTAAATCCAGACTGCTTCCTCGCCATTAGCTTATTGGATGATGTTATTTTGCATTCATTACAGTATACATTCAACGTTCTATTTTACAATAGTTAAATATCCTTCTGATGTATTTCATTGAATGTCATGACATTCATGTTTACCAGGTATATAAATAGCAGATGATATTTTATACTTATACAGACGCAATGAAACAGATGAAGAGAATGTGTGCCTAATGACCTATACCAATATGACTGCCTGGGAACGAGACAACATCATCACATTCTATGGATTCACGAGTGCTTTTAGTAATTTCAGGAGCAGCCTGTCTTGGATTCCTTGCTCTCGGGAGAAGTGCGATCCCGGGTAAGCAGCGTTATGATAAGCTGAAACGAGCAGGTTTTAATCAAGGTCCAGTGATTAGGGGAGTGTGGGGTGCGGGGCCAGGGGGTGTAGGCCTATATAGACTACATAATATGCTTTCGTGATAAAGATGCTAAACAAATATCGAGACTAAGCATTGCAAAATGGAATGTGTAGGATGTAAGGTCCAGGGATTTGGGAAGAGGTGGGTGGGGTGGTGAGGGGGTGCATGTAAGTCCATGGTTACATTGTATATTTCCGTGGTGACAAGGATAAGGAACAACATTCATAAAAAAAAAATTAGCCATTTCTAAAACCAAGAAAGTTTGTACTTGAGATGATTCAGTAGCACTGACGTGGGATTGCCGTCCATCTGTTATTGGTGAGAGGGTGGAACGAGGGGGGGGGGGGGTGGAGTAGGAGATGTCTTAGCTTGTTTAAGTCACTTTCGTTCTAATTTGCTTCCTAGTTGGTGAAATTTAATTTTTTTTCAGAGTAAACAAATGATTGTGAGATCGTCTTGCTTGATATCTCACCATATGTAAATTATCGTCTAACATAATTTAAACGAAAATCACTGGCAAGCCGAACTATATTACCCAATGCATACAGTAACTGACTAATCCGACATATACCCATTCTGAGATCTCTTTCCCGGATTATTGTAACATTACAACGAGTGTTTCTGGATGTTTCCCCGCTGTAACCTGTTTACAATATACCTTTGAGCTTTTGCGATACAATCTGTTATTTGATATCAAATGAAAGCTTAAAAACATGCGAACATTAAATCGCTTGATTTTTCAACGTATACAGGTTCAACTACCGCTTGTTTCGCGCAGTGACGTATTCCTCGTCCCCGCATTGTTGTCATGGTTACACGAAGGACTGGCATGACGGTAGCGGCTGTCCCATAGGTAGGTAATTAAAAAAGTTCCAATGGTTGTTCTTCATCAGATAACGATTTTAATGTAACGTATCCACGTTTATTCTATAAGCTGCACTTTATAACAACGGAAAAGAGGCTAATGGTTCATTTAGTTTTCTATTTTTATGCATAGGCGTTAATGGATATTTGCGAACTATTGCTTATAAAATTTGTAACAGATATGCTAACTGTTTTGTAAGGTTTCTACCGCGCGGGTACATATTTAAAGGCTTCTTGACGTTTGTATATGGGTGAACATTGACTTGACATTTAAAACCATTCGGGGTCAAGCTTGCAGGAATAGGCCTATATAGTCTTTGACTCAGGGCAATTTCGTACTACAAAGAAACAAATATCAGCGCGTTAGTGTCATGTACAAATCGGTGTGTCATGTAAAAAGTACGGCTTGTACGTACACTGTATCACATTGTAATTACACGGTCATATAAATGGTCGCTTAATGAGAGACAAATGCTTTAAAGGTGTCGTTTATGATTTAAATTTCTTTTATCCATTGATTTTACCGTTTTTGTTGCAGTTTGGCCGCACACTGCGCGACCGAACGCGATATACGTCTCAACGACGACCGGTGTCACTCGTGGAAAATCGTAAATAGTAGTCGGACATTCTGCGCTTGCTTAAGCCTATGCCTGATCAAGAATTTTGTCAGTTCTTATTAAGTCTCGTCGGCTTTAGAAAGGGGGAAGCGGGAACATGAAACGTTTCCCGAACGAGCAGTCGTCAGTGTGCGACTACAGCTGCACACAATGAGTTTAAACAAATGGAACCAATTAGGGAAAGATAACCTGTGACCTTAACCAACACCATCAGGCGATAAAAGAAAACAGCGGTGTTGTACGTTCATCAGTCGTCCCAGTGTGGGGGGGGGGTAAGGTGGGGTGGGTTCAGTATGAGGGTGAGGTTGGGCTTATTTTGTAAGACTATGGTTCTTGACAACTTCGTCCGTGGCCGGCATTTCATTTAGATCTGATTCAGGTTCAACAATCCCAGCGATGGCACACCCTTTACTTTGATAATTCTTGATTCAGGTATAGGGCCAGCCCCTACCTAACTCAGTCCACTGGCGGGATATGTATAAAGTCTAACTGATGAAAGTTACCATACATGTCAAATGTTTCTATTACTTTCTAGAAATCGAAAGGAAAACTATCTTGGACACCCTAATTGATATTCAAGCGACGTCTTTCCTTCGAACCATTCACGAGAGTGGCTCCAACGGCTTAAGAAAGATGCTAACAAATGGAGATAATCCTTTGACTGTATTTTACTTGGACAATGGAGGCATGGAATTCACACAGGTGGGTGTAAGTTAGATTAGGTGTGTAAGAAATATTTCTAGTCAGCCTCATTCCGCTATACATGTGCATGATGCTATGTTCCTTAACTTCTTCAATCATTTCCAGCAATTAAACCTCCCTCCTTAACCCCCCCCCCTACCCAGGGCCTCCAATTTCCATTACTTGTTCTACCCGCTCTTGCATTGATCGCTTGTTCAACGCAATTGAGAAGGACCTCCTACAAACTACCGCAACAGACAATCAACTCACTTCAACCAAATTAGGAGGAAAGATGGAATTTAGCTTAAAATCAATCACTTATAGACATTATTATCAGAAATGATGGAACCCAAATCTTCTAATCTGGTATGAATCAATATTTATATCGCTAATTAGTGTTATATGATGGCAATCTGTTAGAACCACATATGACTTATTTATATGGAGGTGTGTCCATGTTTTGGCAAACCGCGAGAACTTTAGCGTGGCTGGTGAAACTTTATAGATAACAGGAAAGGAAAACATGAAACATTTATATACGTTGGGGGATTTTGTACATCGGGCTTACTCTACCAACAAAACATGGAATGGGAAATGCGCATATCTATCCATCCATCCATCCATCCATCCATCCATCCATCCATCCATCCATCCATCCATCCATCCATCCATCCATCCATCCATCCATCCATCCATCCATCCATCCATCCATCCATCCATCCATCCATCCATCCATCCATCCATCCATCCATCCATCCATCCATCCATCCATCCATCCATCCATCCATCCATCCATCCATCCATCCATCCATCCATCCATCCATCCATCCATCCATCCATCCATCCATCCATCCATCCATCCATCCATCCATCCATCCATCCATCCATCCATCCATCCATCCATCCATCCATCCATCCATCCATCCATCCATCCATCCATCCATCCATCCATCCATCCATCCATCCATCCATCCATCCATCCATCCATCCATCCATCCATCCATCCATCCATCCATCCATCCATCCATCCATCCATCCATCCATCCATCCATCCATCCATCCATCCATCCATCCATCCATCCGTCCATCCGTCCATCCGTCCATCCGTCCATCCGTCCATCCGTCCATCCGTCCATCCGTCCATCCGTCCATCCGTCCATCCGTCCATCCGTCCATCCGTCCATCCGTCCATCCGTCCATCCGTCCATCCGTCCATCCGTCCATCCGTCCATCCGTCCATCCGTCCATCCGTCCATCCGTCCATCCGTCCATCCGTCCATCCGTCCATCCGTCCATCCGTCCATCCGTCCATCCGTCCATCCGTCCATCCGTCCATCCGCCCATCCGTCCATCCCTCCATCCGTCCATCCGTCCATCCGTCCATCCGTCCATCCGTCCATCCGTCCATCCGTCCATCCGTCCATCCGTCCATCCGTCCATCCGTCCATCCGTCCATCCGTCCATCCGTCCGTCCATCCGTCCGTCCGTCCATCCATCCATCCGTCCGTCCATCCGTCCGTCCGTCCGTCCATCCGTTCATCCGTCCATCCGTCCATCTGTCTATCTGTATACATATATACATATATATATAAGTGACTATTTGTTAAGTTTTATTCATTTCGGTCCATAGAATTATTCAAGTCGTACACTAACCTCGCCTCGTCGCTTCGTTAAAAGTCACATCACGAAAGGCCTTCGTTTCACGGAAACATTTAAGGACGAAGAGGTTATGACGTCACTGGCTGGAGGGCGCATACGTATTCGACATATTCTCGATGGCGGTGAACCGGTAAGTGGGATAGGTCATTAAATATATGTATACTTACTGCAGATTCTGATGAGAATATAATTGTGAATTTTTTTATTTTTTTTTATTTTGATTATTAAAGAAAATATGTGGAAATCAAGCATGTTAAGATGAATATTCCAAATAATATTGGTCGTATACATTGACAACCATTAATGAACAAAAAGTGTTTTGTCATTTCGTTCAACTCATACTAACCGATGCTTTAGATTGTTGTTTTAAGATTGACTGTTAGTTTTTCTTATTTTTCTCAAAGAAACATATGATACTACATCGACTACATTTGTTTAAAGGTCAATCTTTTCATTTTTATTATCTAAATTATACGCTTTTTTCATTTAACACGTTGATAAATTCTTTAACAATTAATTAAATCTTTGTCTTAAAGTAATTGGCATTCAGTTTTAAAATAATGTGAATTTAAACCTTTTTATTTTTATCCAATAATTATTTATCCTGATGCGAAAAGGCTGACATAATTATGGCAGAATCTGTCACAGATAAGTTCTTCATTCGTCAAGATAACACTTACATTTCGTCTCTTGTAGTTTCTAATAATTTAATTTATTGATAAAAAGGACATATTTAACTTTTGTCATTAATAGAGGATTTTAGCAAATTGTGTGTTAGTTACCGACATCATAGATCACGTGACACTAAACGGAGTTTTACATCAAGTTAAGAAACCGATTATAATTCCGAATGAGGACTTACTGAGTTGGCTAAAGAGACGCGGTGATTTAACTATATTGTCAAATGGTGAGTTGATCTACAGTTCTTGTTATTGTTATTGTTCTTGCTTTTGTTGTGTATTCTTGTTTTTAGTTCTTGTTCTTGTTCCTATTTCTGTTCCTGTTCCTATTCCTGTTCATGTTCCTTTTCATGTTCTTGTTCCTGTTCCTGTTCTTGTTGCTTTGTCGTAGTTGGGATACCCAAAACTGAGATTCCAAATTGAAAGTCAAACACCCTGCAGAAATTATGATCTGTATGACTGAGATTCTTCTTACATAGATTCGGTCTCAGTCACTTCCTGTCGAGCTATAGCACCAGAGTTGGCATAGTTTGAAGCCGTTCGCCACATGCTGCCTTTTGATAGTCGTGAAGACCCATGGTCTTACGATGGACCGCCAGAAATTAAGTTACTGGGATTTTTTTTTTAACAACCAGTACTCGCTAGGGTCACGTGCAGTATTGCATGCTCACGATTGGTTACATATTGTTCAAACTTGTCATTTGATCCACGCATTACTGCCCACTGCCCAGTCGTGAAACCGATGCGATTTAAAACTAGTGACAAGATCTTGATAAGTCATTGGAAAAATAAATATTCATAATTTATTCAGAAATTGGTGCTTGGTCCCTTAGGTTTGACGGTATGATCAGGTAATCGCTGAACCACTTGTAGTAACGTTACATATAGACATATACAGGAAATAGTAGACAATGTAGCGTTATAATGGCTGTGTAACACATGACATCAGAAGGTGACGTTATAAGACCGTTTCTTTGTTCTATGAAAAATGAAATGAATTACAGTCTGCGTAATATCTGCAAAGGAAGAAGATTATGAAAAGAGGATTCTTTACCATAGGCCTACCAGTGAGGTCTCATTGTAATACTGACTGTGTATCGTTATAGAGTATTTGAGATTAATTCATTTGTAAGCATGACTTCCTCATTCGGTTTCAGCCTTACAACAGTCAGGTGTTCTCGTTGATGCTTCCAAAGCAACTTCTTTCACGATATTTGCTCCAACAAATGCTGCCTTTGAGAAGTTACCCCAACAAACCATGAAGGCAATCTTTGCTTCACCAGCACGACTCTCAGGTAACAGGGTAGAATCATTTTATTTTTTATTATAACGATACGTTTCATCATAGCCTATAGATTCGTGGTATTACGGAAAGAGGAAGTGTAGCCAAATTTATAGCTGGAAATAATGCAGTCTAATGCAGTCAGTCTATCGCGACCGTGACCGGTAAATCAACCACATGAAAACACTCCATTTGAGTTCAATAAGAGTCGGAGAAGAAGAAGAATTTAACATGGTTATAGTGTTATTTTTTCCATTATGATGAATATGCTGCAAACGGCTAAGCTCAGAGCTATATGCAAAGGTGCAAATCTTGGTGGCACATCGGACTGAATGTTAGGGATAACAATGAGCGGATATGAGTTTCATGGTGACTCAGCGGGGGGAATTTTCATTTGATTTAACCCTTTAGTCTGTTTCGTTTAAGACTTAATGCGAATGATACAGTAACTTTGTCATACATTCATGTGATCTTATATTTACATGGTGGAGGCCAAATTTGATTTTTTTTTGTTACTGTACAGATGCATCTATAAATAGTTTCCAAATGAAAGGCACTCTTGCTCGACAAAAATATTTCCGTTTAAATTCTTTTCGTTTGTCTTATTTTCATTGAAAAAATAACCAACAGCGCTACTCAAACAGTACATTTCTGACTTTTCGATCTGTGACGTCATGTTGGACAGCCATTCATCACCTTGCACATTAGTCGGCAATCGTTTAGCGATTAACCGAACAGAAGACGGTCTTTTCGTCAACGGTGGTACCGTGCTTGAGTCTGACATTATCACCACAGACGGTGTCGTTCACGTGATTGATACCGCATTCATACCGGAGCAGGGTGAGTATATACTCCATAGAAAGATTACGGTAGGTAATAGGTATCCATAGATGCATGGTTAAGGGAGGAGTGGGGTGGCGGGGGGGGGCGACATATACCAATTTAAATCGACAAGGCTTAACATATACCGATTTAAATTGATATATATATATATATATCGATTTAACGAGATATAAAGATACCTAGCTATAATATATGATTCTGAAGGTTCTCCAAACAGTTTCTGTTCTAAAGTTGAATAATATCATAAAAAGCCGAAAGAATTAATGACATCATTATATTCAAAGTTAGCTCTCCATATAAAATGCAATGTGATTGGCTAAAATCCTAACTTTAAGATGCCGTTATCTCTCCTGTTTAAATCGTAAATATAAGCTACCAATTTATTCAAATTTTAGTCCTTACGGATATTTGTCCTTTACAGTCAACCGTAAAAGTCGTCGTCCATCGCCACGCCGTATCCCCGTTTAAGTTGAAAGGTCATGTGGGCTCCAAATTTCCTCAAAATTGTCAAAGGCCGCTCTTTAGTGGCTAAAGGTCTTTCCACTCATATGTATCCGCTGAAACTCATATGCGTTGTTTCTGTGAGGCCGATGTTACACATTCGTTTAAGTGGCAAAATTAGATAATCTGGACATTAAAGTTATCCTTACTCACAAGTTTACTTATTTACTCATGCAAGAAAGTAATCAAGAATTGATCCTACAAAAGTCATTGCGTGACGAGTTTTACTCATTTTGTGTATGTATGTATGTTATGTTATAAAATGTTTATTTATTTACTTTTTATTTTGCCTTAATATAGCTCTACTGATACCTGAGATCTTTCCTGACTCGTCGTTGGTATTATCTGTGGCCGAGGAAGCTGGTATTCTCTCTACACTTACTAATCAACATAACTTGACGTTTATTGCACCAGATACGAATGCACTGCAGGTATCCATAGCGACCCCATTCGACCTCCACGTTATTTGCATTTGCAAACGAGAAAAGGCTTTCTTTCGATAAGGAAGGTCTACTTGTGTAATTTTTGTTAACTATGTTATAGCTTCGTGTAAAGGCATGTATAACGGAATGATTAAAATACCTATCCTTAAATACAGAGCCCTCGACACCTCTTCAGTTTAGCACATGGCGTCCGATGTGATAGAATTACCAATAATGCAGTGCTGTTTTTTAGGGGCACAATACTGATGACCTTGAAACATTCTATTTATTAAAACAGATTAAATTCAATGATACACGAGCGACTGAAGCTGATTGGCTGACGAAAGTACTGAAGGGGCATATTATCTACGCCCCCTATATGTCACATGACTTCACGAGGGCTGATGGAACGCCACTCTCACGTTTTGAAGTGCCAGAACCTACAGACGACGAGAATATGGAACAGGTAAAAAAAATATCGTGACTTGTTTGTTTATAATCATAGAACGACCAAACAATGTGAGAGAGAAATCTCATCATTCTTGAAATGATCTTAAATGTCCTCGAATAATAAAATCACTTTACCTTGTTTTTATTGTTTGAATCTTTTGACATTATTGTTTTGAAAAGACAACTTTTTTCTCGAAATTTCAACATTTTATATCACTTTTGAGAAGAATAAAAATGTTTAAAAAAAAAATCGTAATTTCGAGTAAACACTTGCAATCGAAATGTTGAAATTTGAGATAAAGTGTCTAAATTTCGGTAATAATGGAACAATGTGAAATGTGGATAAACAAAGTCAAAAGTTGACTTTAAGTAGGGACTAGTCGAATCTTTGAGATGAAAAGCTGATACTTTCAGTGCCTCATCTGGCCACTGTAGCATCTACAAAAGTTATGTTGGAGAAGATCTCCCAAAGCCATCACAAGATATGTTTCCCGCCACTTTTGTTGGCATACTACGCCACTGTGTATAAGGGAGACTTCACTTGGAACAGGAAGGAGGATGTGCACATCGAAGGTAGGGAGGGGGTAGAGGAGGAGGTAATGTATGGACTACCAGTAGAGAACGAAGTAGATGACGATTTATTATATAGCTTTAAGATAATAAAACGGTTGTATACGTCCGCCATCAATATGATGTAACAGGGATCAAGAGCTTCTTAGAATCGCTTAAAATATAAGCACGTGACACGAGATGCGTTCTAAAGAGAAAAATGCGGCACACTTAATATGAATCCATTTTATTGACCACCATAAGATATAAGATGTTTGTGTATCACCAATCGTGTTCTTTATATAAGAACAAATTGATGATAGTGGTACCAGTTGTATGCATGACGGCGTGCGAACCGGGAGGCTAACAATATGCTAAGCTTGGGGAAAATTCATAGCAATTTTTCTTTTAGATTCTCACATGTAGGTTTGTACTTGAAAATCGCTACCAGAGAATAGTCACCACATATCTGAAAATATTGCAGGTCTCATCTCTTGGGCAGATCCAGCACTCCCAGACAATAGTAGCACCCCCACTTTTGATAAAGAGAATTACTCTCCTTTAGTAATACTTTTTAAGAAAAAGTCGCCCAGGAAAGAACCTGGACACGAAAACCAAACTACTGAACGACTGATCCGCTTCCAACCCCAGTCCCCTTGCATCGGGACTGTGACTGTGTGATCATCGTCAGATGTGCATCACCATTCCCCTCGAAAGGGAACAGATACTACACATGATCTTAGCCAAAAGGCCGAGAAGCGATCCTTTAATAATATATATACGAAGCTAGCCATGCATATAATATGGCGACTGAACCTCATTTTTACAACATGTAAGTCTGACATGATTCAACTTATTTACGTTGTTGACGCGATCTTACTCAAATGATTTATGAAGATGATATTTCCTACGATTATCAGGAGTATCAACTTTTAAACTCTATCTTTCCCATAAAGCTCCGATTATACTTCATATACATGTTCATATTATCGTTTAAGGCTTGAAGTAATTGGCCAAAGGTAACTGGATTTTATCTTACAGCTCAGGCGGACAGTCGGACTGATGAAACTGCAGTGTGCTCGTCTTGTTCGGTCGGACGTCGAGGCCTTTAATGGACACATTCATGAAATAGATAAGGTAGGATAACATTAACTTGATAGATATACACTTACACTTTTAATAATTAAATCTGTTTCGTTGAGTTCCCAACACACGATTATCATATGTATTGGTGCTAAAGGTCACGTGTGCTAATACACTGACACGACGACCAAGGAAGAGAATGGGTTACGGTGTCATGTGAGTAGAGGTGTGGTGGGGTGGGGGGGGGGGTGTGCACAAACCCACTGGAACACCGTTGCTTTTCCACCCTTCGACACCTCAGTATTGGGAGTCATCAATCCATGTAAAGATCAAAATTTTGGCTTGATACCAGGGTTGACAACTTTTCAACCAAATTTGTAATGATACACATACACATGACGGGATGAGTGGTCTCTGTTACAAAGTACAAAGTTATAACAAAGCGGGAGGCCCCGGTTCGCGTCCGGGTGGAGGCTGGAAGTTTATTCACTGTTCTGGATTTTCTTTCTCATTACGTTTTTAATTATATATATATATATATATATATATATATATATATATATATATATTTATATACATTACGATTTTCATTTATGTATATATATATACATATATAAATATATATATATAGTAAGGGACAAGACGAATGAGCGAGATGAGGAGGCGCATGAGGAGGGGAAGGGGGAATAAACAATCGTATACCTTGGCAATTTTATCACGTGCCTCGTGTTCCCCCCCCCCCTTCCCCAGTGATCCATATAATGCCTTCAAAAGTTGGTATTATCACTAAAGCTGTTGTTTTTATGTTTCGTTGCGTTAGAGAAGTAGCTTTTGTATTCTCCAATAGCATGATGCCATGAAATGACGTATTAACGACAAATTTATTCATCACAGGTTCTTGTGACCCCTACGGAAAGTGCTTGGGACGTACTGAATCAACATCCCAGATTTTCAATATTTGTGAAATTTGCCAGAAGGGTCGGTCTAGAATCCTTGCTCCAAACGGATAATATTACCGTCTTTGTACCAGAGAATACGATATTCCACAATTTCCTACCAGAGGATTTTAACCGGCTTGTGACAGATGAAAGTCATCTTGAGGATTTTATTCGTTATCACATAGCGAAAGGTAAGCAGAAGAATCATGTGTCGGTCAACTCTAGTATAGGCTTAATTTATATATATATGTTGTATAAGTGTTTCAAGAAGGGACATAAACGCAGTTAAGTTCAGGCTTGAATATATCTTTAGCTAATTATGTTTTATAAAGCTTATGGTTTAATCATATACATCAATTAATGTCAAAAATTTGAGTTGGGTTAACAACAAAAATTAATCCTGTTTGATACTAAATTCCAATAAAAAAATATGTTGCACTAGCTTGACTAGCCAAGTTTCATTTCAATGCTTACTTTGAAAGTGTCAGAACGACAAAAAATGTCCATAATAATTGCATCAAGTTCTTTAATAAATCTAACTCTTTAACCATAATTTTTTTGAGGCTATGGGTGCATGACTTATTTTAACCTTATTTTGAGTTGCCCTCTGAGCAGTTTTGGGAAAATTACTAACCAAACTTAAAAAGCTGCTATAAAATAGAGGGCGTTACTTACAGGTAGTTTTCTTGAGGTCGTTCTATGTATATATATCGAATATGAGTGCACCAGCAGTTTGAAGGAAGCAGGAGCGGTAAAAGCAGGAATAAAGGGGTGTACAATAGAATGGGTAGGTAACGATGGGGTGGGGTGCACTGGGGGTGTTTGAAGGAGCAGTAGTTTTGGGAGGTTTTCACTTCATTTTAGTTTTCTCAGCAAGAGAAACGTTAAGTTGTAAGACTAACTTTTGGTACCATTTCATCTTTATCTACCGACTAGGGCGCATGTGTATGAGTGACGTCAAACACCTTGGCTATCCGCCACCGTGGTATTGGTTCCTCACAGGACACGTGGAGACGTATCTTGAAGACAGACACTTACGAGTGGTATCTGGGAGAGATGCGACGACGATTAATAATGTCGATATCGCAGAAACCGACATCGTCAGTTTAAACGGTGTGATACATGTTATCAACGGTATCCTCATACCGCCATCAATACCGCCCAGGCTTGGCGAAGAACTAGTAGAAATCGTAGGACTTGGTAAATAAGGTTCGATCCTGTCAGACGAGACAGGTGTGAGAGTCTATATATGGTGTCAAGTAATTCGCCATTCCGTTGCCCGGTAACCGTAGCCGATGAGTCTGAAAGCCAATGATGAATATCAGATCTCATGAATAGTCATAATCCATATGATAACCATGCATGTTAGTTAGTCTGTTAGTTTGTATCAAAAGAACGTGCTTTTAGCACACGTCCGTGCTAATGGATTTTATTTAGGTTTTATCAATTTTTTACAAGCATGTTTATAATAATACATAATTTTTATATAGCGCCAAACAAACTATGAAATCATTCTCGTAGCGCTTAACATAATAATAACAACAATTATAACATATATGCTTTGGTGAAAAGATACGTTTTGATTGCTGATTTGAAACCGTTCACAGTATTGCACATTTTTAAATGTTCTGGAAGTGAGTTCCACAGGCACAGTGCACTGGATGCGAACGTTCTCAAGCCGTAAGTCTGTGTTTTTAATCTAGGGATGAGTAACATCAGTGATGAATTAGAGCGAAGGTGAGCGTGTGGATGATGGTCCGAGCTCAAACAAGTTGGTGAGGTAGGTTGTCACAAAATGATTGAAAAACTAAATAAAGTCCAGTCTAAAACATATATATTTTTGTCTTCTTTTGTGTACGTTTTTATCTTTCCTCAGTTTAATCAAGTGTTGCTTCTGGAAAATTATTTTGGGGTCATTTTTAAAGGATTATTGTAACCTACAAAATTAAGAATATAGCACCATTTTGCATCTTAACTTCAAAACACTTTCAATGGGGAGGGGGAAACCCTTCTTTCATTTCAAGCTGAATTGACACACTTGACATTGAAGAATGAAAGCATATACAGTTGCCAGTATAGTAGCGGCGAATTATGTATAGGAGGCTGAAATTTTATGGAAACAGCCAGATGCGATCGAAGGATCTTGTGGAAGAGGGGGCATTCCAGCCCTCTCTCCTTGCACACGCCATTGGATTTTAGTGCTGTTGCCAGATAATGGTAGCGCTTAGAACCACATCGTGGCCGGGTTTGCGTTACTTTGACCAAACAGCGAAATACAAAAACATAAGTGGATCTATTCACTTGTAAAATAACGATGTGTAAACGAATTTAATTTCAGTCTTTTATTTTGCTCATTTGGAACCCATGAAAGGGGTTTTCTTATATAGTCGTCCCTGGTCCTACCGAGTGGATACCATTAAACGGTGCTTTTTCAGGGACCTTAAGTTTTCTTGAAGAGGTCGAGTTTGATTTTCCAGGTTGCGAAAATTTGCTACCAAAGTTGATTTTGCAGCAAATGATAATAATGAAAGCCAATGAGCCTCACGGACGTACCTCAAGTAAGAGTAAATTAATGTCCATATGCTGAATGTCTTTTTGTCGTTATATATACATCCATTGAATGTTTGATACGTGTTACCGGAAGCCGATTAAAGCGTTCACAGTGAATTCTCGACTGCTCATATAGTGTAAACATCTTGTCGTCTAGGTTTGAGAAGTGGACCACTTGAATGGCATTAATCTCTATTCTTAGAAATTTGTTTCAAATAAGGCAGATGTGGTTCGTCATTGACTATCGATAAAGTCCATTTAGTGAGTTACGTGTTCGACATAACGGGGACTACTTGGTATTCCAGAAATGGCAGTTATCTTCATCTCTTCATTGTTCATCCATTGACTTATGAAACAAATAGAATAAAGAACAAGGAATCGGATAACATTCTTCTGAGATTAAACTAGTTTTATCCTGAATCGTGTACAACTAACAGATCGACCGAAGAGTTGAAGACATCCCGAAGATAATAGTAACTGTTCCCTTTCGAGGAGAATTGTGATACACACCTGACGATGATCACACAGTCACAGTCTCGATGCAAGGGGACTGGGGTTGAGAGCGGATCAGACGTTTGGTAGTTTGGTTTTCGTGCCCAGGTTCTTTCCTGGGTGACTTTTCTTAAAAGTATCCCCGGTATTCAATCATGGGAGAATGATCGACAGATAGATTTTGCTGACACTTTATAACTCAATTAAATAATGAATAAGGCAGAACTTTAGTTTTGATATGTTATAATACCCCCCCCCCCCCCAAAAAAAAGCAGACAACTTTGAGTCCAATAATGTTTCTGTAGCTATTCCAGTATTTTCAAGATATGTTTCGTTAAAGATACTTATTTCTGGAATATTCGTTTTAGGCTAAACTTAATGGTGACGTCGGCTTCTTGTGGTAGTTATTATAGTTAATGTCAATCCGTTGGATTTGAGGTCAACCAGAATACGTTCGTTAAACTTCATATTAGCAACAGAGCACCCTTGGATGGCATTTAACATCATTTGTCCTTAATAAATTTGTAATAATTATAAACATGTCATTTTAGACCACATAATCTTAATTTTTGTCATTGAGCTTTGTAGTGCAAGTGAGGAACTAGTTAACTAAAAGGTCCAGTCACTTTAACTAGTGAAACTCAACTGTTTAAAAGGTCATTCCAAAAACAAACAAAAAATAACTTGAGTAATTGTGTTATAGGAATACAACCCTAGCTAAACTGAGAGCAGTGGTTTCTAACGGTCCACGGCATATCAGAGTTAATTTTGTTCCTGAAGTTATCAAAACACAATACGGGGTATTTTTTTTTGGTGAATCTCAAACAAAGTTCTTAAGAATCACTGTTTCCGAAACTACCTACTATCCGGTATGAGAATTTGCTACAACACTGTGGCTTAGAATGGGACCATATTGACAATTTTGTTATCTTGATAAAGTGATATAGATTGAATTCTATGTATATTAAATTTTATCTCATGGTCTTGCTGGCTTGTATGTCTCTGGCACTGCAACGAATATAATACTTGTTTTGGTGTAGGTAGTGTAAATCTTTGCCAACACATTTATGTCTAACAATGAGTTTAATTAAGTTCCTGCAAACCCTTGTGAACCGCATGGCTGTGCTTGGCTTGCCACAAATAACCGATTACAATAAAATTCGTTCCACCTCCATAGTGACAAGAAAAAAAAACGGCTTTCAAGGAATGTAATGGCGCTGGTTTGAAACAGGGTGTTTTTTAATATAAAATAAGCATATGGCTCTTAAAGGCATCCGTAGATTCACTTTTAGGAGAATAGCGCCTCATCAGGCCACGTATTCAGTGGACGGTGGCTGCAAGCATGCCGGTCGCAGAGATGTCACCACCTCTGGCCAAAGGCAAGGATTCACGCACGCCACCTAGTACGCTTCTGGTCGATTTGACCGACCCTCTGCGCATCCTCCCGGGTTCTTTTGCGACAACAAGGGAGACATGGTACGGGATCCTAGGCCACAAAAAAGCACCATCCCACAGCCAGAGGTATTATCGCCAGAGGCCTGTCTTGAACCCTAGCCACGATTTACACGACCGACGAGGAATGAGTCTTTCGTCACCCTCTATAGCATCGGCCACCACATCAGCTAGTAAATTATATGGTTGAATTAATATATCAAGACTTCAGCGAGGACTGATGAAAGAGCAAAAGAATTTTTAAACTGTATAATCATTGATGGAGTCGAACTCAGTACATCCGGGTTATCAGTCCACTGCTCTACCCTCTGAGCCATTTGATGAGTTAACTTTCTACAAGCTTAAATTGGTATTGTCGGTTGGATACAATATATTGTGAACGACACTGCCTTCAACGAAATCTCTATTCATCCTGTTTTACTCTCAATAGAACAACGGATCTGAATATCTCTATTAACAAGAAGCTCACGCTTGTCTTTGTTTACATTGCAGCAAGCAGTAAGAATGTCGTTTCCTTCCAAGACGTTAATGTACAATAGGCTTTTGGCACCGATACTATCAATATCTTCGAAGCAAGCAGTAAAAGACAAACGGATTCCGTGAAATCTTCTTATTCACAAAAGGATGCTTAAGATTATGCTCGCAAGAGAGGTCTTGCTGTAAGTTGTGTTCTTCAGAACTATATTCTATGCAGACGATCATTCTATGCAGACGATCAACTGGAATAAGCCTGAAATTTCAACAAACAAATATCTATTCACATTTCAGTTCCGTTTTGAATGAGGAAGGGGCAGCCTATTAAGTCAAACACGTTAACTTCATTTGACTAATCTTATTTAGGGATTTGAATGGATGGAAATAGCACGGTTATTCGAAACCCGAAACATAATTCATAGGGCTTTGAGTTTATGCAAGTAGATTTGGGAAACACGGGGATCGCGAATTCTTCAACTATAAGACTGTTTATTCCGCAGTGACTTGATGTGCTTATTGATCCTCTGAAACTGCGGTATTTGCGTGGATAGGTCCCCCACCCCCCCCCCCCCCGCCCCAAATCACTGTGTTCCACACATATACAGAAGTGTGTATTTAGCTTAATACAAAATATTAGAATCATCTTTATAAATATCAAATTTTGATCTATTAGCAGCCAACTTGATCAACTTGTTGCATTTTGAAAGACTGAATGGTAATGAGGTTGGGACGGTGACGAGAACGAGGGTTTGGATGTTTTGAAAGCCTTTTTATGTGAAATACAAGTCAACACTATGACAAGGTCGACTACATCAACAGCTATAATCACTCATATAAAACATTAGTTATAAGAGGCAATAACATCCCTTTCATGGTCATAGTTACCCTCCCTTCACCGTCGCCCCTCCTCCCCATACCATTTGCCGGTACGTTACTGAAACATGAACATTGTATATTTTAGATCTCCATGAAAATGAAATATTCAATTGCACAAGTCTCCGATGAACAGAATAAAGATAAAGTTTCCTCCCTTTTCTGCTGATTTGAAAAGAAGTATTTGAATCGCCTCTCATATAGAGTATGGGTTGAAAATTATTCCAAAACGCATCCAGAACTCTGCTTTACTTTCACTTCATCACTTGACCACAATTATTCATGCAACTAATTTAATCTTGAAAAAAACATCATGTTACAAAGTATTCTTTGAGCTTTTGTAAGTCTAAATCAAAAGGAAGGAATAAACCAATGAGAACATGTGAACTATAGAAACATTCTTTGCATTCCTTTCAAGTCATTGGAGGATTAGAGATTACGTTGATCCAAGAATTATCCTCCATGAAATGGGAAGAAATGCTAAAAGGGAAATCATTCTTGTAAGATAATCCAACTGAAAAATAAACCCTCTTTACATGCTGCTTGATTCTTTCTGTGGATTTAAAATTAACGACATTAGATCGAAAGAAAGTGAATAATACAATCGTAGCCCACCTCTTTTCAATCTTTCAATCGCAAGAAATACGATTGGCAGAGGCTCACTAGTAGGGGATTCTCCCTAGCAGGGATTCTCTCTTTGTGCGAATGAGTGAGGGGTAAACTAATGTACGTCACCATGGTATTAGGAACTGGTATTACCATTGGGTAACAAGCAGATGTGTCACGCTCACTCCAATGCATGATAAGCAATTATTGGTTTGTTATGAGATTGAATCGTACTATTGTTCCAAATTAGTTGACAAAGAAATAAAGAATTCTTGTAGCTAAGTTTACAATTGAAATTCAACAGATAGTAGTACACTTTTCATATGTAAAACATGATCCCGCCAGAAAGAATTCAAATCACTGAAATACTTATCCTAACACACACTCAGACAACACACGCACACAAAATAACGAATTTAATGTTGTTTTGTTTTTTTACTGTTTGAATGGGTAAATCTTTGATAATATTACCGTCGATCTGCCCGACGTTTCACTGAGTGGCGTCACGCACTAAATTGTTATCAGGTTCCTTATTTTTTGAGTAACGTTTCAATGTGTTTCTGTGAGGATGTTTAGAATTCAACGCAAAAACAAAATGCAGTTTTCACATTACCACGTGTGATTGAACAATCAGGCTGATAGAAATTTTACCAGAAAATTTCACTTTCTGTCAAAGCCGACATAATTATAGATAAACAAACTTTTATAATCAGAAAATCAGTTTTCATATCTGGGCTTAATATGACATAATTTCGTTACGTAACTAACCTAACTGTACATTTCGAAGCGGTTATAGATAGATCATCTATAAAGGAGGTCGAGTCGTCTCCAAGTTTTTTGCTAAAAAACATCTCAATAGCATAGTACCAAACGTTTTGAATAACAGTTGGGAGAGGTGAGGTTGTCAAACGTTCTCTAATATCTTCTCCCCCATCCCCCATGCACACCCTCCCCCTCCCCGTCTCCTCTCTCTCTCTCTATACAACTATTCATGTCAGAAGGCAAAATGTATGTCTTAAATGTGAACTAACGGAAATATGGTTGTTGTTGGTTGGTTGCTTTCTCTGAGATATAATGGCAGCTTGTATCTTTCTGGCCCCATTCTTCTGCTCAGAAAATTGCTCGTTTCAGAAATCAGACATGGATACAGGTACTTAGTACCACCCTAGGGAACTGGTCATGACTTCAGTACTTTCGCCGAGTTGATAAAAAACCGCAAATTGTATATCAGCAGCTGATATACTCAGTCCCTACGTACCTATGTCAACATGTTTATATATAGGACGTATCATAACCTCGTGTAAATACACAACTGACGAAAGCGTAGGCAGTAAAAGCAAATGATGCGGGTGTTTGGTATTTTATATAGAGTAGATAACTCCCGCGCATCATATTTCCATACGATAGTAATATACTATAGAATTGCGGAGTAAATTTCAGCTGGGTTATACATGGGGTCGAACTATACGGGCAGTGGCGGACTGGCCACACGGGCATTTGGGCAATATCTTGTGGGCCGGTGGCCCGGTATGCCGGTGGGCTGGGGAGCCTGGTAAAAATTACAGCCCATTTTCACGGTAGTTAATAGAATACAGACGGGCTGTGTAGAAACATATTTTTAACTGTGGGAATCAGCTCATGAAATCACCATGTTAGTTAGTTCGTGACAAAAAAAAACGTGCTATTAGCAACCCGTCCGTGCTAATGTATTTTATTTAGTTGTTTTTCCATTTTGTTCAAGAATGTTGTCACAAAATACATATATTTTTGTCTATTTTTATTTACGGTTTAATTTGTTCCTCAGTTTAATCAAGTGTTGCTTCTGGAAAATTATTTTTTGGTCATTTTTAAAGGATTATTGTAACCTACAAAATTGAGAAATATAGCACCATTTTGCATTTTAACTTCCAAAAACTTTCAATGGTGAGGGGCGATCACTATGTAAGTATCATATCAATGAATAATGGGCCGGTCTAGCTGGAAAATGCCCGGGCCGGTTTTAAGACCCAGTCTGCACCTGCTTATGATTGAAAGCTACCGGCGTTAACACTGAGCTAACCCTCCTCATGTTAGATTCAGTCTGCATCTTATTATCATATAGCACATCTCAATTACCGTACATAGACATCGTAATAAATAAATCAGGACAAAATGACGCACGTGTCTCTACGATGACGTCATATTTATACTTGATCAAGTCTTCAGCCATATGGGTGATGGACCTTGGAATCTGAGATATCTCCCAACATGGAGTCATATTTTTCTGGGTTTTTTTGGGGGGAAAGTCGTTCGGAACAATTAGTTCTATAACGTTGATCAATTACGATGATTGCTTTGGTGTCTCCTTTAAGACTTTTAATTAATTAATTTTAATGCCTTTAATGAATGCTTTAATTACTTTTAAGAGCAACGTTCCTCTCTGTGGATAAATGAATTGCAAAATTTAAAAATGACAATTTTTGAGTAGAATTTTTTCCCCGTCATGATTATATTGTTTGAAAACTTCACTAGCTATGAAAACAAACGGAATAATTAAGTCTATCTGGTTAATAGTTTTGGTAATGAATACTAAGAAGTTGGAAATAATGTGAGAATACAATGCATTCGTATATACATTTTAAAGGATGGCTTACAGCAGCATTCTTGGGTTGATTTTAATTTGTTTTCAATGTTGTTTTTAACTAGAATCTCATATCAGTATAACTCATTATCATGACTGGCCAAGAGGTATTTCCAAGAGAGGCGCAAAGATCCAAACTTTGGAAACTACATGCAATTTTTAAGCTGTGTCTCCATGCCATTATGAAACAGAAGACGAAATGTTTAGGACTAAATCAAGTTTATTAATTGATTACATGAACATTCATTTGGGTAAAATCTAGGCTAGGTCTTAGTTTGATCAAGCACAGTCTTAATATGAGTAATAGTCAGATGTCGGAACATTGAAAACCAAACTCAAAGGCTGCTTTAATGTACACATATTATGTTGATATGCTGTAGATCTTTTAAAGAAAAATATATACTGCTGTATATGTCCAGGCTATATTCCTATTCCACTTGAGAAGTGACCTTTTAATTAATTATACAACTGAGGCTCATCGAATACACCGACTGGGTAACTAAGTCTATAGACAGATTTAACAACTTTTAAAAGTTTAGGTTTATACCCCATTACCATCGAATATCTAATTTACTGATCATTTAACAATATTTACAAAATATTCCGAAACAAGCTAAATGCGATCGGGCCTGGGAAAGTTTGAAAATATACAAATTGTACTTTGAAATTGTCACAAACACTATCTCCTAGCCTTCCTTGACACTGACTAAAAATATATACACAGCAGAACTTGTTTAAATAAAATAAAGCTCAATCGCAAATTAAGATCCGATTGTAAAACATGATTATGGTAGGACTGGAGTTGTCCAGGAGTCGCACTTCACTTGAACTCGGTCAGCTTTACCCTCGGACTGAGCAAAGTGTTAATCAGAGTGCTTTCATCAATTTAAAGTGTTATGGGCTTAGAACACACTCTACTGTTTTAAAGTTAGTAAATCATAGTTATTGCGGTCTTACAACAATCCTGACCTTAGCAGATAAATAATATGTTGTTCTCTGTTCATCTTTTAAACTATTTGTTTCGATGAGCTGCACATTCGCTTAGCACAAATTGCACAGGTAAGCAGAAGTACAAGTGAACATACAGCACCCACGGGTAACCCAATGACAAGCCAGTTGTTCACACATGAAGGTAATTCAGTTCTCCATCTACCATTATCTTCACATTTCACAATATCTGATCCAAAAAGGAAAAAACCTGGCTCGCAAATGCTCTGGTAAGTCGAATTTACATAGTAAACTGTTTCGTTGAGTTTTCCATTGATGAAATCGTTCGGGAATTCGCAAGTGACTACTTCATCAAACACCTTCTTTCTTTCTTGGTAGTCCGACAAACTCATACGTGTTTCGTTTGCAAAGTCCAAGCTGCCAGTATTTACAGCGTCGAACAAGCATGGAAGATTGTCCCCGCATAGGTTCTGTATATCTTGACTGACTCTGCTCGATTCGGGAAAATCAAAGTTAGGAGTAAACTTTGGCTTGGTGTAGAATTTATTATTGGTTGATGCGAAGTACGTAAAAATAGTGTTCGATGTATCTACCATCCATTTCAAGCCGAAGTTGTGATGGATACTTTCCATACTGGAGTCCAAAGCCAGCACGGTGCCATTTGGGAGCATCAAGTCGTCCGTTGGGTCATCATTAAAGTTCCCCAATAATCCATTAATATTACCCTTAAATTTGTCTTCGAGATATACAGTGTAAGACATCATGTTTCGCGAAATGGTAATTGTGATCGTAAAGCCAAAAGAAAGCGCGATGGTTAAAATGGATTTGTCTGGATTGAAGTTAACTTGCGCCTCTCCGAAGGTAAAAGATGGTACGAATTTACCCTGATAGTCGTCCATGAGTTCCTTACCATCTATAAGTATTAATGTCTGGTTGAGAAGGGAACGCTGGACTTGAATCACTGGTAGGTTTTCACCTCTCAAGGCAAAAGCAGAAAATACCGATGCATTAAAACCAGGAACTTGCTCCATACGACCTTGAAGGGTAATGTTGTGCAGTCTTGTTTCAAGAAGTGTGAACTCACCAACAGCGTTGAAAGTATATTTGGCCTGATCCAGCGTTATGAAGTGAGGGTCACCGGTACCAGTGGCTGGTCTAGGTGGCTCGTATCTACTACAGTCGTCCGATGGCCTGAATTGGTAATATTTTAGACAATCCTTTGTCTTTTCCCTGCGATAGCAACATGCGATCCACGGCAAAACATCGTACTTTATATGTTTGCTGGCGCTTCTGTCGGGAGCGTACGCATCGGCAGTACCTCCACCCGGTGGACCACGCAGTAACTGCCCATCATTATTACCGTAGCAACATTGCTGCCCAGCTTGTGAGGCTTCGGCATTCCTTCGATAACACGCAAGAGCGCCTGGGTGAAAAATGTCAATAGCAGCATTCGATTCCTTATACCTCGAGTCAACACGAGCTTGTGCTAAGGTACATGGGCATGGTGGTAATACTGGTAGTGGAGAAGCTGATTCTAGAATTGTGCACCATTTTGAACAATCAAGTTTACTTGTATTCACGAAGGCAAGTTGAACCTGAAACGAAGTTCGGACGATATGCTCTTTCAAAGGTTCGACAATCATTTGTTTATATGCACTCTTTACTTGAAATATTAAATTACTTAATGTGTTAATTGAATAATTGATGTCTGTCTCCTTTACTTTGTGAACACCTTCATTAGGTATCTGTTTTACAAGTGACTTTTCTCCCGACCAGCCATTATCTTCGTTATCGTTGGCTACAATCACACTAATATCAACGTTCGGTGCATTATACAAATCATCAGGATCCCATACAAGGAAAAATTCTCTTTTCTCTGACAAATCAATGAGTCCAAAATCGAGCGTGACATTCATGACGGACACTTTTGGCGGTACCATGTACTGCGAAACTACGTAAACTGTGTCAATATACGGATACGTTTCTCCCCCATCGAGAGACACATCAATAGTTGTGAATCCAGTGTTGCTAAAAACAGAAGTAGGACAAATTACTTTATCAAAGTCTTCTAGAAAGCCTTTTCTTTCTACCTCCAAAGCATTCTGTCGAAATCGACAGATAATTTTTTCCTCTTCAACTTTTGGCCGTCGGCAAGGAAGTGTAGTAGTAATGACATCACCACCATTTTCACGGACCAAGAACGGTTTCGCACTAAGGAGCCGTCCCTCACTTGGTAAGGACAATCCTGCCGCATAACCATATGTTTCGGCTCTTTCGTAACCGTAAACAATAACAGACATTTGGGAAGTAGAACTCGACTCCCCTTGCTCTATGAAATACACACCTTCACCTCTGTGCAGCTCTTGTCTAAACATCACATACTCAGTCCCTGGTATATCAACGACTGATGTGTTGCACTGAATTGGACGGCCGTTCAACAAGACAGTATTGCATTCATCGTGCCTGACAACTATATTGACAAAATTAAAGAAACCACGAGTATCTGCCGTTGATTCTGGAGGAGTCACAAATCCAAACTTGAAGGCAAATTGCTCTTCTGCGGGGACTTGAATGATGGAAGGATCAACATTTTCACCGTCAATACTCCGCAATATCTGCGTGACTGAAATGGGTAAGGATGAGGAAATAACCCCATTTCCTGCTAGAGAAACTTCCCAAAACTCACCTGCATTCAGTGTTCTATTCTCAAGTCCCGGTACCGAGACAACTGTGTCTCCAAAGAAAGAAACTATTCGATAAATTGAAACATCAATAGAACTGCCGGTTTGTGTGTAGATGTGCCTGCTACCCCAGCTGTCAACTGGTATCAACTGCTCAGATAATATATCACAAGTTGTTCCTAAAGTATGCGCGCAGCTGTGACCGCCATAAGCTGCTACGGGACGATTGCTTCTTATGATACTGCCAGTTAAATCGGTCCCCATCGCTCCTAGTACTTGAATTATCTCGTGACTATCTAACTGGAACGATATAATATCTCCGGCACTGTAATCCTGATTTTCGAAGGATGCACTTTCCGCAATAGTGATATCTACGTTAGTACCATCTTCCACCCCAACAACCGAAAGAAGCGATGCTTCTCTTCCTCCCTGTAATGTCATGACACTTGCTACTACGTAACTCATTCCTAGTTGATCATTTGGTATCGCAAGAAATCCGTCTGTGGTGTAACTCGCATAGTTCATACCGTAGAGAGACACATCACTCGATGCGGTGACAATCAGCACCTTGTCACTGCGACCACTTACAAACTCCAATACAAAGTCATTGGGTATTGTTATCCTGCGATACCCGCGTGCTGGAAGTTCAAAATTAACCTCATATTTACCACCTTCTACTTCCCTTCTACTGCTGATAGTTACCGTGGTTGGATCGTCGCTAAACGCAACAACGAGAATATGCACCTCACCGATCGATGAGGAACGTCCATGATTAAAGGTGAATCCTACAACAAACTCCCTCCCTCTTGATATTCCTCTGCATACTTGTGACGAAGAGTTCTCATCTTGTGCATAGACAATGCTCAGACATACCGCCAGGTTGATTAAAGTAAACCGCATAGTGATAATGTAGCTGGAGAAATGTGAAAAGAAGAACGAGGTGCAAATGATTTGAAGTACTTTTCGTGTACATGCATGCTTCTTGAGGAATGCGAAAGCATTTATTACGTTCATTAAATTCTTTTAAACCGTTTATTTGACTGAATGTTTGACATTACCAATGAAAAAAATCAACATGACCAACAGTAAAGGTCAAGCATCATATAACAGTGACTATTCATAATTTCATTTGGAATACTAACATTGCGAAAATAATCCATGCGTTTTCTAACTGTGGCTTAGAAAGCACCGTTACCGTACCGATATCACATTAAACGATTCGGCATGAAAAGAAAAGAATAAGGGAGTGGCAATGTTTGCTTTAAGTACTATTTAACTAGTTCCTTGTTCATGTATTTTTCACCCAATATGCATGGTTTGATCAGTGTGTACTGTGAATAAGAAAGAAAACGTTAATCAGTATAAACTGAAGTGTGCTATAACACCGTAACACATTTTAGCCCTTGCAGCAGATGCTACTGTGTAAAATTACTAAATGACGAAGTTATTACTCCAAGGCTGTTTCAGGTGATGACTGGCTGGGAGTCTAAACATCTGTTCCTATGTTTGACTAGTTAGTATACTTTGTAAAGATGGTTCATATTGTATATTTTAAGCGTTCACATGCAGGTTGGGATTAAATTGTCGTCCACTTTCTGTTCAAATGTGGACGAAATTATTTTCGAACCTTTTAGAGTAGTCTGGTTAGACCAGTCAATCATTATGCATAGCATTGTGTGTCTAGTATTTTCTAATCGTAAGTCCTCAGTAGCAACACATGTTAAGAAATTAAAACACACATCAGTGTTAACTGATTAACGGCTACTCGCCTTTACCAGTTTTAACTGATCAAGCCATGAGAATCGGGTGCATATTTTATACAAAAAGAAGAACTAACAGCTGCGGTCGAAGCAATCTAAAGTTATCAGTGCTACCTAATCAAATCAGGTCTAGACGCAACGACCTGTAGATATGATGGATGGCGCATTAAAACCAAGATGCCAGCCAGGAATAATATATAATAGCTCCTCCACCTGTATAGATGTAGACGATTAGCACCAACAGGAGAGCATCTAAAACACTATAGCAACACTGATAAAGACTGTGGAGTGTTAGCTCAGTGGTTAGCGCTGGTGCCTTTCAATCAAAAGGTCCCCGGTTCGAGTCACTCCCAGATTAAAGACCAAATATGGAGGCAATTTTTGTTGTTGAGATTTTCCATTAATTTAGGAGTTTACATACCCATAATCAACATGTGTAAAAAATAATCTTCGCAAACCTACTATAACCCATCAAAAACGACCACGAAAATGGACATTTTGGGTAGTCACGTGACATGAACCTCTGGAATGTCTGAAAACAGAGATTGACCCAAAGGAGCCTCTGGTCACCGTGTGACGTCAAAGTTTGTATACCGCGAAAATCAAACGCTGATATAGGCACTGTTTGTACACAGATAGCGAACAATTGTACTGTTTTTGACTTCCAATTTCGAGCGTTTGAAAAGCTGTTAGCTTAAAACAAGAACACATGAAGGTTAACAACAAGTTTTAAGACAATTATAAGCAGAAATTTTAGTTAAATTGCTTATTTTATTAGCAAAATTTCCACTCAAATGGAGGCATCTTTTACATAGCGTAGCGTCAATAGGTCCGTACGGTACAATATACTTACATAGTACTTACTCGTTTTAATATCCAAAAGTATACAAACACAGAAAAAGTATCCTGTCAATAAACAAATTTAGCAGTGAATATCCTAATCCACGTTTCTTGTTCAATCCTGGGCGAAAAACTACCGTGAGTCTGTGTAATTCCATAGAGTTAGGTCTAGTTGAAACAGGCCTTGGCCAGTACTAACATCCCACAATCACAAGACAGTCACTAACGAAATAAAACGTCCGATCGCTACATACGACCGTTTTTATTCAACTCCTCGGACCATGCAGATGTCGGAATAAACAGAACGGACAATATTACACATATCACGAACTCACGATACTGGAATACAACAAATGAAATAGATAAATCCTAACATGGCTATTTACACATGCTGTGAGCCAACGCCGGCGAGAGTTGTAATTAACTACCGTACATGTACTAACAATGCTATACCCTTGGCACGGTATATATATACGGTCATCTCTTACAGTAAATATATTACTGTCAATTGCGTGATATGATGTTACATGTAAGGACGTCCAGGGACGACCATGGTCCGACACAGCTATCGACAGTATATA
Organism: Apostichopus japonicus; assembly: GCF_037975245.1. NCBI lineage: Eukaryota > Metazoa > Echinodermata > Holothuroidea > Aspidochirotida > Stichopodidae > Apostichopus > Apostichopus japonicus. The sequence goes on from NC_092568.1 coordinate 20,830,074, forward strand.
ATTTTCACAGAATGAGACATTTGCAGCATACACAGAAGCAGGGTTATGCATGTGGACATGGGCATGAGATACTCCGGGTGCTGAAAAATCTTTCCACGTGGATCTCAAAAAATTGATCCAAAGTCTGCGGCGTTTTACGTCGGTTCTTTTACTCGGAAATCTAAAAAAGCTGATGCTTTTGTTGGATGAGGTATAACTGCAACCTCCAACAACACAGAATTGTGACATTTTGGGGAAAAAGGAGTAATATCGTTGATGTTTTTGGCAGCTCAAGTATACGACTTTACACACTAAAAGTATAGTTGTGAGTGAGGTATACAAACGTTGACGTCACATGGTCACCTGATGTCTTAGGAATGTTTCAGGAATGTCTGAAATAGAAGCTGATTTTTCGTCCCATTTTTCACTTATTTAACGTCCGAAATTGGTAAAGTTGATTACAGCAATGTAATTGGAGTCAGTTAAGGATTACATACATGAAAAATGGTGGGATTTTATGTTCATCGAAAAGTCTCCATAGTTGGTCTTTAATGTAGGTCGTCCAGTTACAGAGTTGTTGACAATTAACAATTCATACTCATGGACGTTCAATATGAATGTAAGAGACTGGCTTCGGTCAGCTTGCGACTTTGATAGGCCAATTAGGCTTCTTCGCGAGTTCCTGCTTGCAGGAGGATCTAATATACATACATAAAGGCAAGAATGATACAACGGGATAGGCGCCTTCCTATCTTCGATCGATAGTAATTTGCTGAGAATTTCTTTCATAAGAGTGAAAGAACTTGATCGTTCCTCTCGGTCACAGCTTACACAGCAACGATATAAATTTGCCAGAAAGCTAAACCACAGTGTTCACCATGCAGAGACAATTTCTTTATTACATCTTTCTAATTAAGGATTATATCTTCCATATTCACCTTTATGCAGTGGCGGAACGTCCATACAGTCAGGGGCCGGATGACCCCTGACGGATTCAAATGGACTGCTGGCGCCCTTTTCAGCTTTTTTACCACTTTTTACTTATTCGCGATTATTGAATTCTTTTTTGCGCTCTCATCTACCTATTGACTTGTCACATTTAATTGGTGTAATTTGGTGATATCAAAGGGAAGGAAATGAAGCTCAGATGATACTTTCTGTGCTTGTCGGATGAATGATTGTTTGTTGAGGTATGCTTCTTTTTTCAATTTATAGTAGTATATTTTAGGTATCCTAATATCATAATATGACATATTTCTGCCAATATAGGTGTTGGCAAAATGTCGTCCACCATAATGTGGTATTGTTGGCATTTACAGGTCCAGAATACCTAATAGGCACAACAGGCATTGTGTCAGAGCACTCACAAAGATACCACAGGGATTGTGATGTAGCGCATGTACTTTCAACACCCATATAAACTTCCGAGTTGTCACAAATGGCGATGACACCTATTTATTCTTCGTTTATCTGCAAGTTTGCAAGGCCCGGAAAGGGTCATTTCCGGCGATCTAGAGTGTATCTTTACTCAAAAAATGTCTGTACGCTCCGCGCCAACCTGTGGTGGCGCTCCGCTTAGATAGTGTCGAAAGCGCACCGACAAACCACTCTCGCGCCCGCCTCCCCACTGACCAATACCCCTAGCTCGGCCACTGCCTTCATGTCTATGCCAATGACATGTAGAAATCATGAAAAAATTGTGCAACTTACCGTTATACTTGACGGTATAAATATGATATCATACTAAGAAATCAGCCCCATTTGTTTGAAAGTTGACGTGTCTTCGTTACACCGTAACATGGAACCTGAAATATTTGCGAGTGTCACTTTTTTAAGCTGAATAATTGTCTCTATCCGTCGTAATTCACAGATACGGTTGAATAATTTCTGTATTAGGAAGACAGCTAACAAACAACATGGGGAATCAAACTGATTTACTTTGGGTGAACGTCAACATACAACGTCTAGCTAGCTTTTTGGTTCAAATCGGGAGCCATACCCCCTAATTGAACTATTCCAATATAAAGAATGGCTGCTCTACCAAGTTGATGAATGGAGTTTTCCGTGGACTTTATCTTTCTGGTTTGCGAATTGGTGTTTCGAAACAACTTTGTAAACCATGGTTGCAGTGTTGTGATGATGAGTAGAGTGCCTTTACTTCCTCCATTATTTAATGGAAGGGTCCGACGCTGAGGTACACTCTCGCCAGTATAGTAGGTACTGAACAAGACTGTACGAAAATTAACTTAGCTTACGCGAAACGAAACAAGCCAGACCGATACGGAACTAAACTAAAGCTAAGTAGTCTTAATTAATAGTAAACGAAACGAAACGAAACGAAACCTAACCAAACCAATCCAAACCAAACCAAACCTAACCAAACCAATCCAAACCAAACCAACCCAAACCAAACCAATCCAATCCAAACCTAACCGAGCCGAACCAAACCAAACCAATCCAATTTTAACCAAACCAGGCCAAGCCAAACCAAACCAATCCAATCTAAACCAGGCCAAGCCAAACCAAACCGAATCCAATCTAAACCAATCCAATCCAAGCCTAACCGAACCAAACCAATCCCAACCAACCAACCCAAACCAAACCAATCCAATCTAAACCAGGCCAAGCCAAACCAAACCGAATCAATCCAATCTAAACCAGGCCAAGCCAAACCGAATCAATCCAAACCAATCCAATTTAAAGCAAATCAAACCAAACAAGGCCAAACCAAACCGAAGCAATCCAATCCGTCCAAACCAAAGCAGACCAATCCAAACCAAGCCAAGTCAAACCAAGGCAATCCGAACCAGCTAAGCCAAACCAAGCTAAGCTAATATAAGATAAGCTAAGCCAGGCTAAGCCAATACATCATCTATGTCTTACTTATCATATAGTTATGTATTTTTCTTATGTCAATTATTGTTTGACCTTCCCCGTTTCGTACCTGAAAATGTCTGTGTGTGAGGGGAAGCTTGGTCCCACTGCCCTCCCTCCTCTTACTTCGCAACTGAGTCAGACCAAACCAAGTCACACTAAATTCAGCTAACATGATGCAGTTGTAGATTTCACCGCGCTATTAACTTTGTACCAGTTCGAAAAGGATACACATGAACGAGGGTCATATTAAGAAAGATCAATAAATGTGGCAGTAAGTAGGAATTTTCTAATGCCGGTAGATGTGCAATTCCCCTATTAAGGATCACAATGAGTCATAGCATTGCTACATATAGGTTACCAATATGTAGAATACTTCCTCTAATACTCATTGTGCCTGATATCGGTGTGAATAATTTCCTGAAGTTAATTCAGTGTTAAGTTAAAACAGTGAGGGGGTGTGTGGGGCGTAGAGCCCCACATAATTTTTGGTATTGATGATGGGAGGGTCAAATAATATAGAGAATGTAATGAAAAGTCACTTCAAGAATATGTGTGCTACGTGCGGGGTGGGGGGGGTCCACCACGAAATAGAATGTAATGAACGGTCACCTCAAAAAATGTGTGCTACGCGGGCAGTTGCAGTGTCTCTCTGAGTGGCAATATTTTTGTTTTCTCATATATTTTTTTTTCAATATGTGATATAACCGGATGGTTTTCGACCGCGCAGGCTCGCACATTAGGTTTTTTCCCAAAAAATTGGTAAAGTTTTTCTACCCAAAAAAAAGGAACATTTTAGACCCGACTGCAGTTTAAAAAACAAAAATGGAAATGATAGCACCATTTTGCATCTAAGTCCTTTTCTAAAACAACATTTTCAAGAGGGGGCCATACCCTCCCCTTATACCCCTTCCCCAGGACGGTGATCCATTGCTATGTGCATAAAAATGGGAACAGAAATTCAACTTTATAGCCATTCAACATATCATTTTAACACTGTTAGCTATCTACAATTTGCATGGCTGCACTCAACTTTTTCTCTAATCTCTCTCTCTCTCCACCTCTCGACATCTTTCTACCTATATCTTGTTTTCTTGTCATATTTGTATGTTTCTCTCAATTAATGTTACCGAATTCACCTGATCATCTTTTTGTTCCTCAACTAAGTGTTAATTTCTATCATCTTCCCTTGAACTGTTCTATGCAATTACTACTTTTGACTTCAATAGGTGTGTACCAAACTCAAACTAAACTCATTGTAAATGTTGAATCGTTTTTTTTATTCTGTTTGTTATTTATAAGTAAAAGTTAAGATCATCCCTTTCAATACATTATTTCAATCATTCATACCTGTGTCAAGATGTCAGTTTCAAGGCCAACCATACAGGCAACCAAAGTTTAGCGAGCTCAAACTTGTTAGAATTGCTTCCAAAGACATTTTCTGAAGATTCAGATTCTCTTATGAGCATTTGGCATTTTCACAGGACATTCTGGCATTTTTATTGGGGGTGGGTGGGGTGGGGGTCGGGTGGGGGATACTGCTGACCTATAACTGAAGAAAACAGTTGAGTAGTTATTAAATTCTAAGAAAAAAATAATTGAGAGTAATTTGTTTAATATCTTGAATTTCATGTTTTTATTTTATTTATAAATAATTATGGTAATAAATGTACCTCTTTATACATATAGATTCTCTGCATAAACAATGCCCAACTTTGTAAAGCAAGTTACCCACAACTTTCTTCTCGGATAAATATATCACAACAAATTACATAATTTCAACTTAATACGGTGCCTGCCATGAAACTATGAGATACATACTTTAATCATTATTACAGAGCAATGAATCATTGAGCTGTGATGTATACTGCATGGTTTATTGTTTTTACATAGAGATCAGAAGAGGTAATAATTGATGTCTACTGCATATCTTATAAGCCACACCAACTTCCCCTCCCATTGCTCCACCCCCTTTACCCCTTTTTCGGAAAATGAGATATTTATTTTTAAAAAAAAATCATATTTCAGGCTTATCCTTTGTCATCCAAATACACATTTATCAGGTTTTTGTGATTTTAGCCACAAAATTAAGTTTGTTATGATGTAGACTGTTACAAAAAAACCATTGCTACCAGGTCCAGGTTGTATTTCTATAACACTTTTAAGTTATGAGAAATGACATTTATCATGCATTTATCATGCATTTATCATGCATTATCATGCATCTGAGTGACTAGATGATAAAGTCTAATAAAGAGACCGTTCAGGTCAAATCCTCAGATACAACACCAAAACACATAACTCATCAAACATAAGCCTTCATGGCCTCAAAATAACACCTTTACAATACATTGCACCTTTGTCTACGACAATTATGTTGTGGTTCAAAGGTGCTCTATAGTTGTTAATATACAATTAAAAAGACCATGTTTTTGATTGAGCTACTGAATGGTGTAAAACAAAGGATTATCATTAAACGTTGATCACTGCACTGAGATGCCGACGTCATCATCAACTGAGGCTCCTTGACGAAAATGACATCAATTCCTTGGTGCAGGCTCAAATTTATTTGTTTAATCGACTATTTTATAAATCCTTATTACTCAATCCATAACATATCCTTTTCAGCTGATATAGACAACAGAGCCCTATTTGATGACATTGAATATACATCGGTCCTTGACAAAAACTTGGTAAACACATTGTAAACATATTATCAGAGGCCAATAAAGTCTTTGAATGCTTTCATATTGCGTTGTGTGATGCTGCATCTGAGGAACTAGCCTACGATGGCTGTGTTAGACTTTGCTGTCCAGCCAATTTACCTGATGAGCCACAGATGTTGAATAAAGGGACATTTAAAGGGACATTAAAGCAGTAATTAAAAAAATACAACCAGGGCTAGCAGCGTGTTTTAATGTTTTAATTAATTTTGTGCCAAAAGTCAAGTAAAATTTGTGGAACAACCAGAGATTAAGTAGATCATGATGTCTTAGAAAACTACCGATGGAACATTACAATATGTGGTGGTGAGAGCCAAAACTTGTCCTTAAAGGTTGCTCTGGGCAGATGAAGGGTGCTGTTGTCTGTCCGGTCCAGCTAATGGAACGTCCCGCTCATCCCAGAGACTGACCCCGTCACAGGCACAAATACGTTTGTTGTTCTCAAACAGACCAGCTGATCGGGCAATGATTCCACAAGCCAGTCTGTCACGACAAAAAGCAGAGAGAAGGTACTTGATTAATTATTCTGCAAACTGGTTCATTTTAGATCAGCCTTTCTGCTATTCGTTAGCAATTTTACCAACCCTATCGATTATTAGTGAAGATCAGATTGCAATTTGAAAAAATCAAGTTGACACACCTTGGTATATGTTTTCCCATTCTAACCAAACGTAGCTTTGTCAAAACTCCTTCAAAAGGAAATTGACACGGGAAATTATACACCAAATGCAGACAGGCAGGTGAAAATGTTCCCCTAATGCTTTCATATGTAGTTTCTTCTGATTATATTCAGTCCATATTCACTCTCAACTTAGCAAATTATGGACCAAAACAAATACCTCCCGCAAAAAAACACACAATCACTGGATTTTTATCTTTCTTTCAGGAATGACTACCATTAGGAGAAATGATTTTTCTATTTTATAAGGTGAACTTACCCTGGCCCTGAGTTACCATCTATCTTGGACTGGGGTGTCTCCCCTTGACCTAGGTCATCTTCTCTCTCATGAACAACAAAGGATCTACCAATCACATCCCAGACCTGTAAAAGAAACATGAACTTTTTCAACCGATTGATGGTACACGACACCAACTCCCTCCTTATTTTACAACAGTCATGAGTTGAGGTAGTATTAACCTGCACATGATCAGAATCCAGTTCATAGTTTCAGTGCATCATAAATGTATTGAACTCTTTCCTATTTATTAAACACATCAAAGACACATGTATATGTATATATATTTCAGTGGGGGATCACATATATGTATGGTAACCCCAGAGCGGATCAAATATGTATGGTAAAAAGTGGGGATCACATATGTATGGTAAACCCCAGAGGGGGACCACATATATGTATAGTAAACCCCAGTGGGGATGACATGGTAAACCCCAGTGGGAATCACATATGTATGATAAGCCCAGTGTGTATCAAATATGCAAGGTAAACTCCAGTGGGGATAACATATCTATGGTAAACCCATGTGGGGATCACATATGTATGGTAAACCCCAGTGGGATCACATATGTGTGATAAACCCCAGTGGGGATTTCATATGTATGGTAGACCCCAGTGGGGGATCACATGGAAAACCCCAGTGGGGGATCACATATGTATGGTAAGCCCAGTGTGGATCAAAAATGAATGGTAAACTCCAGTGGGGAGAACATACAGTATGTATGGTAAACCCCAGAGGGATCACATATGTATGGTAAACCCCAGTGGGGATAACATTTGTATGGTGAACCCCAGTGGCAGATCACATATGTATGGTAAACCCCAGTGGGGACCACATACATGTATGGTAGACCCCAGTGGGGGATCACATGGAAAACCCCAGTGGGGGATCACATATATATGGTTAACCCCAGTGTGGATCAAGTATGTATGGTAAACCCCAGTGGGAATCGAAAATGTATGGTAAATACCAGTGGAGACCATATATATATATATTTATATATGGTAAACCCCAGTGGGGATCAAATATGTATGAAAAACCCCAGTGGGGGACCATATATATATGGTTAACCCCAGTGGGGATCACATATGCAGGGATGTGCCCACGCTGGGCGGCACTGGGCGGCCCCGCCCAGCACTAAAAATTACTGCCCAGCACCGTCTTAAAAATCGTGAATCCCGCCCAGCACTATTTTCATCTAAAATCCCGACATTCCTAACAATATATTCAACATAAATTGGGCCTAGCCTATGCCAAAATCATACAGACAAATAATGCATCAGTTACGCATGCGAGAAACATTACTTACGGCTTTCAATCGGTCCCTTGTAAAATCTCTTTGAAACAAACTAATAACTTTTACCAGGTACTTAATATATTTCACTAAAAGAATAAAATAAAATGTAAATTGTTGTGCTTAAAAAGCTACACAAGTGCCACCTTTTGGCATCTGAGCACCTCAAAATTCAAAGGGGATGGGGACACCCCCTCCCCATTAGACCCCTCCCCTACTACGGCGATCAGTATAACCGGCACTCAGAAAATCCTGGGCAAATCCCTGCATATGTATGGTAAACCCCAGTGTGGGATCACATATGGACATGGCACTAGGGAGAGGGGGAGGGTGAAGCAGCATTAACAAGGAGAAATGTGAAATTAGGCCACACAAGAACCATTCCTTACCTTCAGTTGATCATTTTCGATTCTAAATCTTGCTCTACCATTTTCAGCAGCACTGATATTACCGAGGTCTCCAACATGCTGACAAATGAAGTAAACATGAGCAACTGTTTATCGTGTCTTCTATTGTTTTTGTGCAACATTGCTGTTTAAACATCCAATGAAGATCAAAAATGAGCCAATCGTGTCTGCAATGTAGGTTTTCTCATCATGCTAAGACTTGTTAACAATTTTATGCTATTTGTATGTCAATATACTTAAGCAGCTTTAGCATTTAACCACGTCAATATGTTGAAAATATATACAATACTTTCCCAGTAGGTGAAGCAAGTTCTCACCCTATTTGCACAAAGCTTAACGTAAAAGTTGTTTTTACCATCAACTCATACGAATTTGATTCGCATTCAATTCAATTTGAACTTGATTCAACTCAATTCAATCCAATTTTTTACCAGTGAATATTGGTTTCATCTCTTTTGAGTAAAAAAACAGTCATGCTGAGTTGCATTTTGTTGAATGTAATTTCCAGCAATACCAAATTCATTCCAAAGTCAAGTCAATTGATAGAATTACTTGCAAGATTAAATGTCAGAAACAATGTTGGTGTTTTTTTTTTTCATATCACATCAGACTTGGTGGCCTTATATAAACTGTACCCACTTTGTGAAATAATGTTTGGTTTATTTTTTCCCAAATTTCTACAGATTATGTTCCTCGGTTTGATACTACCAAATTTGATAGAAAGCTCCTTAGATCGATTCTGAAAGCTGAATGAAAACTTTTAATCCTACTTTGAAGCATATGGACGAGCGACTTGTTGTCACAATCAGGATTTTCTCAAGAAAATTACAAAACTCTGCTTACCCTCTGTATTGCTGAAGGTCCTCCGTGTTCCGAGTTGAAAGGATTGAAATGTCCTCCACAGCTGCAAATCAAGAGTGAAAAATCAGGGTCTAGTAAATTAATTTCCAGTTATCATCTAGTTTTTCTGCCTCCTTTGGTTTTTGAATTTGTTTTCAAGTTCAGTATTACTTGTGAAAAACAGTCCAGAAAAAAAATAACCACAGTTAGATGTCATTTAACTGCCCACCCAAATTAAGTGTGGTGAATAACAGTAATGGAACTGCAAAACAGACATTTACATCACAGCCATAAACCAAGTGAATCATGTATTACTTTGAATTTCCATGCCTTTTGCAAGATTTCTAACATGCAGGATTTGTCCGCCGTGTTGGATGCTGTCAACCCTCTGTATTATGTCTGTGGAGGGATGTTCCGGTGGTTGCCGTCGATTGATTGTTCAATAAACTGCCGAATATTTGCCGCATTTTTAGGTCAAAAACACATCCTCACAGCAGTTTGTAAGTCCAATATATAATTTTTTTTCAAATATGAAGGTGTTTTATTATTTATGCATCTGGCAACAGAAGAGTGAGCGATGTCAACGCATCAATATCAGCTGAAAATGGTTTTGTGTCTCTTTAAAATATGGGATTCACTTATTTACAAAGGGAAAAATAACATTTCTAAAAAAACATTGCATTTTGATGAAATTCTAAAGACAGAGAAACATTATTCTGCGAAGTCACTCAATATTCCTTATGTATCAGATTTCAAGGCTAAATCGACAAGCAGATTATAATAACTTATAATAAGCTTTAAAGAACCTCGATCCTGATGACATCACAGACCACCTACTGAGCTTCACTTTCTGGAGTAAGAGAAGGATTAATTGGGCCAAACTAGATTATATTCAATCAGTCATATCTTGACTTAGGGACCAGATGAACACTTACAGTGTGCAATTTATCTGCCCCATAGAGTATCCCTTCAATCCACAATCGCAATGCAATGTATGATGAAAGGTTTAGTACAAACAGGTGTTTTATGCTAGGGTATCATCACCCAGCTACAATTTCTGGCACCTTTACTGTATTGATTGTAATGAAGTTGCCAACCAACCAATCAATCGATTGATCAAACAATGATCTAGATTAGTAACTAACACATCCTTGGCAATTCCATATATGATCCTCACAAATATGCCGCCCTTACGTAATACCGTTTGCCAAGTTACCATTTTGAAATGCAAAAAACAAGGTTTCGATTGTCTGGATCCTACTAGAATAGTTCTGGGAAGAATTTCAAGGCTCGATTCGAAATGCTTCAAAATGAGTAAATGTGGCTAAACATTGAGAGATATGTTAAAGCTTGAGTTCAAAGAAAGTACTCTGCCTGGGAACATTATATTGATGTTGACCGACGCCTGATGTTGACATCAATCCCCACAAAAGTTGAAGGTGAACTGGAAGTCTCATTTCTGATCAAGTGCAAAAGATGTTTTCCATGTGAATTCAATAACCTGGGTTACTTTTATCTGTTTTTTTAAATATATTTTATGAATGAACCTAAGGCTTCAAGTTGTAAAACAATCACAGCGTATATTCAAGCTGTTTCTACAAGGAGAAGACCAGAAAGGTAAAAATTAAAAGTATTTAGATCTGTTTACAAATTTGGCAATATTCCTGGAATAGTACATACCTTAAGGGGACATTTCGGAAGACATTTTTAGTCTCTTTGTTTGGAGACTATGAGTGATTGTCTTATATTAACCTTATTTTGAGTTTCGCTCTGAGCAGTTTTGGGAAAATTACTAACCAAACTTAAAAAGCTGCTATAAAATTGAGGGCGTTACTTACAGATATTTTTCTTGAGGACGTACTATATATATATATATATATATATATATATATATATATATATATATATATATCGATTACCAGTGCATCAGCAGTTTGAGGGTAAGAAGGAGCAATGTAAGCAGGAATGAAGGGATGGACAATGTAATGTGAGGGTAACGATGGGCTAGAGGTGGGGGCTGGAAGGAGCAGTAGTTTTGGGGGGTTTCTCTTCATTTTAGTTTTCTCAGCAAGAGTAACGTAAGTTGTAAGACTAACTTTTGGTACCATTTCATCTTTATCTACCGACTAGGGCGCATGTGTATGAGTGACGTCAAACACCTTGGCTATCCGCCACCGTGGTATTGGTTCCTCACAGGACACGTGGAGACGTATCTTGAAGACAGACATTAACGAGTGGTATCTGAGAGAGATGCGACGACGATTAATAATGTCGATATCGCAGAAACCGACATCGTCAGTTTAAACGGGGTGATACATGTTATCAACGGTATCCTCATACCGCCATCAATACCGCCCAGGCTTGGCGAAGAACTAGTAGAAATCGTAGGACTTGGTAAATAAGGTTCGATCCTGTCAGACGAGACAGGTGTGAGAGTCTATATATGGTGTCACGTAATTCGCCATTCCGTTGCCAGGTAACCGTAGCCGATGGGTCTGCCGGCAAGCCAATGATGAATATCAGATCTCATGAATAGTCATAATCCATATGATAACCATGCATGTTAGTTAGTATGTTAGTTTGTAACAAAAGAACGTGCTTTTAGCAACCCGTCCGTGCTAATGGATTTTATTTAGGGTTTTTTTCAATTTTTTACAAGCATGTTTATAATAATACATAATTTTTATATAGCGCCAAACAAACTATGAAATAATTCTCGTGGCGCTTAACATAATAATAACAATTATAACATATATGCTTTGGTGAAAAGATACGTTTTGAGTGCTGATTTGAAACCGTTCACAGTATGGCACATTTTGAAATGTTCTGGAAGTGAGTTCCACAGGCACGGTGCAGTGGATGCGAACGTTCTCAAGCCGTACGTCTGTGTTTTTAATCTAGGGATGAGTAACATCAGTGATGAATTAGAGCGAAGGTGAGCGTGTGGATGATGGTCCGAACTGAAACAAGTTGTGAGGTAGGTTGTAATAAAATGATTAAAAACTAAATGAAATCCAGTTTAAAACATATATTTTTGTCTTCTTTTGTTTACGTTTTTATCTTTCCTCAGTTTAATCAAGTGTTGCTTCTGGAAAATTATTTTTGGGGTCATTTTTAAAGGATTATTGTAACCTACAAAATTGAGAAATGTAGCACCGTTTTGCATATTAACTTCAAAAAACTTTCAATGGGGAGGGGGAAACCCTTCTTTCATTTCAAGCTGAATTGACACACTTGACACTGAAGAATGAAAGCATATACAGTTGCCAGTATAGTAGCGGGGAATTATGTATAGGAGGCTGAAATTTTATGCAAACTCCCAGATGCGATTGAAGGATCTTGTGGAGGAGGGGGCATTCCAGCCCTCTCTCCTTGCGCACGCCATTGGATTTTAGTGCTGTTGCCAGATGGTAGCGCTTGAAATCACATCGTGTCCAGGTTTGCGTTACTTTGACCAAACAGCGAAATACAAAAAGACAAGTGGATATATTCACTTGTAAAATAACGAATTGAAAACGAAATTAATTTTCAGTCTTTTATTTTGCTCATTTGGAACCCATGAAAGGGGTTTTCTTATATAATCGTCCCTGGTCCTACCGAGGGGATACCATTACACGGTGCTTTTTCAGGGACCTTAAGTTTTCTTGAAGAGGTCGAGTTTGATTTTCCAGATCGCGAAAATTTGCTACCAAAGTTGATTTTGCAGCAAATGATAATAATGAAAGCAAATGAGCCTCACGGACGTACCTCAAGTAAGAGTAAATTAATGTCCATATGCTTCATGTCTTTTCGTCGTTATATATACATCCATTGAATGTTTGATATACGTGTTACCGATTAAAGCGCTAAACGTTCACAGTGAATTCTCGACTGCTCATATAGTGTAAACATCTTGTCGTACAGGTTTGAGAAGTGGACCACTTGAATGGCATTAATCTCTATTCTTAGGAATTTGTTTCAAATAAGGCAGATGTGGTTCGTCATTGACTATCGATAAAGTCCATTTAGTGAGTTACGTGTTCGACATAACGGGGACTACTTGGTATTCCAGAAATGGCAGTTATCTTCATCTGTTCATTGTTCATCCGAATGTTGTCCATTGACTTATGAAACAAATAGAATAAAGAACAAAGAATCGGATAACATTCTCCTGAGATTAAACTAGTTTTATCCTGAATCGTGTACAACTAACAGATCGACCGAAGAGTTGAAGACATCCCCGAAGATAATAGTAACTGTTCCCTTTCGAGGAGAATTGTGATACACACCTGACGATGATCACACAGTCAGTCTCGATGCAAGGGGACTGGGGTTGAGAGCGGATCAGACGTTCGGTAGTTTGGTTTTCGTGCCCAGGTTCTTTCCTGGGTGACTTTTCTTAAAAGTATCCCCGGTATTCAATCATGGGAGAATGATCGACAGATAGATTTTGCTGACACTTTATAACTCAATTAAATAATGAATAAGGCAGAACTTTAGTTTTGATATGTTATAATACCCCCCCCCCCCCAAAAAAAAACAGACAACTTTGAGTCCAATAATGTTTCTGTAGCTATTCCAGTATTTTTCAAGATATGTTTCGTTAAAGATACTTTTTTTCTGGAATATTCGTTTTAGGCTAAACTTAATGGTGACGTCGGCTTCTTGTGGTAGTTATTATAGTTAATGTCAATCCGTTGGATTTGAGGTCAACCAGAATACGTTCGTTAAACTTCATATTAGCAACAGAGCACCCTTGGATGGCATTTAACATCATTTGTCCTTAATAAATTTGTAATAATTATAAACATGTCATTTTAGACCACATAATCTTAATTTTTGTCATTGAGCTTTGTAGTGCAACTGAGGAACTAGTTAACTAAAAGGTCCAGTCACTTTAACTAGTGAAACTCAACTGTTTAAAAGGTCATTCCAAAAACAAACAAAAAATAACTTGAGTAATTGTGTTATAGGAATACAACCCTAGCTAAACTGAGAGCAGTGGTTTCTAACGGTCCACGGCATATCAGAGTTAATTTTGTTCCTGAAGTTATCAAAACACAATACGGGGTATTTTTTTTTGGTGAATCTCAAACAAAGTTCTTAAGAATAACTGTTTCCGAAACTACCTACTATCCGGTATGAGAATTTGCTACAACACTGTGGCTTAGAATGGGACCATATTGACAATTTTGTTATCTTGATAAAGTGATATAGATTGAATTCTATGTATATTAAATTTTATCTCATGGTCTTGCTGGCTTGTATGTCTCTGGCACTGCAACGAATATAATACTTGTTTTGGTGTAGGTATTGTAAATCTTTGCCAACACATTTATGTCTAACAATGAGTTTAATTAAGTTCCTGCAAACCCTTGTGAACCGCATGGCTGTGCTTGGCTTGCCACAAATAACCGATTACAATAAAATTCGTTCCACCTCCATAGTGACAAGAAAAAAAAACGGCTTTCAAGGAATGTAATGGCGCTGGTTTGAAACAGGGTGTTTTTTAATATAAAATAAGCATATGGCTCTTAAAGGCATCCGTAGATTCACTTTTAGGAGAATAGCGCCTCATCAAGCCACGTATTCAGTGGACGGTGGCTGCAAGCATGCCGGTCGCAGAGATGTCACCACCTCTGGCCAAAGGCAAGGATTCACGCACGCCACCTAGTACGCTTCTGGTCGATTTGACCGACCCTCTGCGCATCCTCCCGGGTTCTTTTGCGACAACAAGGGAGACATGGTACGGGATCCTAGGCCACAAAAAAGCACCATCCCACAGCCAGAGGTATTATCGCCAGAGGCCTGTCTTGAACCCTAGCCACGATTTACACGACCGACGAGGAATGAGTCTTTCGTCACCCTCTATAGCATCGGCCACCACATCAGCTAGTAAATTATATGGTTGAATTAATATATCAAGACTTCAGCGAGGACTGATGAAAGAGCAAAAGAATTTTTAAACTGTATAATCATTGATGGAGTCGAACTCAGTACATCCGGGTTATCAGTCCACTGCTCTACCCTCTGAGCCATTTGATGAGTTAACTTTCTACAAGCTTAAATTGGTATTGTCGGTTGGATACAATATATTGTGAACGACACTGCCTTCAACGAAATCTCTATTCATCCTGTTTTACTCTCAATAGAACAACGGATCTGAATATCTCTATTAACAAGAAGCTCACGCTTGTCTTTGTTTACATTGCAGCAAGCAGTAAGAATGTCGTTTCCTTCCAAGACGTTAATGTACAATAGGCTTTTGGCACCGATACTATCAATATCTTCGAAGCAAGCAGTAAAAGACAAACGGATTCCGTGAAATCTTCTTATTCACAAAAGGATGCTTAAGATTATGCTCGCAAGAGAGGTCTTGCTGTAAGTTGTGTTCTTCAGAACTATATTCTATGCAGACGATCATTCTATGCAGACGATCAACTGGAATAAGCCTGAAATTTCAACAAACAAATATCTATTCACATTTCAGTTCCGTTTTGAATGAGGAAGGGGCAGCCTATTAAGTCAAACACGTTAACTTCATTTGACTAATCTTATTTAGGGATTTGAATGGATGGAAATAGCACGGTTATTCGAAACCCGAAACATAATTCATAGGGCTTTGAGTTTATGCAAGTAGATTTGGGAAACACGGGGATCGGGAATTCTTCAACTATAAGACTGTTTATTCCGCAGTGACTTGATGTGCTTATTGATCCTCTGAAACTGCGGTATTTGCGTGGATAGGTCCCCCACCCCCCCCCCGCCCCAAATCACTGTGTTCCACACATATACAGAAGTGTGTATTTAGCTTAATACAAAATATTAGAATCATCTTTATAAATATCAAATTTTGATCTATTAGCAGCCAACTTGATCAACTTGTTGCATTTTGAAAGACTGAATGGTAATGAGGTTGGGACGGTGACGAGAACGAGGGTTTGGATGTTTTGAAAGCCTTTTTATGTGAAATACAAGTCAACACTATGACAAGGTCGACTACATCAACAGCTATAATCACTCATATAAAACATTAGTTATAAGAGGCAATAACATCCCTTTCATGGTCATAGTTACCCTCCCTTCACCGTCGCCCCTCCTCCCCATACCATTTGCCGGTACGTTACTGAAACATGAACATTGTATATTTTAGATCTCCATGAAAATGAAATATTCAATTGCACAAGTCTCCGATGAACAGAATAAAGATAAAGTTTCCTCCCTTTTCTGCTGATTTGAAAAGAAGTATTTGAATCGCCTCTCATATAGAGTATGGGTTGAAAATTATTCCAAAACGCATCCAGAACTCTGCTTTACTTTCACTTCATCACTTGACCAAAATTATTCATGCAACTAATTTAATCTTGAAAAAAACATCATGTTACAAAGTATTCTTTGAGCTTTTGTAAGTCTAAATCAAAAGGAAGGAATAAACCAATGAGAACATGTGAACTATAGAAACATTCTTTGCATTCCTTTCAAGTCATTGGAGGATTACAGATTACGTTGATCCAAGAATTATCCTCCATGAAATGGCAAGAAATGCTAAAAGGGAAATCATTCTTGTAAGATATTCCAACTGAAAAATAAACCCTCTTTACATGCTGCTTGATTCTTTCTGTGGATTTAAAATTAACGACATTAGATCGAAAGAAAGTGAATAGTACAATCGTAGCCCACCTCTTTTCAATCTTTCAATCGCAAGAAATACGATTGGCAGAGGCTCACTAGTAGGGGATTCTCCCTAGCAGGGATTCTCTCTTTGTGCGAATGAGTGAGGGGTAAACTAATGTACGTCACCATGGTATTAGGAACTGGTATTACCATTGGGTAACAAGCAAATGTGTCACGCTCACTCCAATGCATGATAAGCAATTATTGGTTTGTTATGAGATTGAATCGTACTATTGTTCCAAATTAGTTGACAAAGAAATAAAGAATTCTTGTAGCTAAGTTTACAATTGAAATTCAACAGATAGTAGTACACTTTTCATATGTAAAACATGATCCCGCCAGAAAGAATTCAAATCACTGAAATACTTATCCTAACACACACTCAGACAACACACGCACACAAAATAACGAATTTAATGTTGTTTTGTTTTTTTACTGTTTGAATGGGTAAATCTTTGATAATATTACCGTCGATCTGCCCGACGTTTCACTGAGTGGCGTCACGCACTAAATTGTTATCAGGTTCCTTATTTTTTGAGTAACGTTTCAATGTGTTTCTGTGAGGATGTTTAGAATTCAACGCAAAAACAAAATGCAGTTTTCACATTACCACGTGTGATTGAACAATCAGGCTGATAGAAATTTTACCAGAAAATTTCACTTTCTGTCAAAGCCGACATAATTATAGATAAACAAACTTTTATAATCAGAAAATCAGTTTTCATATCTGGGCTTAATATGACATAATTTCGTTACGTAACTAACCTAACTGTACATTTCGAAGCGGTTATAGATAGATCATCTATAAAGGAGGTCGAGTCGTCTCCAAGTTTTTTGCTAAAAAACATCTCAATAGCATAGTACCAAACGTTTTGAATAACAGTTGGGAGAGGTGAGGTTGTCAAACGTTCTCTAATATCTTCTCCCCCATCCCCCATGCACACCCTCCCCCTCCCCGTCTCCTCTCTCTCTATACAACTATTCATGTCAGAAGGCAAAATGTATGTCTTAAATGTGAACTAACGGAAATATGGTTGTTGTTGGTTGGTTGCTTTCTCTGAGATATAATGGCAGCTTGTATCTTTCTGGCCCCATTCTTCTGCTCAGAAAATTGCTCGTTTCAGAAATCAGACATGGATACAGGTACTTAGTACCACCCTAGGGAACTGGTCATGACTTCAGTACTTTCGCCGAGTTGATAAAAAACCGCAAATTGTATATCAGCAGCTGATATACTCAGTCCCTACGTACCTATGTCAACATGTTTATATATAGGACGTATCATAACCTCGTGTAAATACACAACTGACGAAAGCGTAGGCAGTAAAAGCAAATGATGCGGGTGTTTGGTATTTTATATAGAGTAGATAACTCCCGCGCATCAAATTTCCATACGATAGTAATATACTATAGAATTGCGGAGTAAATTTCAGCATGGGTTATACATGGGGTCGAACTATACGGGCAGTGGCGGACTGGCCACACGGGCATTTGGGCAATATCTTGTGGGCCGGTGGCCCGGTATGCCGGTGGGCTGGGGAGCCTGGTAAAAATTACAGCCCATTTTCACGGTAGTTAATAGAATACAGACGGGCTGTGTAGAAACATATTTTTAACTGTGGGAATCAGCTCATGAAATCACCATGTTAGTTAGTTCGTGACAAAAAAAAAACGTGCTATTAGCAACCCGTTCGTGCTAATGTATTTTATTTAGTTGTTTTTCCATATTTTCAAGAATGTTGTCACAAAATACATATATTTTTGTCTATTTTTGTTTACGTTTTAATTTGTTCCTCAGTTTAATCAAGTGTTGCTTCTGGAAAATTATTTTTTGGTCATTTTTAAAGGATTATTGTAACCTACAAAATTGAGAAATATAGCACCATTTTGCATTTTAACTTCCAAAAACTTTCAATGGTGAGGGGCGATCACTATGTAAGTATCATATCAATGAATAATGGGCCGGTCTAGCTGGAAAATGCCCGGGCCGGTTTTAAGACCCAGTCTGCCCCTGCTTATGATTGAAAGGCACCGGCGTTAACCACTGAGCTAACCCTCCTCATATTAGATTCAGTCTGCATCTTATTATCATATAGCACGTCTCAATTACCGTACATAGACATCGTAATAAATAAATCAGGAAAAATTAACGCACGTGTCTCTACGATGACGTCATAATTAGACTTGATCAAGTCTTCAGCCTTCTGGGTAAATGATCTTGGAATCTGAGATATCTCCCAAAATGGAGTCATATTTTTTGGGAAAGTCGTTCGTGACAGTTAGCTCTATAACGTTGATCAATTACGATGAATGCTCTGGTGTCTCCATTAAGACTTTTAATTAATTTTAATGCTTTTAATGAATGCTTTAATTACTTTTTAAGAGCAGCGTTTCATTTCCTCACTGTGGATAAATGATTTGCCAAATTTAAAAATGACAATTTTGGGGTAAAAATTTTTCCCCGTCATGATTATATTGTTTGAAAAATTTACTAGCTATGAAAACAAACGGAAAAATTAAGTCTAACTGATTAATAGGTTTGGTAATGAATACTTAGAATTTAGAAATAATGTGAGAATACATGCATTCGTATATACATTTTAAAGGATGGCTTACAGCAGCGTTCCTGGGTTGACTTTAATTTGTTTTTAATGTTGTTTTTAACTAGAATCTCATATCAGTATAATTCATTACCATGACTGGCCAAGACGTATTTCCAAGAGAGGCGCAAAGATTCAAACTTTGGAAACCTCCATGCAAGTTTTAGACTGTGTCTCCATGCCATTATGAAACAGAAGACGAAATGTTGAGGACTAAATCAAGTTTACTAATTGATTACCCATGAACATTCATTTGGGTAAAATCTAGGCTAGGTCTTAGTCTGATCAATCACAGTCTTAATATGAGTAATAGTCAGATGTCGGAACATTGAAAACCAAACTCAAAGGCTGCTTTAATGTACAAAAATTATGTTGATATGATGAAAATCTATAAGTCCAGGCTATATTCCTATTCCACTTTTTAATTTTTGAGAAGTGACCCTTTAATTATACTCATCGAATACACGGAATGGGTAACTAGGTCTATAGACAGATTTAACAACTTTTAAAAGTTTAGTTTTATACCCCATTACCATCGAATATCTAATTTCCTGATCATTTAACAATATTTACAAAATATACCGAAACAAGTTAAATGCGACCGGGCCTGGGTAAGTTTGAAATATACAATACTTTGAAATTGTCACAAACACTATCTCGTACCCTTCCTTGACACTGACTAAAAATATATACACAGCAGAACTTTTTCATTAATACAATAGCTCAATTGTAAATTATAAGATCCGATTGTAAAACATGATTATGGTAGGACTGGAGTTGCCCCGGAGTCGCATTTCACTTGAACTCGGTCAGGACTGAACACACATCACCTCACGCAAACACACAATGTTAAGCAGAGTGCGTTTATCAATTTGAAGTCTTATGGGCTTAGAACACACTCTACTCTTTTAAAGTTAGTAAATAATAGCTATTGCAGTCTTACAACAATCCTGACCTTAGCAGACAAATAATCTTTTGTTCTCTGTTCATCTTCTAAACTATTTGTTTCGATGAGCTGCACATTCGCTTAGCATAAATTGCACAGGTAAGCAGAAGAAGTACAAGTGAACATACAGCACCTACGGGTAACCCAATGACAAGCCAATTGTTCACACATAAAGGTAATTCAGTTCCCCATTTACCATTATCTTCACATTTTACAAGATCTGATCCAAAAAGGAAAAATCCAGGTTCGCAAATGCTCTGGTAAGTCGAATTTACATAGTAAACTGTTTCGTTGAGTTGTCCATTGATGAAATCGTTCGGGAATTCGCAAGTGACTACTTTATCAAACACCTTCTTCCTTTCTTGGTAGTCCGACATACTCATACGTGTTTCGTTTGCAAACTCCAAGCTGCCAGTATTTACAGCGTCGAACAAGCATGGAAGATTGTCCCCGCACAGGTTCTGTATATCTTGACTGACTCTGCTCGATTCGGGGAAATCAAAGTTAGGAGTAAACTCTGGCTTGGTGTAGAATTTATTATTGGCTGATGCGAAGTACGTAAAAATAGTGTTCGATG
The DNA here is from genome assembly GCF_037975245.1 of Apostichopus japonicus. Lineage (NCBI taxonomy): Eukaryota > Metazoa > Echinodermata > Holothuroidea > Aspidochirotida > Stichopodidae > Apostichopus > Apostichopus japonicus. The sequence goes on from NC_092568.1 coordinate 20,850,924, forward strand.
TATCTACCATCCACTTCAAGCCGAAGTTGTGATGGATACTTTCCATACTGGAGTCCAAAGCCAGCACGGTGCTATTTGGGAGCATCAAGTCGTCCGTTGGGTCATCATTAAAGTTTCCCAATAATCCATTAATATTTCCCTTAAATTTATCTTCGAGATATACAATGTATGACATCATGTTTCGCGAAATGGTAATTGTGATCGTAAAGCCAAAAGAAAGCGCGATGGTTAAGTTGGATTTGTCTGGATTGAAGTTAACTTGCGCCTCTCCGAAGGTAAAAGATGGTACGAACTTACCCTGATAGTCGTCCATGAGTTCCTTACCATCTATAAGTATTAATGTCTGGTTGAGAAGGGAACGCTGGACTTGAATCACTGGTAGGTTTTCACCTCTCACGGCAAAAGCAGAAAATACCGATGCATTAAAACCAGGAACTTGCTCCATACGACCTTGAAGGGTAATGTTGTGCAGTCTTGTTTCAAGAAGTGTGAACTCACCAACAGCGTTGAATGTATATTTGGCCTGATCCAGCGTTATGAAGTGAGGGTCACCGATACCAATGGCTGGTCTAGGTGGCTCATATCTAGTACAGTCGTCAGATGGTCTGAATTGGTAATATTTTAGACAATCATTTGTCTTTTCCCTGCGATAACAACATGCGATCCACGGCAAAACATCGTACTTTATATGTTTGCTGGCGCTTCTGTCGGGAGCGTACGCATCGGCAGTCCCTCCACCCGGTGGTCCACGCAGTAACTGCCCATTATTATTACCGTAGCAACATTGTTGCCCAGCTTGTGAGTCTTCGGCATTCCTTCCATAACACGCAACAGCGCCTGGGTGAAAAATGTCAATAGCAGCATTCGATTCCTTATATCTCGAGTCAACACGAGCTTGTGCTAAGGTACATGGGCAAGGTGGTAATGCTGGTAGTGGAGAAGCTGATTCTAGAATTGTTGAACAATCAAGTTTACTTGTATTCACGAAGGCAAGTTGAACCTGAAACGAAGTTCGGACGATATGCTCTTTCAAAGGTTCGACAATCATTTGTTTATATACACTCTTTACTTGAAAAATTAAATTACTTAATGTGTTAATTGAAAAATTGATGTCTGTCTCCTTTACTCTGTGAACACCTTCATTAGGTATCTGTTTTAGTGGTATTTCTCTCGACCAGCCAATATCTTCGTTATCGTTGGCTACAATCACACTAATATCAACGTACGGTGCATTGTAAAAATCATCAGGATCCCATACAAGGAAGAATTCTCTTTTCTCTGACAAATCAATGAGTCCAAAATCGACCGTGACATTCATGACGGACACTTTTGGCAGTACCATGTACTGCGAAACTACGTAAACGGTGTCAATATACGGATATGTTTCTCCCCCATCGAGAGATATATCAATTGTTGTGAATCCAGTGTTGCTAAAAACAGAAGTAGGACAAATTACTCTATCAAAGTCTTCTAGAAAGCCTTTTCTTACTACCTCCGAAGCATTCTGTCGAAATCGACAGATAATTTTTTCCTCTTCAACTTTTGGCTGTTGGCAAGGAAGTGTAGTAGTAATGACATCACCACCATTTTCACGGACCAAAAACGGTTTCGCACTAAGGATCCGTCCCTCACTGGGTAAGGACAACCCTGCCGCATAACCGTATGATTCTTTTCTTTCGTAACCGTAAACAATAACAGACATTCGGGAAGTAGAACTTGAATCCCCTTGCTCTATGAAATACACCCCTTCACCTCTTTGCAGCTCTTGTCTAAACATCACATACTCAGTTCCTGGTATATCAACGACTGATGTGCTGCACTCAATTGGACTGCCGTTGAACAAGACAGTATTGCATTCATCGTGTCTGACAACTATATTGACGAAATTAAGGAAACCACGAGTATCTTCCGTTGAATTTGGAGGAGTCACAAATCCAAACTTGAAGGCAAATTGCTCTTCTGCAGGGACTTGAATGATGGAAGGATCAACATTTCCACCGTCAATACTCCGCAGTATCTGCGTGACTGAAATGGGTAAGGATGAGGAAATAACCCCATTTCCTGCTAGAGAAACTTCCCAAAACTCACCTGCATTCAGTGTTCTATTCTCAAGTCCCGGTACCGAGACAACTGTGTCTCCAAAGAAAGAAACTATTCGATAAATTGAAACATCAATAGAACTGCCGGTTTGTGTGTAGATGTGCCTGCTACCCCAGCTGTCAACTGGTATCAACTGTTCAGATAATGTATCACAAGTTGTTCCTAAAGTATTCGCGCAGCTGTGACCGCCATAAGCTGCTACGGGACGATTGCTTCTTATGATACTGCCAGTTAAATCGGTCCCCATCGCTCCTAGTACTTGAATGATCTCGTGACTATCTAACTGGAACGATATAATGTCTCCAGGACTATAATCCTGATTTTCGAAGGATGCACTTTCCGCAATAGTGATATCTACGTTAGTACCATCTTCCACCCCAACAACCGAAAGAAGCGATGCTGCAATTGCTGTCTGTAATGTCATGACACTGGCTACTACGTAACTCATCCCTAGTTCTTCATTAGGTATCGCAAGAAATCCGTCTGTGGTGTAACGCGCATAGTTCATACCGTAGACAGACACATCACTCGATGCGTTGACAATCAGCACCTTGTCACTGCGACCACTTATAAACTCCAATAAAAAGTCTCTGGGTATTGTTATCCTGCGATACTCGCGTGCTGCAAGTTCGAAATTAACCTCATATTTACCACCTTCTACTTCCCTTCGACTGCTGATATTCACCGTAGTTAGATCTTCGTTAAACGCAACAACGAGAATATGCACCTCACCGATCCATGAGGAACCTCTAAAATTATTGGTGAATCCTACAACAAACTCCCTTCCTCTTGAATTTCCTCTGCATACTGGTGACGAAGAGTTCTCATCTTGTGCGTAGACAATGCTTAGACATAACGCCAGGTTGATTAAAGTAAACCGCATCATGTTAATGTAGCTGGAGAAATTTAAAAAGAAGAACGAGGTGCAAATGATTTGAAGTACTTTTCGTGTCCATGCATGCTTGCTTCTTGAGGGATGCGAAAGCATTTATTACGTTCATTAAAAACTTTTAAATCGTTTATTGAACTGAATGCTCGACATTACCAATGAAACTACCAACGATCAACATTACCAACATCCAATACATTACCAAGCATCATGTAAACAGTGACTGTTCATAATTTCATTGAATACTAACAGTGCGAAAATAATCCATGCGTTTTCTAACTGTGGCTTAGAAAGCACCGTAACCGTACCGATATCACATTATACGATTCGGCATGAAAAGAAAAAACTAAGGGAGTGGCAATGTTTACTATAAGTACTAATTAACTAGTTCCTTGTTCATATATTTTTAGCTTTTTCCTTCTTCATATCTTTCTTCAGTTTGCTTCGTTATCATACATGAATAACAAATCAAAAGCGAATGTCAAATTATCAACGTTCCCTTTGTCAATGCATGTGAACATTGAACCGTTTGCAGTCTGTTTGATCTCTCGTCAACAAGACGAAAATGTGGCAAAGGATTATATATTCCACATTCACCTTCATGTCTAAGCCAACGACATGTAGAAATCATGAGAAAATTATGCAACTTACCGTTATACTTCACGGTATTAATATGATATCATTAGTAAGAAATCCACCGCAATTGTTTGAAAGTTGACGTGTCTTCGTTTACATCATAACATGGAACTAACCTGAAATATCTGCCAGTGTCACTTTTTAAGCTGAATAATTGTCTCTATTTGTCGTAATTCACAGTTACGGTTGAATAATTTCTGTATTAGGAAGACAGCTAACAAACAATATTGGGAATCAAACTGATTTACCTTGTGTGAAACGCTTGGCGTATCGGCTTGAGTCTCCGCCTCCATACAACGTCAAGCTATAGCTTTTTGGTTCACATCGGGAACCAGACCCCCAATAGAACTATAGAATATAAAGAATGACTGCTCTACAATGTTGATGAATGCAGTTTTCCGTTGACTTTATGTTTCTGGTTATGCGAATTGGAAATGGGGGTTTTCTACACAACCATGTTAACCATTGTTGCAGTGTTGTGATGATGAATAGAGTGCCTTTACTTCATTATATAGTCCGACGCTGAGGTACACTCTCGCCAGTATAGTAGGAACTGAACTAGACTGTACGAAAATTAACTAGACCATTACGGAACTAAACTAAAGTTAAGCAGTCTAAACTTATAGTAAACGAAACCTAGCCGAACCAATCCAATCCAAACTAAACCTAACCAAACCAAACCAAACCAAACCAATCCAAACCAAACTAAACCTAACCGAGCCGAACCAAACCGAACCAAATCAAATCAAACCAATCCAATCCAATCCAAACCTAACCGAACCAATCCAATCCAATCCAATCTAAACCAGGCCAAGCCAAACCAAACCAAACCGAATCAATTCAATCTAAACCAATCCAAACCTAACCGAACTAAACTTAACCAACCCAAACCAAACCAAAACCAACCCAATCTAAACCAGGCCAAGCCAAACCAAACCAAATCAATCTAATCTAAACCAGGCCAAGCCAAACCAAACCGAATCAATCCAAACCAATCCAATCTTAACCTAACCAAACCAAACCAGGCTAAACCGAATCAATCCAATCCATCCAAACCAAAGCAGACCAATCCAAACCAAGCCAAGTCAAACCAAGGCAATTTGAACCAGCTTAGCCAAACCAAGCTAAGCTAAGATAAGATAAGCTAAGCTAAGCCAAGCCAATATATCATGTATGTCTTACTTATCATATAGTTATGTATTTTTCCTATGTCAATTATTGTTGGACCGTCCCCGTTTCGTCCCTGAAAATGTCTGTGTGTGAGGGGAAGCTTGGTCCCACTGCCCTCCCTCCCCTTGCTTCGCAACTGAGTCAGGCCAAACCAAATATCACTAAATTAAGCTAAAATAATGCAGTTGTAGATTTCACCGCGCTATTAACTTTGTACCAGTGCGAAAAGGATACGCATGAATGAGGGCCATATATTTAGAAAGATCAACAAATGTGGCAATAAGTAGGAATTTCCTAATGCCGGTATATGTGCAATTCCCCTATAAAGGATTACAATGAGTCATAGCATTACTACATATAGGTTACCAATATGTAGAATACTTCCTCCACTACTCATTGTGCCTGAATAATTTCCTTAAGTTAAGAAAAGTGCGACAAAAGTGCCTAATATATAATTTACACTAAGGCGATGTTGGGGCATGTTTTATAATCAATATACATGTATTGTAAAGAGCATAAACAAATGGTATGACAATAGGCTAGCTTGAAGATGATTTCAAATATTTCAGATCAAGGGAAAACCATGACTACCAATTTAAATCGATATATAACAAGTTAATTCGACAAACCGAGTCTCAGATGTCACCAGTCGCTACTGGCAGAGTTCCTCGATCGAAAAAGGGACAGGGCGGATTAAAGCAGTGCCTTCGGTGGCACGGACCCAGCGGAGCACCGTTTCCGATTCGTGATTTCGGTTGGTCAAACCTCCCCTGCAGTGGGCGAATGTTTCAAACAAAGTTTCCAGATCATTAAAAGCACTCATAGTTGGCTTTTGTTCTTATAAGAAGGCATTTTTCTGTAAATATGGATTTTAATATTTTCAATGAACTGTTTATTGTGGTTGATCTCCTGGGTACGATCCAGATTGGTACCAAAGTAAGTTGATCCTTGTCTTTATTATGCAAAACTGTTTAAGAGGTTGGATTTGTACTAAATCAGTAGAACCAATAGTCAAACGTACAGTGCGGTATTTTCATTTCGTTCTTGCTGAACGTTCCTGTCGTCACCGTGACGTATATCGCTGGGTTCGACAACGCTAAGACATTATAAAACAGTGTTTGTATGTTAGTCATTGGCAACCATTGTGCTAGGTGTAACCCATAGATTGAATAAGAAATTGCTCAAGCGTTGAAACAGGGAGTAACATATGAGTTTCTCAGAAGGCAACCTTTGAATGCGAACTGTGCAAATAAGGAAGATAAATAGAGAATATTATTTAAAGACGACAATACTTAAACACCGTGGTGGTTATGAAACGTTTTCTAGCAAAAGTTCACCATAATAACGAAGCCGTTCAGTAAGGTATGGTGTGTCAACGATATATTGAAGAGAACTTAGACTCAGTTGTTGTTAAAAGACATTGTCAGAGGGTTGCGTGCATGATGTGCCATAATGCTTTTGTCAAACGAATGGAAGTATTTACCTTGACCTTGCAATAATGCGTTGATTTATATACTTTCACACCGAGTTAAGAAACTGTGACAGAATGATAGTTGATTCAGATATGCCATGGCGACACCCTTCCTTTTAAAAGGTGTAAGAATACACTGCAAAGTAAAAGGACTATTGCTCATTCCTTTACACCGATTGGTGTAAGTTTAGTGTAGTCTGTAATATTGGTCAATGTTGCAATATTCTAACATGTTTCCGTCAGTCTGTAAAAATATTATTCATCATTCCATTGTTTTGATTTGGTATAATTAGCTTGTTACAACCCGTTATTGGTTTTCGTGTTTATATGATTTACAAAGAACAAGTTATATATTCATGAAGTAAACCATTGCTCAATGCAGTAGCCTGATGTGCAGTGGCGTAGCCAGTGAGAGGGGGGGGGGGAGGGGGTGTAGAGCCCCACATAATTTGGGGGTTGATGATGGGAGGGTCAAATAATAAAGAGAATTTAGTGAGAAGTCACCTCAAAAATACGTGCGCTACGCGCGCGGTTGCAGTGTCTCTCTGAGTGGCCATATTTTTGTTTTCGCATATATTTTTTTCAATATGTGATATAACCGGATGGTCTTCGACCGCGTAGGCGCGCACATTAGGTTTTTTCCCCAAAACTTGGTAACGTTTTGCTACCAAAAACGGTACATTTTAGACTCGACTGTATAGTTAAAAAAATGGAAATGATAGCACCATTTTGCATCTAAGTCCTTTTTTAAAAACAACATTTTCAATAGGGGGTCACACCCTCCCCTTATACCCTCCCCCAGAACGGTGATCAACCGCTATGTGCATAAAGATGGGGACAGAAATGCAACTTTGTCCTACGCCACCCCCCCCCCCCCTTCGGGTGACACATGCATTCATCTCGGCGTTTCCATCTTTCAAAGACGTTGTGATTATTCGTCGAACGCAGGGCCGTCTTAAGAGATCACCGGGCCCTGGGCCTGGCAATGGAGCGGGGCCCATCAATCAAGTGAGTTCGAAAAAAGTTGCGTGAAAAATTGACATCCTTGACAATCGCTCAAGCATAGACATGCCTGCATTTACCACCCCTCCCTATGTCGCGCATAAAGCATAAAACTTTAGCTGAACAACATATATCTAAAAAATGATATACATTATAGAAGAGAAATCTTCCAGTTGCCCTCCATCCCTTCCCTAACAATACTGGACTTACCATTTGTAACACCCTTGTGTTGAGTCTTTCAACCGAGAGGGAGGTGTAGGCGGTTAACGCAACGTAGTCGCCAAGAACATGAATTATTTTTAAGGGAGGGCCCGAGGAACATGAACTCATAGCATGCTCCTCATGGTGAAACATAATTGCACCTATTAGGTGAATTGAGTGTACTGTTAATAGTAGGAGAGACTAGCGTAGGTTCTTATGACCAACTAGATCGGTTTCTGCTTTCAAACTTCATAGGAGGAGCTTCATCAGTAGTAGCCGTTGAATATTTTATATTCGGCCTGGGCGTCTCATTCTCAAAATGCATCTATTTTCTGTGCACAAGTTTTTATGGACTCATGGTGCAGCTATAAGAGCATCTAAAAGAGCTTCGAGTGAACCTTGAGAGTCAGCTGATTCTTCGTTAGTACGAAACCTTGAGTTAACAAGTAAATCTTTGAGATTTTGGGCCCTATTGTAGGCTAGAATCGGTTCTTTTGGAAACAGTTTGGATAATTGTTGCGTGTTGCGAGATTAAGTGCCAATGTTTCTAAAGTGTTTTTCAAATGCGTGGTTTTGATATGGGGTGTAAAGGTGAGCTTGAACACAAGTGGTGGTTACTTTTGTTTAGGTTTGGTAGTGAGGTATTGCCCACGGTTTTCAAATTTTATGCTTTTCGTGGCTGAGGTAATTTCCTCTTTCTTATAGTTACGGAGTAACAGTTTCTCTGTGTAAGCCTTCGGGGCATTGTATATTCCAGGGTTGCTAACTCAGATTTGAATATTTAATGTCAAACTCTCAAGTGTTTCACCAACTCTCGTCACAAGTTGTCAAGTATCGAATTCAATCAGGCCTAATGGCCTATTCAATAAGTTTTCCTCCCAGATTAAGACACGGGGTTACTGTGATTGCGGGGCCCCTGACATCGCGGGGCCCTGGGTCAGGGCCCAGTGGGCCCATGCGTTAAGACGGCCCTGGTCGAACGGGCCCTGATGCATGGACTAATTCTGAATGTAAACCATTCCGTGCGCGCAAGTGTCCGCATACTAACATACATAATGTAGGCTGAGTACCACGCATGGGTATCACTAAGCTTCGACGATTGGTGGAGGAGGGTGCTCCCGACCAGGGACGTAGCTAAGGCCTGATGATTGGGGGTGTAGTGGCTGAAATTCCAACTGGATGGGTTTTGGAGTCAGAAAATTCCGACTGCTGCCTTGTACCCCCCCCCCCCCCCCGCACTCATCGTCAACGATACGGTCAGTGTCAGTCAGACACCCCATCTTTCGCGACTGCACTTTTGTTCCGAACTTTTTTCAATACATTTGTACCTTATGGGGCAAAGTTTTTGCTTATGTTGATGGCACTTTTAAACTTCCGTAGATTAGTATTGAGTGTTTTAATTGTATACCATAGAGACAATGTATATCCCAACGTCGTAGCCAGGAATTTGAAAGGGGAAGCACTTTTTGCGATTGATATGGGGTAGGGGTCTAAGGGGAGGGGGTGTCCCCCTCCCCTTTGAGATTTTTTTGAACAATTGAAGGTCCTTAGATGCAATCTGGTGCAATTTGTTGCCAGTTTCATCATTATCATATGATATCATATTATCAGCAGATTTTGTTTCCTGTTTGAATTCTTTTACATGTTCTTTTACATAATATATCAAAAAGAAAAACATAGTGCTTTTTTACAATATTTCCAGAAGGATGATTCTTGTTTATTGTCCAATGTCTGGACTTTAATACATTTGACGAACTTAATTGATGGACAATATAAACTTTCATATTTTGTAAGACAGCCAGATTTGCAGTGGCCTAAAAAAATATCGTTATCTCCGTGTATTAACAGTGTAATAATTATTTATAGGAAGTGCGTATCACGTACGATTGCTAGCTTAGCTTCATAACATGCTGTTCGTGCAACAACTTAGGACGAATCATAGAACGGATGAGAACGAACTTATCGTCGTCCTTGTGCGTACGGTTCGTGACATTCCATCGAGTGAGGTTAGGTAGGCAATATGTATTTTATTACGCAGTGGCCAACTGTAGGTTTGAAATAGGCTATAGGCTAAATTTATCTAATTGCATCTGCCAAACTAAGTAGGCCTAAGTAGTTGAATCAGTAGGCCTGCATGTTATTACGATTATAATCGAGTTAACGGAGCTGACGAGTATTCAAGATCAAAAGAGCACTGACAAAATACCATGCCAAAAAAAACAACAGTTTGTAAACATTTTTTTCGACACTCAAAGGGGGGGGGGAGCGGTCGCTCCCCTGCTCCCCCTGGCTACGTCCCTGGTATATCCTGAACTTACTTTAAGCTAGCGAACAGGGTCGACCCACCCAATAGCAAAATTAATACATAAATTTTCCGAATTGAAGCTGGCGAACGTTGTAATTTTTTTTAGAGTATTCAAAATCATACGAAGTTTTGTATGGTGGAGTATAAGGATCGCGAGATACAATTTCTCAATGTGACGAGGAAAACGTGGTAAATATGACTGATTAAAGGTCAATTTTGATCGAAACTTTTATGTCACTCACAAATTACAAGAACATATGAAAATAAGAGTGCGACAGTCAGAAAAATTAGAGCGCGACAGTCGGAAATTCCGAATTGAAGCTGGCGACAGTCGGAAATTCCGACAGTCGGAAATTTCGACTGTCGCACTCAAATTTTCCAACTATCGTCATTTTTACCAAGATTGGGGGGTGAGACACCCCCCCCCACACCCCCCTCTAGCGACGTCCCTGCTCCCGACAAACACAGTCGAATTTCCCGTAATGTCGACGACGAGCTCAAGCGTCGTGGACAGCACAGTGCAATATGAACAATAACTTGTACAATCACGTGATCCATTTTCATTCCCCACAATTAGCTGAAAATCCGAAATTTAAAAAAAAAAACGACTTTACGAGATAACTTGACGCCAGATTGTTATGGTACATCATCGAAATTTGGAAATTAAAACGTCAACCTTTTTAGATCAAAGGTAAAAATTTCGACATAAAATTGAACGGGATTCGAACCAGTGACCTCTGGATTACAAGCCGAACGCACTATGCTAACCAAAGACTGGAGAGCTCAGAACGCTTTCCGCGCTAGCTGTACATTTCTCTGCTCTTTTCCAACTATTTGCTACATCCGCCCCCCCCCCCTCCCCAATCAGAAGACCATAGTAATGCCTCTGCATGAGGGGTGCTTCAAATACAAAACTGATCTTCGTTCAAGTTAGTCCTTTGCGCTATAGGATTGTAGATTAACATTGTATTCAGAAAAGAGTGTTTGCAATTTGACGACCAAACACTGCTTCTACACCTGTGGCAGTCAGTGCAGCTATATATGTATCACACAGTTTGCGGTGTTAGGGAATATGTACAGGGACCGTACACCGCCAGCATATTATTTAAGAAAGATAAATTATATTGCAATACTGGGCCAACACTATAGAATGCTATTCCGGCCCCGTTCAGTACCGGAATTCTTTATAGCCATTCAACAAAACATGTTAACACTGTTAGATATGTACAATTTGCAGGCTGCATTCTAAGTTTTATATATCAAGTTAATTCGACAAACCGAGTCCCAGATGTCACCAGTTCGTTACTGGCAGAGTTCCTCGATCGACAAAGGGGACAGGGCGGATTGGGGCAGTGCCTTCGGTGGCACGGACCCAGCGGAGCACCGTTTCCGATTCGTGATGACGGTTGGTCAACCCTCCCCTGCAGTGTGCGAATTGTTCAAACAGTGTTATCATTAAGTTTCCAGATCATTATAAGCACTCATAGGCTAGTAGGCCTTTGTTCTGAAGAAGGCATTTTTCTGTGGATATGGATTTTAATATTTTCATGAACTGTTTATTGTGATTGATCTCCTGGGTACGATCTAGATTGGTACCAAAGTATGTTGATCCTTGTCTTTATTATGCAAAGCTGTTTAAGAGGTTGGATTTGTGCTAAATCAGTAGAACCAATAGTCAAACGTAAAGTGCGGAATTTTATTTTCGTTCTTGCTGAACATCAGGGTTCGACAACGCTAAGACATTAGGTGTAACCCATAGATGGAATAAGAAATATCGAATAAGAAATTGCTCAAGAGTTGAAACAGGGAGTGACATATGGTTTCTCAAAAGACAACCTTTGAAGACGAACTGTGCCAATAAGGTAGTTAAATGCAGAATATTATTTACAGACGACAATACTTTAACACCGTGGTGGATATGAAACGTTTCATAGCAAAATGTCACCATAATACGAGGCCGTTCAATAATGTATGGTGTGTCAAGCAGTTGTTGTTAAAGGGGTCACATAAAGAAATTGTCAGAGGGTTGCTTGCATGATGTGCCATAATGCTTTTGTCAAACGAATGGAAGTATTTTTACATTGACCTTGCAATAATGCGTTGATTTATATACTTTCACACCGAGTTAAGAAACTGTGAAAGAATGATAGTTGATTCAGATATGCCATAGCGACACCTTTCCTTTTAAAAGGTGTAAGAATACACTACAAAGTAAAAAGACTATTGCTCATTCCTTTAATCCGATTGGTGTAAGTTTAGTGTAAACAGTAATATTGGTCAGTGTTGCAATATTCTAACATGTTTCCGTCAGTCTGTAAAAATATTATTCATCATTCCATTGTTTCGATTTGGTATAATTAGCTTGTTACAACCTGTTATTGATTTTCGTATTTACATGATTTACAAAGAACAAGTTAAAATATATTCATGAAGTAAAGCATTGCTTAATGCAGTAGCCTTCTGTGCAGTGGCGTTGCAAGTGAGATGGGGGGGGGGGGGGGTCGTAGAGCCGCCACATAATTTTTGGATTGATGATGGGAGGGTAAAAAAATAAAGAGAATTTAATGAAAAGTGACCTCAAGAATATGTGTGCTACGTACGGGGGGGGGGGGGTGGGTCAACCACGAAATATAATGTAATGAACAGTCACCTCAAAGATAAGTGCGCTACGCGCGCGGTTGCAGTGTCTCTCTGAGTGGCCATATTTTTATTATCACATATATTTTTTTTTCAATATGTGATATTACCGGATGGTTTTCGACCCCGCAGGAGCGCACATTTGCTTTTTGGTTTTTCCCCAAATATTGGTTTTTCTACCAAAACAGGAACATTTTAGACCGACTGTAATTTAAAAAAAATGAAAATGATAGCACCATTTTGCATCTTAGTCCTTTTCGAAAAACATTTTCAAGAGGGGACCACACCCTCCCCTTATACCCCTCCCCCAGGACGGTGATCCACTGCTACGTGCATAAAAATGGGGAAAGAACTTCAACTTTATAGCCATTTAACATATCATTTAACCCCGTTAGCTATCTACAATTTGCATGGCTGCTTTCAACTTTTTCTCTGATCTCTCTCTCTCTCCACGTCTCGACATCTTTCTACCTATATCTTGTTTTCTTGTCATATTGGTATGTTTCTCTCAATTAATGTTACCGAATTCACCTGATCATCTTTTCGTTCCTCAACTAAATATCAACTTCCATTTTCTGCCCGTTAACTGTTCTATGCAATTACTGCTTTTGACTTCAATTAGTGTGTACGAAACTCAAACTAAACTCATTGTTAATGTTGAATCTTCAATACAACAATTTTTCTAAAAATTTTGTTGTCATTTCTTTCATTCTATTTGTTATTTATAAGTTGAAGTTAAGATAATCCCTTTCAAAACCTTATTTCATCGATTCATACCTGCATCAAGATGTCAGTTTGAAGGCCAACCATACAGGCCCCAAAGTTTAGCGAGCTAAAACTTGTTAGAATTGCTTCCAAAGACATTTTCTGAAGATTCAGATTCTCTGATGAGCATTCGGGCATCATCACGGGACTTCTGGTATTTTATTGGGGGTGTGGGGGGGGGGGGATACTGCGGACCTATAACTGAAGAAATAAACAGTTGAGTAGATATTAAAATCTACTAAAAAATCATTCAGAGTAATATGTTTAATATCTTGAATTTCATGTTTTTATTTTTATTATAAATAATAATGGTAATAAATGTACCTCTTTATACATATAGATTCTCTGCATAAACAATGCCCAACTTCGTAAAGCAAGTTACCCACAACTTCTTCTTGGATAAATATATCACAACAAATTACATAATTTCAATTTAATAGGGTGCCTGCTATGAAACTATGAAATACATACTTTAATCATTATTACAGAGCAATGAATCATTGAGCTGTGATGTATATGCATGGTTTATTGTTTTTACATAGAGATCAGAAGAGATAATTATTGATGTCTACTGCATATCTTATATGCCACACCCACTTCCCCTCCCATTGCTCCACCCCCTTTACCCCTTTTTCAAAAAATGACATATTTATTTTAAGAACAATAAGTCATATTTCAGGCTTATCCTTCGTCATCCACATACACATTTATTTAGGTTTTTGTGATTTTAGCCACAAAATTAAGTTTGTTATGATGTAGACTGTTTACAAAAAAAACCCATTGCTACCAGGTCTATAACACTTTTAAGTTATGAGAAATGACATTTATCATGCATTTATCATGCATCTGAGTGTTATCAACCAAAGGGTGACTACATGATAAAGTCTAATAAAGAGACCGTTCAGGTCAAATCCTCAGATACAACACCAAAACACATAACTCATCAAACATAAGACTTCATGGCCTCAAAATAACACCTTTACAATACATTGCACCTTTGTCTACGACAATTATGTTGTGGTTCAAAGGTGCTCTATAGTTGTTAATATACAATTAAAAAGACCATGTTTTTGATTGAGCTACTGAATGGTGTAAAACAAAGGATTATCATTAAACGTTGATCACTGCACTGAGAAGCGGACATCATCAACTTCTGCTCCTTGACGAAAATGACATCAATTCCTTGGTGCAGGCTCAAAGCTTTTGTTTAATCGACTATTTTATAAATCCTTATAACTCAATCCATACATGATCCTTTTCAGTTGATATTGACAACAGAGCACTATTTGATGACATTGAATATACATTGGTCCTTGACAAAAACTTGTAATTACATTGTAAACATATTATCAGAGGCCAATAAAGTCTTTGAATGCTTTCATATTGCGTTGTGTGATGCTGCATCTGAGGAACTAGCCTACGATGGCTGTGTTAGACTTTGCTGTCCAGCCAATTTACCTGATGAGCCACAGATGTTGAATAAAGGGACATTTCTCAAAAAATTAAAGGAGTAATTAAAAAAATACAACCAGGGCTAGCAGCATGTTTTAATGTTTTAATTAATTTTGTGCCAAACGTCAAGTAAAATTTGTGGAACAACCAGAGATCAAGTAGATCATGATGTCTTAGAAAACTACCGCTGGAACATTACAATATGCAGTGGTGAGAGCCAAAACTTGTCCTTAAAGGTTGCTCTGGGCAGATGAAGGGTGCTGTTGTCTGTCCGGTCCAGCCAATGGAACGTCTCGCTCATCCCAGAGACTGACCCCGTCGCAGGCACAAATACGTTTGTTGTTCTCAAACAGACCAGCTGATCGGGCAATGATTCCACAAGCCAGTCTGTCACGATTAAAAACAGAGAGAAGGTACTTGATTAATTATTCTGCAAACTGGTTCATTTTAGATCAGCCTTTCTGCTATTCGTTAGCAATTTTACCAACCCTATCGATTATTAGTGAAGATCAGATTGCAATTTGAAAAAATCAAGTTGACACACCTTGGTATATGTTTTCCCATTCTAACCAAACGTAGCTTTGTCAAAACTCCTTCAAAACTGTTCTGATGGAATTGACACAGGAAATTATACACCAAATGCAGACAGGCAGGTGAAAATGTTCCCCTAATGCTTTCATATGTAGTTTCTTCTGATTATATTCAGTCCATATTCACTCTCAACTTAGCAAATTATGGACCAAAACAAATACCTCCCGCAAAAAAACACACAATCAGTGGATTTTTTTCTTTCTTTCAGGAATGACTACCATTAGGAGAAATGATTTTTCTATTTTATAAGGTGAACTTACCCTGGCCCTGAGTTACCATCTATCTTGGATTGGGGTGTCTCGCCTTGACCTAGGTCATCTTCTCTCTCATGAACAACAAAGGATCTACCAATCACATCCCAGACCTGTAATAAAACACAACCTTTTTCAACCGATTGATGGTACACGACACCAATTCCCTCCCTATTTTACAACAGTCATGCATTGATCAAGTATTAACCTGTCCATGATTAGAAAGCAGTTCATAGTTTCAGTGCATCATAAATGTATTGAACTCTTCCCTATATATTAAACACACCAAAGACACGTGTATAATTATGTATATATATTTAAACCCCAGTGGGGGGTCACATATATGTATGGTAAACCCCAGTGTGGATCAAATACTGTATGTATGGTCAACCCCAGTGGGGATGACATGGTAAACCCCAGTGGGAATCACATATGTATGGTAAGCCCAGTGTGGATCAAATATGCAAGGTAAACTCCAGTCGGGATTACATATGTATGGTAGACCCCAGTGGCAGATCACATATGTGCGGTAAACCCCAGTCGGGATTACATATGTATGGTAGACCCCAGTGGCAGATCACATATGTATGGTAAACCCCAGTGGGGATCACGTATGTATGGTAAACCCCAGTGGGAGACCACATACATCTATAGTAGACCCCAATGGGGGATCACATGGAAAAAAACCAGTGGGCGATCACATACTTTTGGTAAACCCAGTTTGAATCAAATATGTATGGTAAACCTCAGTGGGGATCACATATGTATGGTTAACCCCAGTGGGGGTTCATATATGGACATGGAAGCAGCATTGGCAAGGAGAAATGTGAAATTAGGCCAAACAAGAACCATTCCTTACCTTCAGTTGATCATTTTCGATTCTAAATCTTGCTCGACCATTTTCAGCAGCACTGATATTACCGAGGTCTCCGACATGCTGACAAATGAAGGAAACATGAACAAACTGTATTCTTGTCATCTATTATTCTTGTGCAACATTGCTGTTTAAACATCCAATTAAGGTAAAAAATGAGCCAATTGTGTATGCAATGTAGGCTTTCTCATCATGCTAAGACTTTTCTACAATTTAATTCTATTTGTATATCGATATACTAAGCAGCTTAAGCATTTAACCAGGTCAATATGTTGAAAATATATACAATACTTTCCCAGTAGGTGAAGCATGTTCTCACCTAACCTGCACAAAGCTTAACATAAAAGTTGTTATTACCATGTACTCAAATGAATTTGATTCGCATTCAATTAAATTCAGACCAATTCAATTTGAACTCGATTCAACTCAATTCAATCCAAATTTTTACCAATGACCATACGTTTCATCATCATAATTTCCAGAAATACTAAATTATTTCCATGACAAGTCAATTGCTACAATAACTTGCAAGATTAAATGTCAAAAACAATGTTGGAGTTTTTTTTTCATATCACATCAGAGTTGGTGGCCTTATATAAACTGTACCCACTTTGTGAAATAATGTTTGCTTTATTTTTTTCAAAATTTCTACAGATTATGTTCCTCCGTTTGATACTACCATATTTGATAGAAAGCTCCTTAGATCGATTATGAAAGCTGAATAAAAACTTTTGATCCTACTTTGAAGCATATGGACGAGCTACTTGTTGTCACAATCAGGATATTCTTTAGAAAAGTACAACCTCTGCTTACCCTCTGTATTGCTGAAGGTCCTCCGTGTTCCGAGTTGAAAGGATTGAAATTTCCTCCACAGCTGCATATCAAGAGTGAAAAATCAGGGTCTACTAAATTAATTTCCAGTAATCATCTTGTTTTTCTGCCTCCTTTGGTGTTTGAATTTGTTTTCAAGTTCAATATTAATACTTGTGAAAAACAGTCCAGAAAAAAAAATAACCACAGTTAGATGTCATTTAACTGCCAACCCAAATTAAGTGTGGTGAATAACAGTAATGGAACTGCAAACGGACATAAATTACATCACAGCCATAAACCAAGTGAATCATGTATTGCTTTGAATTTCCATGCCTTTTGCAAGATTTCTAACATGCAGGATATGTCCGCCGTGTTGGATGCTGTCAACCCTCTGTATTATGTCTGTAGGGGGATGTTCCGGTGGTTACCGTCCATTGATGTTTAATAAATAATTAAATATGATGTTTTTTTTTATTATTTATGCATCTGGTAACAGAAGAGTGAACGATGTCAGCACATCAATATCAGCTGAAAGTGGTTTTATGTCTCTTTAAAATATGGGATTCACTTATATACAAAGGGAAAAATAACATTTCTAAAAAACATTGCATTTTGATGAAATTCTAAAGACAGAGAAACATTATTCTGCAAAGTCACTCAATATTCCTTATGTATCAGGTTTCAAGGCTAAATCTACAAGAAGATTATAATAAGTTAAAATAAACTTTTAAGACCTCGATCCTGATGACATCACAGACCACCTACTGAGCTTCACCTTCTGGATTATATTATATTAGATTATATTCAATCAGTCATATCTTGACTTAGGGACCAGATATTGAGATGAACACTTACAATGTGCAATTTATCTGCCCCTAAAGTATCCCTTCAATCCACAATCTCAATGCAATGTATGATACAAGTTTAGTACAAACAGGTGTTTTATGCTAGGTTATCATCACCCAGCTACGATTTCTGGCACGTTTACTGTATTGATTGTAATGAAGTTGCCAACCAACCAATCAATCGATTGATCAAACAATGATCTAGATTAGTAATTAACACATCCTTGGCAATTCCATATATGATCCTCACAAATTTGCCACCCTTACGTAATACCGTTTGCCAAGTTACCATTTTGAAATGCAAAAAAAAAAAGGTTTTGATTGTCTGGATCCTACTAGAATAGTTCTGGGAAGAATTTCAAGGCTCGATTCGAAATGCTTAAAAATGAGTAAATGTGGCTAAATATTGAGAGATATGTTAAAGCTTGAGTTCAAAGGAAGTACTCTGCCTGGGAACATTATATTGATGTTGACCGACGCCTGATGTTGACATCAATCCCCACAAAATTTGAAGGTGAACTGGAAGTCTCATTTCTGATCAAGTGCAAAAGATGTTTTCCATGTGAATTCAATAACCTGGGTTACTTTTTATCTGTTTTTTTAAATATATTTTATGAATGAACCTTAGGCTTCAAGTTGTAACACAATCACAGCGTATTCAAGCTGTTTCTACAAGGAGAAGACCAGAAAGGTAAAAATTAAAAGTATTTTGATCTGTTTACAAATTTGGCAATATTCCTGGGATAGTACATACCTTAAGGGGACATTTCGGAAGACATTTTTAGTCTCTTTGTTTGGAGACTATGAGTGATTGTCTTATATTAACCTTATTTTGAGTTTCGCTCTGAGCAGGTTTGGGAAAATTACTAACCAAACTTAAAAAGCTGCTATAAAGTTGAGGGCGTTACTTACAGATATTTACTTACAGATATATATATATATATATATATATATATATATATATATATATATATATATATATATATATATATATATATCGATTACCAGTGCATCAGCAGTTTGAGGGTAAGAAGGAGCAGTGTAAGCAGGAATGAAGGGATGGACATTGTAATGTGAGGGTAACGATAAGGTAGAGGTGGGGGCTGGAAGGAGCAGTAGTTTTGGGGGGTTTCTCTTCATTTTAGTTTTCTCAGCAAGAGTAACGTAAGTTACACCTTGGCTATCCGCCACCGTGGTATTGGTTCCTCACAGGACACGTGGAGACGTATCTTGAAGACAGACATTTACGAGTGGTATCTGGGAGAGATGCGACGACGATTAATAATGTCGATATCGCAGAAACCGACATCGTCAGTTTAAACGGTGTGATACATGTTATCAACGGTATCCTCATACCGCCCTCAATACCGCCCAGGCTTGGCGAAGAACTAGTAGAAATCGTAGGACTTGGTAAATAAGGTTCGATCCTGTCAGACGAGACAGGTGTGAGAGTCTATATATGGTGTCAAGTAATTCGCCATTCCGTTGCCCGGTAACCGTAGCCGATGAGTCTGCCGGCAAGCCAATGATGAATATCAGATCTCATGAATAGTCATAATCCATATGATAACCATGTAAGTTAGTCTGTTAGTTTGCAACAAAAGAACGTGCTTTTAGCAACCCGTCCGTGCTAATGGATTTTATTTAGGGTTTTTTCAATTTTTTACAAGCATGTTTATAATAATACATAATTTTTATATAGCGCCAAACAAACTATGAAATAATTCTCGTGGCGCTTAACATAATAATAACAATTATAACATATATGCTTTGGTGAAAAGATACGTTTTGAGTGCTGATTTGAAACCGTTCACAGTATGGCACATTTTGAAATGTTCTGGAAGTGAGTTCCACAGACACGGTGCAGTGGATGCGGACGTTCTCAAGCCGTACGTCTGTGTTTTTAATCTAGGGATGAGTAACATCAGTGATGAATTAGAGCGAAGGTGAGCGTGTGGATGATGGTCCGAGCTGAAACAAGTTGTGAGGTAGGTTGTAATAAAATGATTAAAAAACTAAATAAAATCCAGTCTAAAACATATATTTTTGTCTTCTTTTGTTTACGTTTTTATCTTTCCTCAGTTTAATCAAGTGTTGCTTCTGGAAAATTAATTTTGGGTCAATTTTAAGGGATTATTGTAACCTACAAAATTGAGAAATATAGCACCATTTTGCATCTTAACTTCAAAAAAACGTTAATGGGGAGGGGAAACCCTTCTTTCATTTCAAGCTGAATTGACACACTTGACACTGGAGAATGAAAGCATATACGGATGCCAGTAGTAGCGGCGAATTAGGTATATGAGGCTGAAATTTTATGGAAACAGCCAGATGCGATTGAAGGATCTTGTGGAGGAGGGGGCATTCCCGCCCTCCCTCCTTGCGCACGTCATTGGATTTTAGTGCTGTTGCTAGATAATGGTACCGCTTGGAACCATATCGTGACCGGGTTTGCGTTACTTTGACCAAACAGCGAAATACAAAAACACAAGTGGATATATTCACTTGTAAAATAACGAATTGAAAACGAAATTAATTTTCAGTCTTTTATTTTGCTCATTTGGAACCCATGAAAGGGGTTTTCTTATATAATCGTCCCTGGTCCTACCGAGGGGATACCATTATACGGTGCTTTTTCAGGGACCTTAAGTTTCCTTGAAGAGGTCGAGTTTGATTTTCCAGATTGCGAAAATTTGCTACCAAAGTTGATTTTGCAGCAAATGATAATAATGAAAGCAA
This sequence comes from Apostichopus japonicus, assembly GCF_037975245.1. Taxonomy (NCBI): domain Eukaryota; kingdom Metazoa; phylum Echinodermata; class Holothuroidea; order Aspidochirotida; family Stichopodidae; genus Apostichopus; species Apostichopus japonicus. Next base: position 20,871,665 of record NC_092568.1, read on the forward strand.
ATGAGCCTCACGGACGTACCTCAAGTAAGAGTAAATTAATGTCCATATGCTTAATGTCTTTTTGTCGTTATATATACATCCATTGAATGTTTGATATGCGTGTTACAGATTAAAGCGCTAAACGTTCACAGTGAATTCCCGACTGCTCATATAGTGTAAACATCTTGTCGTACAGGTTTGAGAAGTGGACCACTTGAATGGCATTAATCTCTATTCTTAGAAATTTGTTTCAAATAAGGCAGATGTGGTTCGTCATTGACTATCGATAAAGTCCATTTAGTGAGTTACGTGTTCGACATAACGGGGACTACTTGGTATTCCAGAAATGGCAGTTATCTTCATCTGTTCATTGTTCATCCGAATGTTGTCCATTGACTTATGAAACAAATAGAATAAAGAACAAGGAATCGGATAACATTCTCCCGAGATTAAACTAGTTTTATCCTGAATCGTGTACAACTAACAGATCGACCGAAGACATCCCCGAAGATAATAGTAACTGTTCCCTTTCGAGGAGAATTGTGATACACACCTGACGATGATCACACAGTCACAGTCTCGATGCAAGGGGACTGGGGTTGAGAGCGGATCAGACGTTCGGTAGTTTGGTTTTCGTGCCCAGGTTCTTTCCTGGGTGACTTTTCTTAAAAGTATCCCCGGTATTCAATCATGGGAGAATGATCGACAGATAGATTTTGCTGACACTTTACAACTCAATTAAATAATGAATAAGGCAGAACTTTAGTTCTGATATGCTATAATACCCCCCCCCCCACCCCAAAAAAAACCAGACAACTTTGAGTCCAATAATGTTTCTGTAGCTATTCCAGTATTTTTCAAGATATGTTTCGTTAAAGAACTTATTTCTGGAATATTCGTTTTAGGCTAAACTTAATGGTGACGTCGGCTTCTTGTGGTAGTTATTATAGTTAATGTCAATCCGTTGGATTTGAGGTCAACCAGAATACGTTCGTTAAACTTCATATTAGCAACAGAGCACCCTTGGATGACATTTAACACCATTTGTCCTTAATAAATTTGTAATAATTATAAACATGTCATTTGAGACCATAAAATCTTAATTTTTGTCATTGAGCTTTGTAGTGCAACTGAGGAACTAGTTAACTAAAAATTCCAGTCACTTTAACTAGTGAAACTCAACTGTTTAAAGGGTCATTCCAAAAACAAACAAAAAATAACTTGAGTAATTGTGTTATAGGAATACAACCCTAGCTAAACTGAGAGCAGTGGTTTCTAACGGTCCACGGCATATCAAAGTTAATTTTGTTCCTGAAGTTATCAAAACACAATGCGAGGTATTTTTTTGGTGAATCCCAAACAAAGTTCTTAAGAATCACTGTTTCCGAAACTACCTACTATCCGGTATGAGAATTTGCTACAACGCTGTGGCTTAGAATGGGACCATATTGACAATTTTGTTATCTTGCAAAAGTGTTATAGATTGAATTCTATGTATATTAAATTTTATCTCATGGTCTTGCTGGCTTGTATGTCTCTGGCACTGCAACGAATATAATACTTGTTTTGGTGTAGGTAGTGTAAATCTTTGCCAACACATTTATGTCTAACAATTAGTTTAATTAAGTTCCTGCAAACCCTTGTGAACCGCATGGCTGTGCTTGGCTTGCCACAAATAACCGATTACAATAAAATTCGTTCCACCTTCATAGTGACAAGAAGAAAAAAACGGCTTTCAAGGAATGTGATGGCGCTGGTTTGAAACAGGGTGTTTTTTAATATAAAATAAGTATATGGCTCTTAAAGGCATCCGTAGATTCACTTTCAGGAGAATAGCGCCTCATCAGGCCACGTGTTCAGTGGACGGTGGCTGCAAGCATGCCGGTCGCAGAGATGTCACCACCTCTGGCCAAAGGCAAGGATTCACGCACGCCACCTAGTACGCTTCTGGTCGATTTGACCGACCCTCTGCGCATCCTCCCGGGTTCTTTTGCGACAACAAGGGAGACATGGTACGGGATCCTAGGCCACAAAAAAGCACCATCCCACAGCCAGAGGTATTATCGCTAGAGGCCTGTCTTGAACCCTAGCCACGATTTACACGACCGACGAGGAATGAGTCTTTCGTCACCCTCTATAGCATCGGCCACCACATCAGCTAGTAAATTATATGGTTGAATTAATATATCAAGACTTCAGCGAGGACTGATGAAAGAGCAAAAGAATTTTTAAACTGTATAATCATTGATGGAGTCGAACTCAGTTCATCAGGGTTATCAGTCCACTGCTCTACCCTCTGAGCCATTTGACGAGTTAACTTTCTACGAGCTTAAATTGGTATTGTCGGTTGGATACAATAAATTGGTAACAGTGAACGACACTGCCTTCAACGAAATCTCTATTCATCCTGTTTTACTCTCAATAGAACAACGGATCTGAATATCTCTATTAACAAGAAGCTCACGCTTGTCTTTGTTTACATATTGCAGCAAGCAGTAAGAATGTCGTTTCCTTCCAAGACGTTAATGTACAATAGGTTTATGGCACCGATACTATCAATAACTTCGAAGCAAGCAGTAAAAGACAAACGGATTCCGTGAAATCTTCTTATTCACAAAAGGATGCTTAAGATTATGCTCGCAAGAGAGGTCTTGCTGTAAGTTGTGTTCTTCAGAACTATATTCTATGCAGACGATCATTCTATGCAGACGATCAACTGGAATAAGCCTGAAATTTCAACAAACAAATATCTATTCACATTTCAGTTCCGTTTTGAATGAGGAAGGGGCAGCTTATTAAGTCAAACACGTTAACTTCATTTGACTAATCTTATTTAGGGATTTGAATGGATGGAAATAGCACGGTTATTCGAAACCCGAAATATAATTCATAGGGCTTTGAGTTTATGCAAGTAGATTTGGGAAACACGGGGATCGGGAATTCTTCAACTATAAGACTTTCTTTGTTCCGCAGTGACTTGATGTGCTTATTGATCCTCTGAAACTGCGGCATTTGCGTGGATAGGTCCCCCCCCCCGCCCCAAATCACTGTGTTCCACACATATACAGAAGTGTGTATTTAGCTTAATACAAAATATTAGAATCATCTTTATAAATATCAAATTTTGATCTATTAGCAGCCAACTTGATCAACTTGTTGCATTTTGAAAGACTGAACGGTAATGAGGTTGGGACGGTGACGAGAACGGGGGTTTGGATGTTTTGAAAGCCTTTTTATGTGAAATACAAGTCAACACTATGACAAGGTCGACTACATCAACAGCTATAATCACTCATATAAAACATAAGTTATAAGAGGCAATAACATCCCTTTCATGGTCATAGTTACCCTCCCTTCACCGTCGCCCCTCCTCCCCATACCATTTGCCGGTACGTTACTGAAACATGAACATTGTATATTTTAGATCTCCATTAAAATGAAATATTCAATTGCACAAGTCTCCGATGAACAGAATAAAGATAAAGTTTCCTCCTTTTTCTGCTGATTTGAAAAGAAGTATTTGAATCGCCTCTCATATAGAGTATGGGTTGAAAATTATTCCAAAACGCATCCAAAACTCTGCTTTACTTTCACTTCATCACTTGACCAAAATTATTCATGCAACTAATTTAATCTTGAAAAAACATCATGTTACAAAGTATTCTTTGAGCTGTTGTAAGTCTAAATCAAAAGGAAGGAATAAACCAATGAGAACATGTGAACTAAAGAAACATTCTTTGCATTCCTTTCAAGTCATTGGAGGATTAGAGATTACGTTGATCCAAGAATTATCCTCCATGAAATGGGAAGAAATGCTGAAAGGGAAATCATTCTTGTAAGATATTCCAACTGAAAAATAAACCCTCTTTACATGCTGCTTGATTCTTTCTATGGATTTAAAATTAACGACATTAGATCGAAAAAAAAGTGAATAGTACAATCGTAGCCCACCTCTTTTCAATCTTTCAATCGCACTAAATACGATTGGCAGAGGCTCACTAGTAGGGGATTCTCCCTAGCAGGGATTCTCTCATTGTGCGAATGAGTGAGGGGTAAAGTAATGTACGTAACCATGGTATTAGGAACTGGTATTAACATTGGGTAACAAGCAAATGTGTCACGCTCACTCCAATGCATGATAAGCAATTATTGGTTTGTTATGAGATTGAATCGTACTATTGTTCCAAATTAGTTGACAAAGAAATAAAGAATTCTTGTAGCTAAGATTACAAATTGAAATTCAACAGATAGTAGTACACTTTTCATATGTAAAACATGATCCCACCAGAAAGAATTCAAATCACTGAAATACTTATCCGAACACACACTCAGACAACACACGCACACAAAATAACGAATTTAATGTTTTGTTTTTGTTTTTTTACTGTTTGAATGGGTAAATCTTTGATAATATTACCGTCTCGTTTCGATCTGCCAGACGTTTCACTGAGTGACGTCACGCACTAAATTGTTATCAGGTACCTTAATTTTTGAGTAACCTTTCAATGGGTTTCTGTGAGGATGTTTAGAATTCAACGCAAAAACAAAATGCAGTTTTCACATTACCACGTGTGATTGAACAATCTGATAGAAATTTTACCAGTAAATTTCACTTTCTGTCAGAGCCGACATAATTGTAGATAAACAAACTTTTATAATCAGAAAATCAGTTTTCATATCTGGGCTTAATTTGACATAATTTCGTTACGTAACTAAATAGGCTGTACATTTCGAAACGGTTATATTTAGATAGATTATCTACAAAGGAGGTCGAGTCGTCTCCAAGATTTTCTGCTAAAAAAACATCTCAATAGCATACCAAACGTTTTGAATAACAGTTGGGAGAGGAGAGGTTGTCAGACGTTCTCTAGTATCTTCTCCCCCCCCCCATACACACCCTCCCCTCCCCGTCTCCCCTCTCTCTCTATACAACTATTCATGTCAGAAGGCAGAATGTATGTCTTAAATGTGAACTAACGGAAATATGGTTGCTGTTGATTTGTTGCTTTCTCTGAGATACAATGACAGCTTGTATCTTTCTGGCCCCATTCTTCTGCTCAGAAAATTGCTCGTTTCCGAAATCAGACATGGATACATGTACTTAGTACCACCCTAGGGAACTGGTCATGACTTCAATACTTTCGCCGAGTTGATAAAAAACCGCAAATTGTATATCAGCAGCTGATATACTCAGTCCCTACGTACCTATGTCAACATGTTAATATATAGGACGTATCATAACCTCGTGTTAATACACAACTGACGAAAGCGTAGGCAGTAAAATGCATATGGTGCGGGTGTTTGGTATTTTATATAGAGTAGATAAATCCCGCGCATCATATTTCCATACGATAGTAATATACTATGGAATTGCGGAGTAAATTTCAGCATGGGTTATACATGGGGTCGAACATTACCTATACGGGCAGTGGCGGACTGGCCACATGGGCATTTGGGCAATGCCTTGTGGGCCGGTGGCCCGGTGGCCCGGTATGCCGGTGGGCTGGGGAGCCTGGTAAAAATGACAGCCCATTTTCACAGTAGTTAATAGAATACAGACGGGCTGTGTAGAAACATATTTTTAACTGTGGGAATCAGCTCATGAAATCACCATGTTAGTTAGTTCGTAACAAAAAAACGTGCTATTAGTAACCCGTTCGTGCTAATGTATTTTATTTAGTTGTTTTTCCATTTTTTTCAAGTATGTTGTCACAAAATACATATATTTTTTCCTATTTTTGTTTACGTTTTAATTTGTTCCTCACGTTTATTCCAGTGTTGCTTCTGGAAAATTATTTTTTGGTCATTTTTAAAGGATTATTGTAACCTACAAAATTGAGAAATATAGCACCATTTTGCATTTTAACTTCAAAAAACTTTCAATGGGGAGGGGCGATCACTATGTAAGTATCATATCAATGAATAATGGGCCGGTTTAGCTGGAAAATGCCCGGACCGGTTTTAAGACCCAGTCTGCCCCTGCTTATGATTGAAAGGTACCGGCGTTAACCACTGAGCTAACCCTCCTCATATTAGATTCAGTCTGCATCTTATTATCATATAGCACATCTCAATTACAGTACATAGACATCGTAATAAATAAATCAGGACAAAATGACGCACGTGTCTCCACGATGACGTCATATTTATACTTGATCAAGTCTTCAGCCTTCTGGGTAAAGGATCTTGGAATCTGAGATATCTCCCAAAATGGAGTCATATTTTTTTGGAAAGTCGTTCGTGACAGTTAGCTCTATAACGTTGATCAATTACGATGATTGCTCTGGTGTCTCCATTAAGACTTTTAATTAATTTTAATGCTTTTAATGAATGATTTAATTACTTTTAAGAGCAGCGTTTCATTTCCTCACTGTGGATAAATGATTTGCCAAATTTAAAAATGACAATTTTTGGGTAAAATTTTTTCCCCGTCATGATTATATTGTTTGAAAAGTTTACTAGCTATGAAAACAAACGGAATAATTAAGTCTAACTGATTAATAGTTTTGGTAATGAATACTTAGAAGTTAGAAATAATGTGAGAATACATGCATTCGTATATACATTTTAAAGGATGGCTTACAGCAGCGTTCCTGGGTTGACTGTAATTTGTTTTTAATGTTGTTTTTAACTAGAATCCCATATCAGTATAACTCATTATCATGACTGGCCAAGACGTATTTCCAAGAGAAGCGCAAAGATCCAAACTTTGGAAACCTCCATGCAATTTTTAGACTGTGTCTCCATGCCATTATGAAACAGAAGACGAAATGTTTAGGACTAAATCAAGTTTATTAATTGATTACCCATGAACATTCATTTGGGTAAAATCTAGGCTAGGTCTTAGTTTGATCAAGCACAGTCTTAATATGAGTAATAGTCAGATGTCGGAACATTGAAAACCAAACTCAAAGGCTGCTTTAATGTACAACAATTATGTTGATATGATGAAGATCTTTAAATATATATATATATATACAGCTTTAAGTCCAGGCTATATTCCTATTCCACTTTTTAATTTTTGAGAAGTGACCATTTAATTATACAACTGAGGCTCATCGAATACATCGACTGGGTTACTAAGTCTACAGACAGATTTACCAACTTTTAAAAGTTTAGTTTTATTCCCCTTTACCATCGAATATCTAATTTACTCATTTAACAATAATTATTTTACAAAATATTCCGAAAACAAGCTAAATGCGATCGGGCCTGCATGGGAAGTTTGAAGCTTTACAATACTTTGAAACTGTCACAAACACTATCTCGTACCCTTCCTTGACACTGACTAAAAATATATACACAGCAGAACTTTTTCATTAATACAATAGCTCAATCGTAAATTATAAGATCCGATTGTAAAACATGATTATGGTAGGACTGGAGTTGCCCCGGAGTCGCACTTCACTTGAACTCGGTCAGGACTGAACACACATCACCTTACGCAAACACAATGTTAAGCAGAGTGCTTTTATCAACACTCCATTTGAGTTCAATAAGAGCCGGAGGAGAAGAAGAATTTAACATGGTTATAGTGTTAATTTTCCATAATGCAGAATATGCTGCAAACGGCTAAGCTCAGAGCTATATGCAAAGGTGCAAATCTTGGTGGCACATCGGACTGAATGTTATGTATAAATATATGAGCGGATTGAGTTTCATGGTGACTCAGTCGAATGAGCGGGAGGCGGGGGGGGGGGGGATTTTCTTTTGATTTAACCATTTATTCTGTTTCGTTTAAGACTTAATGCAAATGATACAGTAACTTTGTCATACATTCATGTGATCTTATATCTACATGGGTAGAGGCCAAATTTGATTTTTTTTTGTTGTTTCTGTACAGATGCATCTATAAATTGTTTCCAAATGAAAGGCACTCTTGCTCGACAAAAATATTTCCGTTTAAATTCTTTTCGTTTTGTCTTATTTTCATCGAAAAATAACCAACAGCGCTACTCAAACAGTATATTTCTGACTTTTCGATCTGTGACGTCATGTTGGACAGTCATTCATCACCTTGCACATTAGTCGGCAATCGTTTAGCGATTAACCGAACAGAAGACGGTCTTTTCGTCAACGATAGTACCGTGCTTGAGTCTGACATAATCACCACAGACGGTGTCGTGCATGTGATTGATACCGCATTCATACCGGAGCAGGGTGAGTATATACTCTATAGAAAGATTACGGTAGGTAATAGGTATCCATAGATGCATGGTTAAGGGAGGAGTGGGGTGGCTGGGGCGGGGGCGGGGGGGGGGGGGGGTCGGGCGACATATACCAATTTAAATCGACAAGGCTTAACATATACCGATTTAAATTGATTTATATATATATATATATATATATATATATATATATATATATATATCGATTTGACGAGATATAAAGATACCTACCTATAATATATGATTCTGAAGGTTCTTCAAACAGTTTCCGATCTAAAGTTGAATAATATCATTAAAAAGCCGAAAGAATTAATGACATCATTATATTCAAAGTTAGCTCTCCATATAAAATGCAATGTGATTGGCTAAAATCCTAACTTTAAGATGACGTTATCTCTCCTGTTTAAATCGTAAATATAAGCTACCAATTTATTCAAATTTTAGTCCTTACGGATATTTGTCCTTTACAGTCAACCGTAAAAGTCGTCGTCCATCGCCACGCCGTATCCCCGTTTAAGTTGAAAGGTCATGTGGGCTCCAAATTTCCTCAAAATTGTCAAAGGCCTCTCTTTAGTGGCTAACGGTCTTTCCACTCACATGTATCCGCTGAAACTCATATGCGTTGTTTCTGTGAGGCCGATGTTACACATTCGTTTAAGTGGCAAAATTAGATAATCTGGACATTAAAGTTATCCTTACTCACAAGTTTACTTATTTACTCATGCAAGAAAGTAACCAAGAATTGATCCTATAAAGTCATTGCGTGACGAGTTTTACTTATTTTGTGTATGTATGTATGTATGTATGTTATGTTATGTTATGTTATAACTGTTTATTTATTTACTTTTTATTTTGCCTTAATATAGCTCTACTGATACCTGAGATCTTTCCTGACTCGTCGTTTGTATTATCTGTGGCCGAGGACGCTGGTATTCTCTCTACACTTACTAATCAACATAACTTGACGTTTTTTGCACCAGATACGAATGCACTGCAGGTATCCATAGCGACCCCATTCGGCCTCCACATTATTTGCATTTACAACGAGAAAAGTCTTTCTTTCGATAAGGAAGGTTTATTTGTGTTATTTTTGTAAACTATGTTAGGCTTCGTGTAAAGACATATATAACGGAATGATTAAAATACCTATCCTTAAAGGGTGTGAAGACTCGCGCAAAAAGAAACGTCTAATGCCGGTAATCTGACCTAGTTTCGAATGAGGTGTAACAGAAGTGTTAGACACCACCATCGATCCCAGAAAATACACACACAGCTTGCTACCGTCGGTAATTAGACACTAGTGTACAGTCAGTACATACAGCTGCGGTCAATACCCACAGCACAGTGTACAAACGATACAGCGGTGAACATCTCAGGTCCAGCTAAAGATAACAAGGTATCACGTTTCATTACTGTCTTCATTTTGTAGCGACACGAACTAAACGTCACTTGCTAGCAACAGAAAGATAACTTTTTCAGATGGCTGCACGCGGTTTGGGGCGAGTCTTAATGCCTTTAAGTATAGAGCCCTTGACAACTTTTCAGTTTATTACATGATATCCGATGTGATAGAATTTACCAATAATCCAGTGCTGTTTTTGAGGGGCACAATACTGATGACCCTTCAACATTCTATTTATTAAAACAGATTATTCTCAATGACACACGAGCGACTGAAGCTGATTGGCTGACGAAAGTACTGAAGGGGCATATTATCTACGCCCCCTATATGTCACATGACTTCACGAGGGCTGATGGAACGCCACTCTCACGTTTTGAAGTGCCAGAACCTACAGACGACGAGAACATGGAACAGGTAAAAAAATATCGTGCCTTGTTTTGTTTTTATCATCATAGAACGCCCAAACAAATGTAAGAGAGAAATCTCACCGTTCTTGAAATAATCTTAAATGTCCTCGAATAATAAAGTCACTTTACCTTGTTTTTATTGTTTGAATCTTTTGACATTACTGTGTTGAAAAGTCAACTTGATCCTCGAAGTTTCAACATTTTATATCGCTTTTGACAAGTATAAAAAGTTTTAAAAAAAGTCGTAATTTCGAGTAAACACTTGCAATCGAAATGTTGAAATTTGAGCTAAGGTGTCTAAATTTCGGTAATAAAGGAACAACGTGAAATGTGGATAAACAAAGTCAAAGTTGACTTTAGTAGGGACTAGTCGAATCTTTGAGATGAAAAGCTGATACTTTCAGTGTCGCCTCTGGTCACTGTAGCATCTAAAAAACTTATGTTGGAGAAGATCTCCCAAAGCCATCACAAGATATGTTTCCTGCCACTTTTGTTGGCATACCACGCCACTGTGTATAAGGGAGACTTAACTTGGAACGGGAAGGAGGCTGTGCACATCGAAGGTAGGGAGGGGGTGGAGGAGGAGGGGAGGTAATGTATGGACTACCGGTAGAGAACGAAGTAGATGACGATTTATTATATAGCTGTAAGATAATAAATAGGTCGTATTCGTCCGCCATCAATATGATGTAACAGGGATCCAGAGCTTCTTAGAATCGCTTAAAATATAAGCACGGGACACGAGATGCGTTCTAAAGAGAAAAATGCGGCACACTTAATATGAATCCATTTTATTGACCACCATAAGATATAAGATGTTTGTGTATTACCAAACGTGTTCTTTATATAAGAACAAATTGATGATAGTGGTACCAGTTGTATGCATGACGGCGTGCGAACCGGGAGGCTAACAATATGCTAAGCTTGGAGAAAATGCATAGCAATTTTTCTTTTAGATTCTCATATGTAGGTTTGTACTTGAAAATCGCTACCAGAGAATAGTCACCACATATCTGAAAATATTGCAGGTCTCATCTCTTGGGCAGATCCAGCACTCCCAGACAATAATAGCACCCCCACTTTTGATAAAGAGAATTACTCTCCTTTAGTAATAATTTTTAAGAAAAAGTCGCCCAGGAAAGAACCTGGGCACGAAAACCAAACTACTGAACGACTGATCCGCTTCCAACCCCAGTCCCCTAGCATCGGGACTGTGACTGTGTGATCATCGTCAGATGTGCATCACCATTCCCCTCGAAAGGGAACAGATACTACACATGATCTTAGCCAAAAGGCCGAGAAGCGATCCTTTAATAATATATGCACGAAGCTAGCCATGCATATAATATGGCGACTGAACCTCATTTTTACAACATGTAAGCCTGACATGATTCAACTTATTTACGTTGTTGACGCGATCTTACTCAAATGATTTATGAAGATGATATTTCCTACGAATATCAGGAGTATCAACTTTTAAACTCTATCTTTCCCATAAAGCTCCGATTATACTTCATATACATGTTCATATTATCGTTTAAGGCTTGAAGTAATTGGCCAAAGGTAACTGGATTTTATCTTACAGCTCAGGCGGACAGTCGGACTGATGAAACTGCAGTGTGCCCGTCTTGTTCGGTCGGACGTCGAGGCCTTTAATGGACACATTCATGAAATAGATAAGGTAGGATAACATTAACTTGATAGATATACACTTACACTTTTAATAATTAAATCTGTTTCGTTGAGTTCCCAACACACGATTATCATATGTATTGGTGCTAAAGGTCACGTGTGCTTATACACTGACACGACGACCAAGGAAGAGAATGGGTTACGGTGTCATGTGAGTAGAGGTGTGGTGGGGTGGGGGGGGTGTGCACAAACCCGCTGGAACACCGTTGCTTTTCCACCCTTCGACACCTCAGTATTGGGAGTCATCAATCCATGTAAAGATCAAAATTTTGGCTTGATACCAGGGTTGACAACTTTTCAACCAAATTTGTAATGATACACATACACATGACGGGATGAGTGGTCTCTGTTACAAAGTACAAAGTTATAACAAAGCGGGAGGCCCGGTTCGCGTCCGGGTGGAGGCTGGAAGTTTATTCACTGTTCTGGATTTTCTTTCTCATTACGTTTTTAATTATATATATATATATATATATATATATATATATATATATATATATATATATATATATATATATTATATACATTACGATTTTCATTTATGTATATATATATACATATATAAATATATATAAACATATATATATATAGTAAGGGACAAGACGAATGAGCGAGATGAGGAGGCGCATGAGGAGGGGAAGGGGGAATAAACAATCGTATACCTTGGCAATTTTATCACGTGCCTCGTGTTCCCCCCCCCCCTTCCCCAGTGATCCATATAATGCCTTCAAAAGTTGGTATTATCACTAAAGCTGTTGTTTTTATGTTTCGTTGCGTTAGAGAAGTAGCTTTGTATTCTCAAATAGCATGATGCCATGAAATGACGTATTAACGACAAATTTATTCATCACAGGTTCTTGTGACCCCTACGGAAAGTGCTTGGGACGTACTGAATCAACATCCCAGATTTTCAATATTTGTGAAATTTGCCAGAAGGGTCGGTCTAGAATCCTTGCTCCAAACGGATAATATTACCGTCTTTGTACCAGAGAATACGATATTCCACCATTTCCTATCAGAGGATTTTAACCGGCTTGTGACAGATGAAAGTCATCTTGAGGATTTTATTCGTTATCACATAGCGAAAGGTAAGCAGAAGAATCATGTGTCGGTCAACTCTAGTATAGGCTTAATTTATATATATATGTTGTATAAGTGTTTCAAGAAGGGACATAAACGCAGTTAAGTTCAGGCTTGAATATATCTTTAGCTAATTATGTTTTATAAAGCTTATGGTTTAATCATACATCAATTAATGTCAAAGATTTGAGTTGGGTTAACAACAAAAATTAATCCTGTTTGATACTAAATTCCAATAAAAAAATATGTTGCACTAGCTTGACTAGCCAAGTTTCATTTCAATGCTTACTTTGAAAGTGTCAGAACGACAAAAAATGTCCATAATAATTGCATCAAGTTCTTTAATAAATCTAACTCTTTAACCATAATTTTTTTGAGGCTATGGGTGCATGACTTATTTTAACCTTATTTTGAGTTGCACTCTGAGCAGTTTTGGGAAAATTACTAACCAAACTTAAAAAGCTGCTATAAAATAGAGGGCGTTACTTACAGGTAGTTTTCTTGAGGACGTTCTATGTATATATATCGAATATGAGTGCACCAGCAGTTTGAAGGAAGCAGGAGCGGTAAAAGCAGGAATAAAGGGGTGTACAATAGAATGGGTAGGTAACGATGGGGTGGGGTGCACTGGGGGTGTTTGAAGGAGCAGTAGTTTTGGGAGGTTTTCACTTCATTTTAGTTTTCTCAGCAAGAGAAACGTTAAGTTGTAAGACTAACTTTTGGTACCATTTCATCTTTATCTACCGACTAGGGCGCATGTGTATGAGTGACGTCAAACACCTTGGCTATCCGCCACCGTGGTATTGGTTCCTCACAGGACACGTGGAGACGTATCTTGAAGACAGACACTTACGAGTGGTATCTGGGAGAGATGCGACGACGATTAATAATGTCGATATCGCAGAAACCGACATCGTCAGTTTAAACGGTGTGATACATGTTATCAACGGTATCCTCATACCGCCATCAATACCGCCCAGGCTTGGCGAAGAACTAGTAGAAATCGTAGGACTTGGTAAATAAGGTTCGATCCTGTCAGACGAGACAGGTGTGAGAGTCTATATATGGTGTCAAGTAATTCGCCATTCCGTTGCCCGGTAACCGTAGCCGATGAGTCTGCAAGCCAATGATGAATATCAGATCTCATGAATAGTCATAATCCATATGATAACCATGCATGTTAGTTAGTCTGTTAGTTTGTATCAAAAGAACGTGCTTTTACCACCCGTCCGTGCTAATGGATTTTATTTAGGTTTTATCAATTTTTTACAAGCATGTTTATAATAATACATAATTTTTATATAGCGCCAAACAAACTATGAAATAATTCTCGTAGCGCTTAACATAATAATAACAACAATTATAACATATATGCTTTGGTGAAAAGATACGTTTGAGTGCTGATTTGAAACCGTTCACAGTATTGCACATTTTTAAATGTTCTGGAAGTGAGTTCCACAGGCACAGTGCACTGGATGCGAACGTTCTCAAGCCGTAAGTCTGTGTTTTTAATCTAGGGATGAGTAACATCAGTGATGAATTAGAGCGAAGGTGAGCGTGTGGATGATGGTCCGAGCTCAAACAAGTTGGTGAGGTAGGTTGTCACAAAATGATTGAAAAACTAAATAAAGTCCAGTCTAAAACATATATATTTTTGTCTTCTTTTGTGTACGTTTTTATCTTTCCTCAGTTTAATCAAGTGTTGCTTCTGGAAAATTATTTTGGGGTCATTTTAAAGGGATTATTGTAACCTACAAAATTAAGAATATAGCACCATTTTGCATCTTAACTTCAAAACACTTTCAATGGGGAGGGGGAAACCCTTCTTTCATTTCAAGCTGAATTGACACACTTGACATTGGAGAATGAAAGCATATACAGTTGCCAGTATAGTAGCGGCGAATTATGTATAGGAGGCTGAAATTTTATGGAAACAGCCAGATGCGATCGAAGGATCTTGTGGAAGAGGGGGCATTCCAGCCCTCTCTCCTTGCACACGCCATTGGATTTTAGTGCTGTTGCCAGATAATGGTAGCGCTTAGAACCACATCGTGGCCGGGTTTGCGTTACTTTGACCAAACAGCGAAATACAAAAACATAAGTGGATCTATTCACTTGTAAAATAACGATGTGTAAACGAATTTAATTTCAGTCTTTTATTTTGCTCATTTGGAACCCATGAAAGGGGTTTTCTTACATAGTCGTCCCTGGTCCTACCGAGTGGATACCATTAAACGGTGCTTTTTCAGGGACCTTAAGTTTCCTTGAAGAGGTCGAGTTTGATTTTCCAGATTGCGAAAAAATATGCTACCAAAGTTGATTTTGCAGCAAATGATAATAATGAAAGCAAATGAGCCTCACGGACGTACCTCAAGTAAGAGTAAATTAATGTCCATATGCTTAATGTATTTTTGTCGTTATATATACATCAATTGAATGTTGATATACGTGTTACCGATTAAAGCGCTAAACGGTCACAGTGGATTATCGACTGCTCATATAGTGTAAACATCTTGTAGTACAGGTTTGAGAAGTGGACCACTTGAATGGCATTAGAAATTTGTTTCAAATAAGGCAGATGTGGTTCGTCATTGACAATCGATAAAGTCCATTTAGTGAGTTAGGTGTTCGACATAACAGGGGACTACTTGGTATTCCAGAAATGACAGTTATCTTCATCTGTTCATTGTTCATACGAATGTTGTCCATTGACTTATGAAACAAATAGAATAAAGAACAAGGAATCGGAGAACATTCTCCCGAGATTAAACTAGTTTTATCCTGAATCGTGTACAACTAACAGATCGACCGAAGAGTTGAAGACATCCCCGAAGATAATAGTAACTGTTCCCTTTCGAGGAGAATTGTGATACACACCTGACGATGATCACACAGTCACAGTCTCGATGCAAGGGGACTGGGGTTGAGAGCGGATCAGTCGTTCGGTAGTTTGGTTTTCGTGCCCAGGTTCTTTCCTGGGTGACTTTTCTTAAAAGTATCCCCGGTATTCAATCATGGGAGAATGATCGACAGATAGATTTTGCTGACACTTTATAACTCAATTAAATAATGAATAAGGCAGAACTTTAGTTTTGATATGTTATAATACCCCCCCCCCCCCAAAAAAAAAGCAGACAACTTTGAGTCCAATAATGTTTCTGTAGCTATTCCAGTATTTTTCAAGATATGTTTCGTTAAAGATACTTATTTCTGGAATATTCGTTTTAGGCTAAACTTAATGGTGACGTCGGCTTCTTGTGGTAGTTATTATAGTTAATGTCAATCCGTTGGATTTGAGGTCAACCAGAATACGTTCGTTAAACTTCATATTAGCAACAGAGCACCCTTGGATGGCATTTAACACCATTTGTCCTTAATAAATTTGTAATAATTATAAACATGTCATTTGAGACCTTATAATCTTAATTTTTGTCATTGAGCTTTGTAGTGCAACTGAGGAACTAGTTAACTAAAAGGTCCAGTCACTTTAACTAGTGAAACTCAACTGTTTAAAGGGTCATTCCAAAAACAAACAAAAAATAACTCGAGTAATTGTGTTGTAGGAATACAACCCTATAGCTAAACTGAGAGCAGTGGTTTCTAACGGTCCACGGCATATCAGAGTTAATTTTGTTCCTGAAGTTATCAAAACACAATACGGGGTATTTTTTTTTTGTTGGTGAATCTCAAAGAAAGTTCTTAAGAATCACTGTTTCCAAAACTACCTACTATCCGGTATGAGAATTTGCTACAACACTGTGGCTTAGAATGGGACCATATTGACAATTTTGTTATCTTGCAAAAGTGATATCTAGATTGAATTCTATGTATAATAAATTTTATCTCATGGTCTTGCTGGCTTGTATGTCTCTGGCACTGCAACGAATATAATACTTGTTTTGGTGTAGGTAGTGTAAATCTTTGCCAACACCAATTTATGTCTAACAATGAGTTTAATTAAGTTCCTGCAAACCCTTGTGAACCGCATGGCTGTGCTTGGCTTGCCACAAATAACCGATTACAATAAAATTCGTTCCACCTTCATAGTGACAAGAAGAAAAAAAACGGCTTTCAAGGAATGTGATGGCGCTGGTTTGAAACAGGGTGTTTTTTAATATAAAATAAGTATATGGCTCTTAAAGGCATCCGTAGATTCACTTTTAGGAGAATAGCGCCTCATCAGGCCACGTATTCAGTGGACGGTGGCTGCAAGCATGCCGGTCGCAGAGATGTCACCACCTCTGGCCAAAGGCAAGGATTCACGCACGCCACCTAGTACGCTTCTGGTCGATTTGACCGACCCTCTGCGCATCCTCCCGGGTTCTTTTGCGACAACAAGGGAGACATGGTACGGGATCCTAGGCCACAAAAAAGCACCATCCCACAGCCAGAGGTATTATCGCCAGAGGCCTGTCTTGAACCCTAGCCACGATTTACACGACCGACGAGGAATGAGTCTTTCGTCACCCTCTATAGCATCGGCCACCACATCAGCTAGTAAATTATATGGTTGAATTAATATATCAAGACTTCAGCGAGGACTGATGAAAGAGCAAAAGAATTTTTAAACTGTATAATCATTGATGGAGTCGAACTCAGTTCATCAGGGTTATCAGTCCACTGCTCTACCCTCTGAGCCATTTGACGAGTTAAAATTTAACGAGCTTAAATTGGTATTGTCGGTTGTTACAATATATTGGTAACAGTGAACGACACTGCCTTCAACGAAATCTCTATTCATCCTGTTTTACTCTCAATAGAACAACGGATCTGAATATCTCTATTAACAAGAAGATCACGCTTGTCTTTGTTTACATTGCAGCAAGCAGTAAGAATGTCGTTTCCTGTAAATGTACAATAGGTTTATGCCCCGATACTATCAATAACTTCGAAGCAAGCAGTAAAAGACAAACGGATTCCGTGAAATCTTCTTATTCACAAAAGGATGCTTAAGATTATGAAACCCGAAACATAATTCATAGGGCTTTGAGTTTATGCAAGTAGATTGGGAAACACGGGGATCGGGAATTCTTCAACTATAAGACTTTCTTTATTCGGCAGTGACTTGATGTGCTTATTGATCCTCTGAAACTGCGGCATTTGCGTGGATAGGTCCCCCCCCCCCCCGGCCCCAAATCACTGTGTTCCACACATATGCAGAAGTGTGTATTTAGCTTAATACAAAATATTAGAATCATCTTTATAAATATCAAATTTTGATCTATTAGCAGCCAACTTGATCAACTTGTTGCATTTTGAAAGACTGAATGGTAATGAGGTTGGGACGGTGACGAGAACGGGGGTTTGAATGTTTTGAAAGCCTTTTTATGTGAAATACAACACTAAGTCAACACTATGAAAAGGTCGACTACATCAACAGCTATAATGACTCATATAAAACATAAGTTATAAGAGGCAATAACATCCCTTTCATGGTCATAGTTACCCTCCCTTCACCGTCGCCCCTCCTCCCCATACCATTTGCCGGTACGTTACTGAAACATGAACATTGTATTTTAGATCTCCATGAAAATGAAATATTCAATTGCACAAGTCTCCGATGAACAGAATAAAGATAAAGTTTCCTCCTTTTTCTGCTGATTTGAAAAGAAGTATTTGAATCGCATCTCATATAGAGTATGGGTTGAAAATTATTCCAAAACGCATCCAGAACTCTGCTTTACTTTCACTTCATCACTTGACCAAAATTATTCATGCAACTAATTTAATCTTGAAAAAAACATCATGTTACAAAGTATTCTTTGAGCTGTTGTAAGTCTAAATCAAAAGGAAGGAATAAACCAATGAAAACATGTGAACTATAGAAACATTCTTTGCATTCCTTTCAAGTCATTGGAGGATTAGAGATTACGTTGATCCAAGAATTATCCTCCATGAAATGGGAAGAAATGCTAAAAGGGAAATCATTCTTGTAAGATATTCCAACTGAAAAATAAACCCTCTTTACATGCTGCTTGATTCTTTCTGAGGTTTTAAAATTAACGACATTAGATCGAAAGAAAGTGAATAATACAATCGTAGCCCACCTCTTTTCAATCTTTCAATCGCACTAAATACGATTGGCAGAGGCTCACTAGTATGGGATTCTCCCTAGCAGGGATTCTCCCATTGTGCGAATGAGTGAGGGGTAAACTAATGTACGTAACCATGGTATTAGTAACTGGTATTACCATTGGGTAACAAGCAAATGTGTCACGCTCACTCCAATGCATGATAAGCAATTATTGGTTTGTTATGAACTTGAATCGTACTATTGTTCCAAATTAGTTGACAAAGTAATAGAGAATTCTTGTAGCTAAGATTACAATTGAAATTCAACAGATAGTAGTATAATTTGCATATGTAAAACATGATCCCGCCAGAAAGAAAACTGAAATACTTATCCTAACACACACTCAGATAACACACGCACATTAATTATTGTGTATAACGAATTTAATGGGTTTTTTTTACTGTTTGGGTAAATCTTGATAATATTACCGTCTCGTTTCGATCTGCCCAACGTTTCACTAAGTGACGTCACGCATTAAATTGTTATCAGGTACCTTAATTTTTGAGTAACCTTTCAATGTGTTTCTGTGAGGATGTTTAGAATTCAACGCAAAAACAAAATGCAGTTTTCACATTACCACGTGTGATTGAACAATCTGATAGAAATTTTACCAGTAAATTTCACTTTCTGTCAGAGCCGACATAATTGTAGATAGACAAACTTTTATAATCAGAAAATCAGTTTACATATCTGGGCTTAATTTGACATAATTTCGTTACGTAAATAAATAGGCTGTACATTTCGAAGCGGTTATAGATAGATCATATATAAAGGAGGTCGAGTCGTCTCCAAGTTTTTTGCTGAAAAACATTTCAATAGCATACCAAACGTTTTGAATAACAGTTGGGAGAGGTGAGATTGTCAAACGTTCTCTAATATCTTCTCCCCCACCCCATACACACCCTCCCCCTCCCCGTCTCCCGTCCACCTCCCCCCCCCCCTCTCTCTATATATATACAACTATTCATGTCAGAAGGCAAAATGTATGTCTTAAATGTGAACTAACGGAAATATGGTTGTTGTTGGTTTGTTGCTTTCTCTGAGATACAATGGCAGCTTGTATCTTTCTGGCCCCATTCTTCTGCTCAGAAAATTGCTCGTTTTCGAAATCAGACATGGATACTTAGTACCACTCTAGGGAACTGGTCATGATTTCAGTACTTTCGCCGAGTTGATAAAAAAAAACGTAAATTGTATATCAGCAGCTGATATACTCAGTCCCTACGTACCTATGTCAACATGTTAATATATAGGACGTATCATAACCTCGTGTTAATACACAACTGACGAAATCGTAGGCAGTAAAAAGCAAATGATGCGGGTGTTTGGTATTTTATATAAAGCAGATAACTCCCGCGCATCATATTTCCATACGATAGTAATATACTATGGAATTGCGGAGTAAATTTCAGCATGGGTTACACATGGGGTCGAACATTACCTATACGGGCGGTGGCGGACTGGCCACACCGGCATTTGGGCAATGCCTTGTGGGCCGGTGGCCCGGTGGGCCGGTGGGCTGGGAGCCTGGTAAAAATTACAGCCCATTTCAACAGTAGTTAATAGAATATAGACGGGCTGTGTAGAAACATATTTTTAACTGTGGGAATCAGCTCATGAAATGACCATGTTAGTTAGTTTGTAACAACAAAAAAACGTGCTATTAGCAACCCGTCCGTGCTGATGCCGGTCTAGCTGGAAAATGCCCGGGCCGGTTTTAAGACCCAGTCTGCCCCTGCTTATGATTGAAAGGCACCGGCGTTAACCACTGATCTAACTGATCTCATGTTAGATTCATTCTGCATCTTATTATCATATAGCACATCTCAATTACATTACATAGACATCGTGATATATAAATCAGAACAAAATGGCGCACGTGTCTCTACGATGACGTCATATTTATACTTGATCAAGTCTTCAGCCATATGGGTGAAGGACCTTAGAATCTGAGATATCTCCCAACATGGAGTTATACTTTTCTGGGTTTTTTGAAAGTCGTTCGTGGCAGTTAGCTCTATAACGTTGATCAATTACGATGATTGCTTTGGTGTCTCCATTAAGACTTTTAATAAATTTTAATGCTTTTAATGAATGCTTTAATTACTTTTAAGAGTAGCGTATCATTTCCTCACTGTGGATAAATGATTTGCCAAATTTAAAATGACAATTTTTGGGTAGAATTTTTTCCCCGTCATGATTATATTGTTTGAATAATTAAGTCCAACTGATTAATATGTTTGGTAATGAATACATGCATTCGAATATACATTTTAAAGGATGGCTTACAGCAGCGTTCTTAGGTTGATTTTTATTTGTTTTCAAAGTTGTTTTTAACTAGAATCTCATATCAGTAAAACTCATTATCATGACTGGCCAAGACGTATTTCCAAGAGAGGCGCAAAGATCCAAACTTTGGAAATCTCCAATCAATTTTTAGACTGTGTCTCCATGCCATTATGAAACAGAAGACGAAATAATGAGGACTAAATCTAGTTTGTTAATTGATTACCCATGAACATTCATTTGGGTAAAAACTAGGCTAGGTCTTAGTCTGATCAATCACATCTTAATATGAGTAATAGTCAGATGTCGGAACATTGAAAACCAAACTCAAAGGCTGCTTTAATGTACACAAATTATGTTGATATGATGAAAATCTATAAGTCCAGGCTATATTCCTATTCCACTTTTTAAATTTTGAGAAGTGACCCTTTAATTATACAACTGAGGTTCATCGAATACACCGACTGGGTAACTAAGTCTATAGACAGATTTAACAAATTTTAAAAGTTTAGTTTTATACCCCACTACCATCGAATATCTAATTTCCTGGTCATTTAACAATAATTTACAAAATCTACCGAAACAAGCTAAATGCGACCGGGCCTGGGAAAGTTTGAAAATATACAATACTTTGAAATTGTCACAAACACTATCTCGTACCCTTACTTGACACTGACTAAAAACATATATACAGCAGAACTTTTTTTTTAATACAATAAAGCTCAATCGCAAATTAAGATCCGATTGTAAAACATGATTATGGTAGGACTGGAGTTGTCCGGAGTCGCACTTTACTTGAAGTCGGTCAGCTTTACACTCGGACTGAACACACTGTTAAGCAGAGTGCTTTCATCAATTTGAAGTCTTATGGGCTTAGAACACACTCTACTGTTTAAAAGTTAGTAAATCATAGTTATTGCGGTCTTACAACAATCCTGACCTTAGCAGACAAATAATCTTTTGTTCTCTGTTTATCTGTTTAAACTATTTGTTTCGATGAGCTGCACATTCGCTTAGCATAAATTACACAGGTAAGCAGGAGAAGTACAAGTGAACACACAGCACCCGCAGGTAACCCAATGACAAGCCAATTGTTCACACATAAAGGTAATTCAGTTCCCCATCTACCATTATCTTCACATTTCACAAGATCTGATCCAAAAAGGAAAAATCCTGGCTCACAATTGCTCTGGTAAGTCGAATTTACATAGTAAACTGTTTCGTTGAGTTTTCCATTGATGAAATCGTTCGGGAATTCGCAAGTGACTACTTTATCAAACACCTTCTTTCTTTCTTGGTAGTCCGACAAACTCATATGGGTTTCGTTTGCAAACTCCAAGCTGCCAGTATTTACAGCGTCAAACAAGCATGGAAGATTGTCCCCGCACAGGTTCTGTATATCTTGACTGACTCTGCTGGATTCGGGGAAATCAAAGTTAGGAGTAAACTCTGGCTTGGTGTAGAATTTATTATTGGTTGATGCGAAGTACGTAAAAATAGTGTTCGATGTATCTACCATCCATTTCAAGCCGAAGTTGTGATGGATACTTTCCATACTGGAGGCCAAAGCCAGCACGGTGCCATTTGGGAGCATCAAGTCGTCCGTTGGGTCATCATTAAAGTTTCCCAATAATCCCTTAATATTTCCCTTAAATTTGTCTTCGAGATATACAGTGTATGACATCATGTTTCGCGAAATGGTAATTGTGATGGTAAAGCCAAAAGAAAGCGCGATGGTTAAGTTGGATTTGTCTGGATTCAAGTTAACTTGCGCCTCTCCGAAGGTAAAAGAAGGTACGGACTTACCCTGATAGTCGTCCATGAGTTCCTTACCATCTATAAGTATTAATGTCTGGTTGAGAAGGGAACGCTGGACTTGAATCACTGGTAGGTTTTCACCTCTTACGGCAAAAGCAGAAAATACCGATGCATTAAAACCAGGAACTTGCTCCATACGACCTTGAAGGGTAATGTTGTGCAGTCTTGTTTCAAGAAGTGTGAACTCACCAACAGCGTTGAATGTATATTTGGCCTGATCCAGCGTTATGAAGTGAGGGTCACCGATACCAATGGCTGGTCTAGGTGGCTCATATCTAGTACAGTCGTCAGATGGTCTGAATTGGTAATATTTTAGACAATCCTCTGTCTTTTCCCTGCGATAACAACATGCGATCCACGGCAAAACATCGTACTTTATATGTTTGCTGGCGCTTCTGTCGGGAGCGTACGCATCGGCAGTCCCTCCACCCGGTGGACCACGCAGTAACTGCCCATTATTATTACCGTAGCAACATTGTTGCCCAGCTTGTGAGTCTTCGGCATTCCTTCGATAACACGCAACAGCGCCTGGGTGAAAAATGTCAATAGCAGCATTCGATTCCTTATATCTCGAGTCAACACGAGCTTGTGCTAAGGTACATGGGCAAGGTGGTAATGCTGGTAGTGGAGAAGCTGATTCTAGAATTGTTGAACAATCAAGTTTACTTGTATTCACGAAGGCAAGTTGAACCTGAAACGAAGTTCGGACGATATGCTCTTTCAAAGGTTCGACAATCTTTTGTTTATATACACTCTTTACTTGAAAAATTAAATTACTTAATGTGTTAATTGAAAAATTGATGTCTGTCTCCTTTACTCTGTGAACACCTTCATTAGGTATCTGTTTTAGTGGTATTTCTCTCGACCAGCCAATATCTTCGTTATCGTTGGCTACAATCACACTAATATCAACGTACGGTGCATTGTAAAAATCATCAGGATCCCATACAAGGAAGAATTCTCTTTTCTCTGACAAATCAATGAGTCCAAAATCGACCGTGACATTCATGACGGACACTTTTGGCAGTACCATGTACTGCGAAACTACGTAAACGGTGTCAATATACGGATACGTTTCTCCCCCATCGAGAGATATATCAATTGTTGTGAATCCAGTGTTGCTAAAAACAGATGTAGGACAAACTACTCTATCAAAGTCTTCTAGAAAGCCTTTTCTTACTACCTCCGAAGCATTCTGTCGAAATCGACAGATAATTTTTTCCTCTTCAACTTTTGGCTGTTGGCAAGGAAGTGTAGTAGTAATGACATCACCACCATTTTCACGGACCAAAAACGGTTTTGCACTAAGGATCCGTCCCTCACTGGATAAGGACAACCCTGCCGCATAACCATATGTTTCGGCTCTTTCGTAACCGTAAACAATAACAGACATTCGGGAAGTGGAACTTGAATCCCCTTGCTCTATGAAATACACCCCTTCACCTCTTTGCAGCTCTTGTCTAAACATCACATACTCAGTTCCTGGTATATCAACGACTGATGTGCTGCACTCAATTGGACTGCCGTTCAACAAGACAGTATTGCATTCATCGTGCCTGACAACTATATTGACGAAATTAAGGAAACCACGAGTATCTTCCGTTGATTTTGGAGGAGTCACAAATCCAAACTTGAAGGCAAATTGCTCTTCTGCGGGGACTTGAATGATGGAAGGATCAACAATGTCACCGTCAATACTCCGCAGTATCTGCGTGACTGAAATGGGTAAGGATGAGGAAATAACCCCATTTCCTGGTAGAGTAACTTCCAAAAACTCACCTGCATTCAATGTTCTATTCTCATGTCCCGGTACCGAGACAACTGTGTCTCCAAAGAAAGAAACTATTCGATAAATTGAAACATCAATAGAACTGCCGGTTTGTGTGTAGATATGCCTGCTACCCCAGCTGTCAACTGGTATCAACTGCTCAGATAATATATCACAACCTGATTCTCGAGTATTCGCGCAGCTGTGACCGCCATAAGCTGCTACGGGACGATTGCTCCTTATAATACTGCCAGTTAAATCGGTCCCTCTTGCTCCCAGTACTTGAATTATCTCGTGACTATCTAACTGGAACGATATAATGTCTCCAGGACTATAATCCTGATTTTCGAAGGATGCACTTTCCGCAATAGTGATATCTACGTTAGTACCATTTTCCACCCCAACAACCGAAAGAAGCGATGCTGCATTTCCTACCTGTAATGTCATGACACTGGCTACTACGTAACTCATTCCTAGTTCTTCATTAGGTATCGCAAGAAATCCGTCTGTGGTGTGACTCGCATAGTTCATACCGTAGACAGACACATCACTCGATGCGGTGACAATCAACACCTTGTCACTGCGACCACTTACGAACTCCAATAAAAAGTCATTGGGTATTGGTATCCTGCGATACTCGCGTGCTGCAAGTTCGAAATTAACCTCATATTTACCACCTTCTACTTCCCTTCGACTGCTGATAGTCACCTTGGTTGGATCGTCGCTAAACGCAACAACGAGAATATGCACCTCACCGATCGATGAGGAACCTAGAAAATTATTGGTGAATCCTACAACAAACTCCCTTCCTCTTGATATTCCTCTGCAAACTGGTGAAGAAGTGTTCTCATCCTGTGCAAAGACAATGCTTAGACAAACCGCCAGGTTGATTAAAGTAAACCGCATCATGATAATGTAGCTGGAGAAATTTAAAAAGAAGAACGAGGTGCAAATGATTTGAAGTATACTTTTCGTGTCCATGCTTGCTTCTTGAGGAAAGCGAAAGCATTTATTATGTTCATTAAAAACTTTTAAATCGTTTTTTTTTTAACTAAATGCTCGACATTACCAATGAAACTACCAACAATCAACATTACCAACACTAAAGGTCAAGCATCATATAACAGTGACTGTTCATATAACATCATATAACAGTGACTGTTCATAATATAACAGTGACTGTTCATGGAATACTAACAGTGCGAAAATAATCCATGCGTTTTCTAACTGTGGCTTTGAAAACACCGTTACCTTTCTGGTATCACATTATACGATTCGGCATGAGAAAATGGGAGTGGCGATGTTTACTATAAGTACCAATTACCTAGTTCCTTGTTCATGTATTTGTCACCCAATATGCATGGTTTGATCAGTGACGTGTACTGTGAATAACAGAAAAACGTTAATCAGTATAAACTGTGTAGTGTGCTATAACACCTTAACCGCATGCTAGCCACTTCAGCAGATGCTATTGTGTAAAATTAAAAGTTATGACTCAAAGGCAGTTTCAAGTAATGACTGGTTAGGAGTCTAAAAAACTGTTCCTATGTTTGACTAGTTAGTAAACCTTTTAAAGATGGTTCAAATTGTATTAAATTGTCGTCCACTTTCTGTTCAAATGTGGACGAAATTATTTTCGAACCCTTAAGAGTAGTCTGGTTAGACCAGTCAGTCATTATGCATAGCATTGTGTGTCTAGTATTTTCTGTTCGTAAGTCCTCAGTGGGAACATATGTTAAGCAATTAAAACACACATCCGTGTTAACTGATTAACAGCTAACAGATGCGGTCAAAGCAATCGAAAGTTATCAATGTTATTTTTGACGAACTAATCAAATCAGGTCTAGACGCAACGACTCGTAGATATGATGGATGGCGCATTAAAACCAAGATGCCAGCCAGGAATAATATATAATAGCTCCTCCACTTAAATAGATGTAGAGGATTAACATGAACAGGAGAGCATCTAAAACACTAGCAACACTGATAAAGGCGAGAATGATACACATGATAGGCGCCTTCCTATATTAGATCGATATTGTTGTGCTGATTTATTCTTGAAAGTGAAAAAAACTTGATCCTTCCTTTCGGTCACAGCTTACACAGCAACGATATAAATTTGCCAGAAAGCTAAACCACAGTGTGCATCATGCAAAGACAATTTCTTTATTACATCTTTCTAAGGATTATATATGCCACATTCACCTTCATGCAGTGGCGGAACGTCCATACAGTCAGGGGCGGATTATCCCCGACGGACTCAAATGGACTACTGGCGCCATTTTCAGATTTTTACCACTTTTTACTTATTCGCGATTATTGACTTCTTTATTGCGCTCTCATCTACTTATTGACTTGTCACATTTGGTTGGTGTCATTTGGTGATATCAAAGGGGAGGAAATGACGCTCAGATGATACTTTTTGTGCATGTCGGATGAACGAGTGTTTGTTGAGGTATGCTTCTTTTTCAATTTATAGTAGTATATTATAGGTATCCTAACATCATAATATGACATATTTCTGCCAATATAGGTGTTGGCAAAATGTCGTCCCCCATAATGTGGTATATATTGTTGGCATTTACAGGTCCAGAATACCTAATAGGCACAAGAGGCATTGTGTCAGGGCTACGAAAACATGAGCACTCACAAAGATACCACAGGGATTGTGATGAAGCGCATGTACTTTCAACACCCATATAAACTGCCGAGTTGTCACAAGTGGCGATGACACCTATTTATTCTTCGTTTATCTGCAAGTTAGCAAGGCCCGGAAAGGGTCATTTCCGGCGATCTATAAAGAGTGTATCTTTACTCAAAAAATGTATGTACGCTCCGCGCCAACCTGTGGTGGCGCTCCGCCTAGATAGTGTCGAAATCGCACCGAACGACCACTCTCGCCCCCCCCCCCCCCCCACTGACCAATACCCCTAGCTCCGCCACTGCCTTCATGTCTATGCCAATGACATGTAGAAATCATGAAAAAATTGTGCAACTTACCGTTATACTGGACGGTATAAATATGATATCATACTAAGAAATCCACCCCATTTGTTTGAAAGTTGACGTGTCTTCGTTACACCGTAACATGGAACTAACCTGAAATATCTGTGAGTGTCACTTTTGTAAGCTGAATAATTGTCTCTATCCGTCGTAATTCACAGATACGGTTGAATAATTTCTGTATTAGGAAGACAGCTAACAAACAACATGGGGAATCAAACTGATTTACTTTGGGTGAACGCCAACATACAACGTCTAGCTAGCTTTTTGGTTCAAATCGGGAACCATACCCCCTAATTGAACTATTCCAATATAAAGAATGGCTGCTCTACCAAGTTAATGAATGGAGTTTTCCGTGGACTTTATCTTTCTGGTTTGCGAATTGGTGTTTCGACACAACTTTGTAAACCATGGTTGCAGTGTTGTGATGATGAGTAGAGTGCCTTTACTTCCTCCATTATTTAATGGAAGGGTCCGACGCTGAGGTACACTCTGGCCAGTATAGTAGGAACTGAACTAGACTGTACGAAAATTAACTTAGCTTACGCCAAACGAAACAAGCCAGACCGATACGGAACTAAACTAAAGCTAATTAGTCTAAACTATTACTAAACGAAACCTTACCAAACCAATCCAATCCAAACCTAACCAAACCAATCCAAACCAAACCAAACCAATCCAAACCAAACTAAACCTAACCGAACCAAACCAAACCAACCCAATCCAATTCAAACCTAACCGAACCAATCCAATCCATACCTAACCGAACCAAACCAAACCAATCCAATCTAAACCAAACTAAACCAACCCAAACCAAACCAATCCAATCTAAACCAGGCCAAGCCAAACCAAACCAAACCGAATCAATTCAATCTAAACCAATCCAAACCTAACCGAACTAAACTAAACCAACCCAAACCAAACCAAACCAAAACCAATCCAATCTAAACCAGGCCAATCCAAACCAAACCGAATCAATCCAAACCAATCAAATCTAAACCTAACCAAACCAAACCAAACCAGGCTAAACCGAATCAATCCAATCAATCCAAACCAAAGCAGACCAATCCAAACCAAGCCAAGTCAAACCAAGACAATTTGAACCAGCTTAGCCAAACCAAGCTAAGCTAAGATAAGATAAGCTAAGCCAATATATCATGTATTTCTTACTTATTATATAGTTATGTATTTTTCTTATGTCAATAATTGTTTGACCGTCCCCGTTTCGTCCCTGAAAATGTCTGTGTGTGAGGGGAAGCTTGGTCCCACTGCCCTGCCTCACCTTGCTTCGCAACTGAGTCAGGCCAAACCAAATAACACTAAATTAAGCTAAAATAATGCAGTTGTAGATTTCACCGCGCTGTTAACTTTGTACCAGTTCGAAAAGGATACACATGAACGAGGGTCATATTAAGAAAGATCAATAAATGTGGCAGTAAGTAGGAATTTCCTAATGCCGGTATATGAGCAATTCCCCTATAAAGGATTACAATGAGTCATAGCATTACTACATATAGGTTACCAATATGTAGAATACTTCCTCCAATACTCATTGTGCCTGATATCGGTGTATATAATTTCCTGAAGTTAATTCATTGGGTCATACTAAGAAAAGTGCGACAAAAGTGCCTAATATATAATTTACACTGAGGTGATGTTGGGGCATGTTTAATAATCAATATACATGTATTGTAAAGAGCATAAACAAATGGTATGACAATAGGCGAGCTTAAAGATGATTTCAAATATTTCAGATCAAGGGAAATCGATGACTACCAATTTATATCGGTATCTAACAAGTTAATTCGACAAACCGAATCCCAGATGTCACCAGTTCGTTACTGACAGAGTTCCTCGATCGACAAAAGGGACAGGGCGGATTGGGGCAGCGCTTTCGGTGCTACGGACCCAGCAGGGCACCGTTTCCGATTCGTGATGTCGGTTGGTTAATCCTCCCCTGCAGTAGGCGAATGGTTCGATCAGTGTTATCATTAAGTTTCCAGATCATTATAAGCACTCATTGGCGAGTAGGCCTTTGTTCTGAAGAAGGCATTTTTCTGTGGATATGGATTTTAATATTTTCAATGAACTGTTTATTGTGATTGATTTCCTGGGTACGATCTAGATTGGTACCAAAGTAAGTTGATCCTTGTCTTTATTATGCAAAGCTGTTTAAGAGGTTGGTTTTGTACTAAATCAGTAGAACCAATAGTCAGACGTACAGTGCGGTATTTTCATTTCGTGCTAGCTGAACGTTCCTGTCATCACCGTGACGTATTCGCTGGTTTCGACAACGCTAAGACATTATAAAACAGTGTTTGTATGTTAGTCATTGGCAACCATTTTGGTAGGTGTAACCCATAGATTGAATAAGAAATTGCTCAAGCGTTGAAACAGGGAGTAACATATGAGTTTCTCAGAAGGCAACCTTTGAATGCGAACTGTGCAAATAAGGAAGATAAATATAGAATATTATTTAAAGACAATACTTAAACACCGTGGTGGTTATAAAACGTTTTCTAGCAAAAGGTCACCAAAATAACAACGCCGTTCAGTAAGGTATGGTGTGTCATGGATATATTGAAGAGAACTTAGACTCAGTTGTTGTTAAAGGGGTCACATAAAGACATTGTCAGAGGGTTGCGTGCATGATGTGCCATAATGCTTTTGTCAAACGAATGGAAGTATTTACCTTGATCTTGCAATAATGCGTTGATTTCTATACTTTCACACCGAGTTTAGAAACTGTGACAGAATGATAGTTGATTCAGATATGCCATGGCGACACCCTTCCTTTTAAAAGGTGTAAGAATACACTGCAAAGTAAAAGGACTATTGCTCATTCCGTTACTCCGATTGGTGTAAGTTTAGTGTAATCTGTAATATTGGTCAATGTTGCAATATTTTAACATGTTTCCGTTAGTCTGTAAAAATATTATTCATCATTCCATTGTTTTGATTTGGTTTATTAGCTTGTTACAACCCGTAATTGATTTTCGTATTTTTATGACTTACAGAGAACGAGTTATATATTCGTGAAGTAAACCATTGCTTAATGCCATAGACTGCTGTGCAGTGGCGTAGCCAGTGAGGGGGGGGGGGTGGTGGGCGCAGAGTCCCACATAATTTTTGGGGACGATGATGGGAGGGTCAAATAATAAAGAGAATGTAATGAGAAGTCACCTCAAAAATATGTGCGCTACGCGCGCGGTTGCAGTGTCTCCCTGAGTGACCATATTTTTGTTTTCGCATAGGTTTTATCTCAATATGTGATATAACCGGATGGTTTTCGACCGCGCAGGCGCACATAAGGGGTTTTCCCAAAACATTGGTAAAGTTTTTCTACCCAAAAAGGTTCATTTTAGACTCGACTGTACAGTTAAAAAAAAATGGAAATGATAGCACCATTTTGCATCTAAGTCCTTTCCGAAAACAACATTTTCAATAGGGGGACACTCCCTCCCCTTATACCCTCCCCCAGAATAGTGATCCACCGCTATGTGCATAAAGATGGGGACAGAAATTCAACTTTGCCCTACGCCCCCCCCCCCCCCGTCGGGTGACACATGCATTCATCTCGCGCGTTTCCAACTTTCAAAGACGTTGTGATTATTCGTCGAACGGGCCCGGATGCGTGGACTAATTCTGAATGTAAACCATACCGTGCGCGCAAGTGTCCGCATACTAACATATATCATGTAGGCTGAGTACCACGCATGGGTATCACTAAGCTTCGACGATTGGTGGAGGAGGGTACTCCCGACAAACACAGTCGAATTTTCCGTAATGTCGACGACGAGCTCAAGCGTCATGGACAGCACAGTGCAATATGAACAAGAACTTGTACAATCACGTGCTTCATTTTCATTCCCCACAATTAGCTGAAAATCCGCAACTTAAAAAAATCAACTTTACGAGATAACTTGACGTCAGATTGTTACGGTACATCGTCGAAATTTGGAAATTAAACGTCAACCTCTTTAGATGAAAGGTAAAAATATCGACATAAAACGCACTATGCTAACCAAAGGCTGGAGAGCCCAAAACTAATTCCGCTCAAGGTGTACATTTCTCTGCTCTTTTCCAACTATTTGCTACATCCGCCCCCCCCCCCCCCAATCAGAAGACCATAGTAATGCCTATGCATGAGGGGTGCTTCAAATACGAAACTGATCTTCAAATACACTAAGCTTCAAATACAAAATTGATCTTAGTCCTTTGCGCTATAGGATTGTAGAAAAACATTGCATTCAGAAAAGATTGTTTGCAATTTGACGACCAAACACTGCTTCTACACCTGTGGCAGTCAGTGCCGCTATATATGTATGGCACAATATGCGGTGTTAGGGAATACGTACAGGGACCGTACACCGCCATCATATTATTTAAGAAAGATATATTATATTGCGATACTGGGCCAATACTATAGATCTGCTCTTCCGAGCCACGTTTAGTACCGGAATTCTTCATAGCCATTCAACAAATAATTTTAACACTGTTAGCTATCTACAATTTGCATGGCTGCATTCAACTTTTGTCTAATCTCTCTCTCTCCACCTCTCGACATCTTTCTACCTATATCTTGTTTTCTTTTCATATTTGTATGTTTCTCTCAATTAATGTTACCGAATTCACCTGATAATCTTTTCGTTCCTCAACTAAAACTCAATTTCTATCTTCTGCCCGTGAACTGTTCTATGCAATTACTGCTTTTGACTTCAATAAGTGTGTACGAAACTCACACTAAACTCATTGTTAATGTTGAACTTTCAATACAACAATTTTTCTAACAATTTTTTTTTTTTTATTCTGTTTGTTATTTATAAGTAAAAATTAAGATCATCCCTTTCAATACATTATTTCAATCATTCATACCTGCATCAAGATTTCAGTTTCAAGGCCAACCATACAGGCCCCAAAATTTAGCGAGCTCAAACTTGTTAGAATTGCTTCCAAATACATTTTCTGAAGATTCAGATTCTCTTATGAGCATTTGGCATCATCACAGGACATTCTGGCATTTTTATTGGGGGTGGGTGGGGGTGGGGTGGGGTGGGGGATACTGCTGACCTATAACTGAAGAAAACAGTTGAGTAGTTATTAAATTCTAAGAAAACAATAATTGAGAGTAATATGTTTAATATCTTGAATTTCATGTTTTTATTTTATTTTTAAATAATTATGGTAATAAATGTACCTCTTTATACATATAGATTCTCTACATAAACAATGCCCAACTTTGTAGAGCAAGTTACCCACAACTCCTTCTTGGATAAATATATCACAACAAATTACATAATTTCAACTTAATACAGGTGCCTCAGGCTATGAAACTATGAAATACATACTTTAATCATTATTACAGAGTAATGAATCATTGAGCTGTGATGGATATGCATGGTTTATTGTTTTTACATAGAGATCATAAGAGATAATTATTGATGTCTACTGCATATCTTATAAGCCACACCAACTTCCCCTCCCATTGCTCCACCCCCTTTACCCCTTTTTCGGAAAATGAAATATTTATTAAAAAAAAAAAAATGTCATATTTCAGGCTTATCCTTTGTCATCCAAATACACATTTATCAGGTTTTTGTGATTTTAGCCACAAAATTAAGTTTGTTATGATGTAGACTGTTACAAAAAAACCATTGCTACCAGGTCCAGGTTGTATTTCTATAACACTTTTAAGTTATGAGAAATGACATTTATCATGCATTATCATGCATTTATCATGCATTATCATGCATCTGAGTGTTATCAACCAAAGAGTGACTACATGATAAAGTCTACTAAAGAGACCATTCAGGTCAGTTCCTCAGATACAGCACCAAACCTCATAACTCATCAAACATTATGGCCTCAAATTTATGGCCTCAAAATAACACCTTTACAATACATTACACCTTTGCCAATGGCAAATTGTGTTGCATGTGGTTCAAAGGTGTTCTATAGTTGTTAATATAAAATTAAAAAGACCATATATTGATTGAGCTCCTGAATGGTGTAAAACAAAGGATTATCATTAAACGTTGAGGACTGCACTGAGAATCCAACGTCATCATCAACTTATGCTCCTTGACGAAAATGACATCAATTCCTTGGTGCAGGCTCAAAGCTATTGTTTAATCAACTATTTTATAAATCCTTATAACTCAATCCATACATGATCCTTTTCAGTTGATATTGACAACAGAGCACTATTTGATGACATTGAATATACATCGGTCCTTGACAAAAACTTGTAATTACATTGTAAACATATTATCAGAGGCCACTAAAGTCGTGTGATGCTGCATCTGAGGAACTAGCCTACGATGGCTGTGTTAGACTTTGCTGTCCAGCCAATTAACTTGATCAGCCACAGATGTTTAATAAAGGGACATTTCCCCCAAAAAATAAAGGCAGTATTTAAAAAAAAAATACAACCAGGGCTGACAGTGTCTTTTAATGTTCGATAGTACATCAAAATTAATTTTGTGCCAAAAGTCAAGTAAAATTTGTGGAAAAAACCGAGATTCAAGTAGATCATGATGTCTAAGAAAACTACCGGTGGAACATTACAATGTGCGGTGGTGAGAGCCAAAACTTGTCCTTAAAGGTTGCTCTGGGCAGATGAAGGGTGCTGTTGTCTGTCTGGTCCAGCCAATGGAACGTCCCGCTCGTCCCACAGACTGACCCCGTCGCAGGCACAGATACGTTTGTTGTTCTCAAACAGACCAGCTGATCGGGCAATGATTCCACAAGCCAGTCTGTCACGACAAAAAGCAGAGAGAAGGTACTTGATTGGTCATTCTGCAACCTGGTTCATTTTAGATCAGCCTTTCTGCTATTTGTTAGCAATTTTACCAACCCTATCGATTATTTGTGAAGATCAGATTGCAATTTGAAAAAATCAAGTTGACACACCTCGGTACATTTTTTCCCATTCTAACCAAACGTAGCTTTGTCAAAACTCTTGCAAAACTGTTCTGATGAAATTGACACAGGAATTTATACACCAAATGCAGACAGGCAGGTGAAAAAGTTCCCCTCATACTTTTCATACATAGTTTCTTCTCATTTTATTCAGCCCATATTCACTCTCAAATTAGCGCACTAAGGACCAAAACAAGTACCTCCCGGAAAGAACACACAATCAGTGGATTTTTATCTATCTTTCAGGAATGACTACCATTAAGAGAAATGATGTTTCTATTTTATAAGGTGAACTTACCCTGGCCCTGAGTTACCATCTATCTTGGATTGGGGTGTCTCGCCTTGACCTAGGTCATCTTCTCTCTCATGAACAACAAAGGATCTGCCAATCACATCCCAGACCTGTAAAGAAACATGAACTTTTTCAACCAATTGATGGTACACGACACCAACTCCCTCCCTATTTTACAACAGTCATGAATTAAGGAAGTATTAACCTGCACATGATCAGAATCCAGTTCATAGTTTCAGTGCATCATAAATGTATTGAACTCTTCCCTATATATTAAACACACCAAAGACACGTGTATATGTATATATATTTAAGCCCCAGTGGGGGGTCACATATATGTATGGTAAACCCCAGTGTGGATCAAATACTGTATGTATGGTCAACCCCAGTGGGGATCACATATGTATAGTGAACTCCAGAGGGGGACCACATATATGTATAGTAAACCCCAGTGGGGATGACATGGTAAACCCCAGTGGGAATCACATATGTATGGTAAGCCCAGTGTGGATCAAATATGCAAGGTAAACTCCAGTCGGGATAACATATGTGGGCCAAAGCCAAAATTGGTCATCCTCAAATCCCAAAAGTAAAGTTACTTCTCTGGGAGAAATTTATTTTGGGCTCATTGCAGTACTAATTGACACTTAAGAATTAAAAAAAAAAAATCCAAAAAATTTCGTTATCAGTGATATAGAGGTCGTTGAAATCTAAAAAGATGCGCACTAGGTGCGAGGGACGGAATTTAGTCAAATTGACCTAGCTGAAAATTAGGATGGGTGAGGTAAATTTGGTTTTCTGTAATTTGATGTTCGTCTCTAGTGCAAATTATTCATTGGAAAAGTTTCGAATTTTTTTTGAATAAAAATGAAGAAAAATAGGAAAAAACGGTTCAAAATTCCGTCCCTCGCATTTTTTGGCACAATTTTTCTTTTTTCGAGAGAGGAAATAGTACAGTATGCATAAAAATCTGCAAAGTATCAACTATCAGTGACTTGAACATCTGTAGTGATGAAAGAAACTGAACAAAAATATGAATGGTGCATTATGGGTAATCAACATTTTCGCGAGGGACGGAATTCAGTGCGAGGGACGGAATTTTGTTACAGTTTGGTGCTACACGTCTGTAGTCCTAATCTGTTGCTAATAGAAATAGTTGGCAGAACATACGTGTAAATTTCAACGACACAACTATAGCAGAATTCGACAGCATGCTGAACTTGCAAAGTTGAAGAAGGCACTTCCAGGAACAAACAGTGCTATCATTTAAGTGGACTTCAGCGAGAACTATGCTTACACCCAAAAGAATGAAATACAGTCGGCATACTTTGGCCACGAGAATTTCACATTGTACACTGTTTGTGCATGGTATGCTGAAGGTGAGGAAGTGAAGTGCAAAACCTACTGTGTCATCAGTGATTACATGTCACATGACAAGTTCTTGGGCTTGCACTTCAATAAAGCTATCATTGAAAAGGTCCAACAATTTGTTCCAAATCTGGATGAGGTTCACTTTTAGTCCGACGGCTGTGCTAGTCAATTTAAATAAAAATATTGCTTTACCTTCCTTGCCACCCAGTACCCATGTGACAATCATATAACATGGCGTTATTTCAAATCTCACCAGACCCGGTAGATGGGGTGGGGGGGAAAGATAAAATCAAGTGTGTACAGTGATGTCAAAGCAGGTAAAACTGTCATCACTAGTGCCAAGCAGTTTGCAGAATATGCTAACATAGAGTGAATGCAACAGATACATTCTATGTAGCTGCATATGGCATTACCATGCCTTATATGCCAGACAAAGTACCTGAAGTACCAGGTACACACAAGGTCCATTTTATTGACCGTACATGCAGTAATGGTAAGAGCAAACTGACTTTCTTCCTACAGAGTCAGTTTTGTGAACCAGTTGAAGAGATGCTTAGGGAGCAGTTGTATGACTTTAATGATGGGGTTGAAAGTCGTGAGCCATGATCAGGAACCAGATCCTAATCTGAATAAAGTGGAAAACAGTGGTCAGGTTGAGGAGAATGGGGATCAAGGTCAAATTGGTAGTCAGCTGGTTAACAATGATCAGTTACCATGGAAAGTGGGTGATAGTTGAATATGATGGTCAGTTGTATCCAGGCGAGGTGGAAAACATAATTGTCAGTAATTCACAGGTTAATGACATGGCAAAAACAGGGAAGTATTGGAAGTGGCCAGAGGCAAAAGACCTACTGTGGTATTCAAGGGATATGGTGAAAGGAAAGATAGCCCCTGTTCTCCCTGTATGCTGAACCAGAGACCATTATTTGTGTAATGAATTGTAAGCATTCATATCAATTCCTTGCACACTGGTGAGCTGTTTGTTGATTTCCAAATCTACATCATATCCAAGAGTTTGACATGTTAATGTTCCAATTTATATTGAATTGCATTGATGTATGTTGTGTACAGTAGTTCATTTTTCTTGTTAATGACAACTTAGTGAGTTAACGTCATGATGGGGGAAGAAGTTTTTAACTCGTTCATATGCTGTTTAGATCCGAATCTAAGCAGAGTTTTGTTTATGAATATGTGAATTGACAATTTGAATTAAAAAGGTGACTTTGTATGAAGTATAAATGTTGAATTTGTACACTAAATTAGTATTCCAAATTTAAAAATTATATATTGTCCCACATTGTTGTATTCACCTACAATATAAAGGTGGAAAATAGATTTAGTATTTGTGTTGGGTTTAAGATTCCTCATTTTGGGGGAAGTGGTGGATGGAGGTGCCTTAATTATTATTCACCAAGGCATTTGAGTGGTGAGTGATGGAATGAATTTTAATTTTGATTCCAATTTACCTACATTTCACCCATCATCACACGCCAATCACCACCCCCACCCCCATCTGTTCCTTGAATGTGTGTTCATTAATTGGATTGTGTAATTTGTGATAATATTCCCACTGCTTGTGGGAGCTTGGCAATGACAAACAGAATTTACAACAGCTTTTTCTCTAATTAATCAACATAGACATCAATTCCGTCCCTCGCGTTCCGTCCCTTGCGCTGACTTTTTTTGTGAAATTAAAGAGTAACCTAATTTAGCTATGAGATTTTTAAAACACATTTCAGATAATATCAGAAGAGTAATTGATCTTGTTATATATGGTATGATTGGATATAGATTCCTCCTAAATTTGATAATAATACGTCAAATGTTTGGAGTGAATGCACACCCAGTTTTTATCATTCCGTCCCTCGCGCCAATTAATGTTCGTTGCTATGGCAACATGTTAAATTTTGAATATGTTTCAATTGTTTTATTATGTTGTATGTTACTCTCTTTATTGAACCTACTACTGGATTTTTCCTATTTCACTACCGTTGAGCTGGAACATATGGAAACGTTTATCAAATTCCGTCCCTCGCACTTACGGAGGTTTTGGCTTTGGCCCATGTATGGTAAACCCAAGTGGGGATCACATATGTATGGTAAACCCCAGTGGGAATTACATATGTATGGTAGACCCCAGTGGGGATTACATATGTATGGTAGACCCCAGTGGGGATTACATATGTATGGTAGACCCCAGTGGCAGATCACATATGTGCGGTAAACCCCAGTGGGAATTACATATGTATGGTAGACCCCAGTGGCAGATCACATATGTATGGTAAACCCCAGTGGGGATCACATATGTGTGGTAAACCCCAGTTGGGATTACATATGTGTGGTAGACCCCAGTAGCAGATCACATATGTATGGTAAGCCCCAGAGGTGGACCACGTATGTATGGTAAACCCCAGTGGGGGACCACATACATCTATAGTAGACCCCAGTGGGGGATCACATGAAAAAAAACCAGTGGGCGATCACATATTTTTGGTATACCCAGTTTGAATCAAATATGTATGGTTAACTCCAGTGGGGATCACATATGTATGGTTAACCCCAGTGGGGGTTCATATATGGACATGGAAGCAGCATTGACAAGGAGAAATGTGAAATTAGGCCAAACAAGAACCATTCCTTACCTTCAGTTGATCATTTTCGATTCTAAATCTTGCTCGACCATTTTCAGCAGCACTGATATTACCGAGGTCTCCGACATGCTGACAAATGAAGTAAACATGAACAAACTGTATTCTTGTCATCTATTATTCTTGTGCAACATTGCTGTTTAAACATCCAATTAAGATAAAAAATGAGCCAATTGTGTATGCAATGTAGGCTTTCTCATCATGCTAAGACTTTTCTACAATTTAATTCTATTTGTATATCGATATAATTAAGCAGCTTAAGCATTTAACCAGGTCAATATGTTGAAAATATATACAATACTTTCCCAGTAGGTGAAGCATGTTCTCACCTAACCTGCACAAAGCTTAACATAAAAGTTGTTATTACCATCTACTCAAATGAATTTGATTCGCATTCAATTAAATTCAGACCAATTCAATTTGAACTCGATTCAACTCAATTCAATCCAAATTTTTACCAATGACCATAAGTTTCATCATCATAAGTTCCAGATATACTAAATTATTTCCATGACAAGTCAATTGCTACAATAACTTGCAAGATTAAATGTCAGAAACAATGTTGGTGTTTTTTTTTTTTCATATCACATCAGACTTGGTGGCCTTATATAAACTGTACCCACTTTGATTTCTACAGATTATGTTCCTCAGTTTGATACTACCATATTTGATAGAAAGCTCCTTAGATTATGAAAGCTGAATAAAAACTTTTGATCCTACTTTGAAGCATATGGACGAGCTACTTGTTGTCACAATCAGGATATTCTTAAGAAAAGTACAACCTCTGCTTACCCTCTGTATTGCTGAAGGTCCTCCGTGTTCAGAGTTGAAAGGATTGAAATGTCCTCCACAGCTGCAAATCAAGAGTGAAAAATCAGGGTCTAGTAAATTAATTTCCAGTAATCATCTTGTTTTTCTGCCTCCTTTGGTGTTTGAATTTGTTTTCAAGTTCAATATTAATACTTGTGAAAAACAGTCCAGAAAAAAAAATAACCACAGTTAGATGTCATTTAACTGCCCACCCAAATTAAGTGTGGTGAATAACAGTAATGGAACTGCAAACGGACATAAACTACATCACAGCCATAAACCAATGAATCATGTATTGCTTTGAATTTCCATGCCTTTTGCAAGATTTCTAATATGCAGGATATGTCCATTGTGTTGGATGCTGTCAACCCTCTATATTATGTCTGTAGGGGGATGTTCCGGTGGTTACCGTCCATTGATGTTTAATAAATAATTAAATATGATGGTGTTTCATTATTTATGCATCTGGCAACAGAAGAGCAAACGATGTCAACGCATCAATATCAGCTGATAGTGGTTTTATGTCTCTTTAAAATATGGGATTCACTTATTCACAAAGGGAAAAATAACATTTCCACAACATCATTGCATTTTGATTAAATTCTAAAGACAATGAAACCTAATTCTGCAGTGACAATATTCCTTATGTATCAGGTTTCAAGGCTAAATCAACAAGAAAATTATAATAAGTTATAATAAGCTTTTAAGAACCTCAACCCGATGTCATCACAGACCACCTACTGAGCTTCACTTTCTGGAGTAAGAGAAGGATTCATTGGGCCAAACTAGATTATGTTCAATCAGTCATATTTTGACTAAGGGACCAGATATTGAGATGAACACTTACAGTGTGCAATCTACTGTGTCTGCCCCCTAGAGTATCCCTTCAATCCACAATCGCAATGCAATGTATGATGAAGGGTTTAGTACAAACAGGTGTTTTCAGTGGCGTAGGAAGGTACTTTTGAGTAAGGGGGGGGGGGGGGCTGAAGACTGATGGCCGGCCTGGGGGAGGGGTCTAAGACCCCCTTCCCTTTGGAATTTTTTTGCATTTCCAGGTGGCCTCAGATGCAATTTGGTGCAATATAGCACACTTCAACTCCCACTCCATTTTGTAAAGTATTTTGCATTTTCACCTGGCCTTAAATGCAATTTGGTGCTCCAAATGAGATTTTTTTCTCATTTGGAAATGAAAAAGGGGTTTCTGACTTGCGGAGCGGGGGGGGGGGGGGGGAATGATGCTTCCGCCCCCCATATTTTTCACTGGGGGGCTGGCGCCCCCCCCCCCCCCCCAGCCCCCCCGGTTCCTATGCCCTTGGGTGTTTTATGCTAGGATATCATCACCCAGCTACAATTTCTGGGAGGTTTATTGATTGTAATGAAGTTGCCAACCAACCAATCAATCAATTGATCACACAATGATCTAGATTGGTAACTAACACATCCTTGGCAATGCCATATATGATCCTCACAAATATGCCGCCCTTACGTAAAACCGTTTGCCAAGTTACCATTTTGAAATGCAACAAAAATTGGTTTCGATGTCTGGATGCTACTAGAATAGTTCTGGAAAGAATTTCAAGGCTCAAGTCAATGCTGCCTTAAAAGTGAGACATTCCTGCTTCAAACATATAAAGTAAAATAATCACTAAGGTCCTTCTTTTTTAAATGGAATTAAGATCTGTTATACTGACCTATTACAACCATCAGAAATATCTCCAAACTCATGAATAGCCAAGCCATGTGAACCGGGTCTGAGTCCATCAAGGGTCCCCTCTATGATACACTTTCTCTCGTCGACCTGTGTCATACGCACCACACCTTTGACTTGGGCAGATGCTTCCAATACCGACACTGCTGCACCTAAATGTTGCACTGAAGGAGTGACAAACATATTCGATGTTTAAAATGAGTAAATGTGGCTAAACATTGAGAAAAATGTTAAGCTTGAGCTAAAAGGAAGTACTCTGGGATCATGATATTGATGCTCACCGACACCTGATGTTGATATCAATCTCCACAAAATTTGAAGGTGAACTGGAAGTCTCACTTCTGTTCACTATTAAAGTGCAAAAGATATTTTCAATGTGAATTCAATGATCTGGGTTACCTTTTATCTGTTTTTTAAATATTTTTATGAATGAACCTTATGCTTTAAGTTGTAAAACAATCACAGCTTATATTCAAGCTGTTTCTACAGAGAGAAGACCAGGAAGGTAAAAATTAACTGTATTTTAATCTTTTTACAAATTTGTGCAATATTCCTGGGATAGTACATACAATGAGGGGATATTTCAGGGGACATTTTTAGTCCGGAAGCAGTATATAAATTCCTATAACTGTCCCCTAACATTGGACATGTCTGGTCACCTTATCTTTGAAAGCTCCTGGATGGCTGATTCAGTTCTGCTAAATCACTGGTGTAGATACTGTGCTAAGACTCAGAGGGTTTGTTTAAAGGAATTGTCTGGTGGAAGATTTTGATACATTGTCCTTGTAGTTATTATTTTTCTCTTTCTAACCATGTAAAAATTGTCCCCATTCGATATTTTCTTCTTGTAGAAATCTGGTTTTCAAATTCACCAGTTTCTCACCAAAAGTACCGTTTGTTCGAACGCTTCAATATGGTGTTTGACGTAGTGCTTGCAGATAGGCAAAACAGGCGACTTGAAGTTAGCACTCCCAATTCCGCAGCAAATTAACTCACGTGTAAGCACATTGAATTGCCTCATATATATAACGTACATACTCGCGAACGTATATACTACGATGCTCAGTTGGTGTACTTGTATAGCGTTACACATAGTACACTCACACTCAAACCACAGTTCATTAACTGTTCTTCGAACTCGCTGAAATAAAATTCACGGATCAAATTAACAGTAAAATGAAACTTATAAAGTATTCGTTAAACCGAAAGATGAAACTTGGCGGGATCGATGTCATCGCAGAACTGTCCGATTGTAAACGTTAGATAGAGTAGCCTATACACGCGAACATTCTTCGCGCTGGTGCTGGATACCGCGATGTATAAACAATGAAGAGCCTGCTGTTAAAACTTATCTTGTGTTACACAATGACCACGAAACCACCGATCTACTAAATATATTGCGGCTTAAGGAGTTTTTTAAATCATATCTAATTTATAAGAAATTTCACCGGAAATTATTGAAGAAATTGATCGAATCGTTGTCAGAGCAGAATATAGCGCTGAATAGCTTAGGCTTCGCAGAACTGTCCGATTGTCAACGTTTGAGTACAGCCTACATGCGAACATTTTTCGCGTTGGAGCTGGATAGCGCGATGTATAGCCTGAACAACTCAGAGTCTGCTGTTAAAATTTACCTTGTGTTACACAAAGACCACGGAACCACCGCTCAAGTACATGGTGGCTTAAGGAGTTTTTGAAAACATATCTAATTTTTAAGAAATTTCACCAGAAATTAAGGAAGAAATTTATCTGTACACACACGCTGTTTTTGTTGTGATTACCGTATAGGTACTGTGCGGAGGGTGGGTTATGACGCAATCTGCTATGGCAGAGCTGACGTCACGTATTGTACTGTTCAAATCATATTTGAAATGTCTATCCATAACGGTTAAAAAATCGTTTCTCTGTCAAACGCAACATTAGCGTTCTCATACTTTGACAACATGTTTGGAAAATTATTTACTATTTTTTAAGGTAACTTCTTTGGGCCACCAGACAATCCTTTTAATTAGATTGTGCATACCAGGATAGCATATATTAATTCCAAATGTGACAATGTCTACCTTAACAAAGTAACTAGTGGCAGAACCAAGGAGTTTGGGGCAGCTGGACCTCACCCTCAGAACTCTAGTCTCCCACTTGGCCCTTCTCCCACTTTCCATATCTCTGACAAATGGGAATGGGTAAGAATGGGTAATATTTGCAAACAGAATAATGTGTCGGTGCATTTATCAACTTACATTTTGACCCTTGACCTTTGAGCACAGCTCTCCATCCTGTCTGCTCTAATAT
The DNA here is from genome assembly GCF_037975245.1 of Apostichopus japonicus. NCBI lineage: Eukaryota > Metazoa > Echinodermata > Holothuroidea > Aspidochirotida > Stichopodidae > Apostichopus > Apostichopus japonicus. Next base: position 20,915,386 of record NC_092568.1, read on the forward strand.
TTCTTGAATTTGGAATGAGGTCAGAATAGACTCTACGATCACCTGCTCCTGGGCAAGGTTAACAGTCAATGACTGAACACCTGTCAAATAAAGTTGCTTGTTGGTTCATTTTGACATATTTTGTCTTAAAAAAAATTCATGTTCTTTATGACAGAGCTTCTTGTCTTGCATTAATAAAAGTATACAACCAAAAATTTACAGGACAACAACTCACTTTAGATACTAAGTTTGTTTATTATTTCAATAATCCCTTGCATGATCTGTCTGGTTTGATGGCAAAAAAAAAGACTTTTTATAAGAGTTTTATAAATGCAAAATAAGGTTTGGCTTAAATAATACTACTTTATTTAAAAATTGATAAATAATAACAGTTGAGTTCCAATCTACTGTACATGTTTGAACAGAACTTTAGTCCAAGGATGATGTAACATATATATATATATACAGTTTATATACAAAATGAGAAAACCTAAATGTACAAAGCAAGTTTTATGACCATCAGAATCTCTTATCTCCTTCTTCTTTTCACCATACCAGGAGTCATTACGACGCTAACATACCTGCGATGTCTTTAAAGGAATTTTTGATGGCATCTACACAACTCTGACATGTCATCTGAACTGCAAATTCAACCTGTAAAAGAGTCAGATGATATTTTGTTACATCTGGTTTGGATACATCAAATCGTCTCCTATTGATAGTATCGTGTCAATCATCACAAAAATTGTATGATTTGGACAATTAAGAATTACCAAATTAAATTGATCTGAAGGGTTAAGTTAATTACAAGAGGCAAGCATATACATCCACATGCAGTGCAGACAGTGCAAATGTAAAGTTCTAATGCAGTGACTTTCATTTGCCAATATGTAGCAACATAACATATAAAAGCATGATTTGCTAAATTCTGAGACCAAGGCAATTTGAACTAAGTGTATATAATTATTGTTACAATTTGGTGTCCACAGCAAAGTCTTCTCTCTAGAAATAATATACATCTTATGAACGTTATAAGCCGGATGTAATATTTAGCGAAACCTAAACACACAAATGGTTCACAGTGGCACTGCTTGAAGATGAACCTGCATGTGATTAATGCTGAGTGTTATTACTTCTCATACTGTAGTTATTGGCCTAGGCCTCATCAGTTTTTCAGATGACCAACATTGGTTTTTGAGGAACCTGAAATTCAAGTAGAGGTTATCCTACGACATAGTAGAGTTCATAGCAAACATGACATCTTGCATAAACGTGTATGAGTTCATGATATAGTATTGGCTAGGCCTAGCCTACAGTACCATAGGCATAATTTAGCCATAAGCATGCATTTTGTAACAAGACAGGCTAGGCCTGATGTTTAGCCCTATCGTTAACCTTAAATCCGGTTGAAAACACTGGCTTCGCCAGTTTTGCGACCACAAAGCTCCACAAATGAGGTGCATATGGGTAAGAGTTTTGTATATTACTAATATCGTACTTTAGTTGGCGTCTCCATCGGTAAGGTGAAATGCAACTGCTCAGATACTATCACATCTTTCAGGCCTCACGGCTATCATAAGTCGTTTTCATTATTGAGAGCAGTTGCGCGAAAGTTTGTGTACAGGTGGCATACTCCTTTTAGAGTCTATATCCATCTGCATGATTGTTCTCCTATCTCAGGAAAAGTGCCAAAAAGCAGCAGGAGAACATCTTTTTTGACCTGATATCAATCATGATCTGGTTTTTTGTGACTTGTATGTTAAAAAACATGAATGGAAGTACATGTGGTGCAAAAATTGGGTACATTGAGGCAATTTTGGACCCCTTTAGGTCTCACAGGAGCAGCGCACGAAATTGTTTACTACGGAATGAAGAGGTTTGTTTACAAGTGACGAAAACTTCAGGCTCTGATAGCAAAAAATCTGCTTGGTCATGATACAAAAAATATTAGTTCCATGAAGGCCAACTTGTCAGCTATCCGGTAATGTGTAGCGTTTAGCTAGTCAGGACTTCTATCTAGACTAAGAGACCACATTATATTTTTGTGATTTAGTTTGTAAGTCAATTGGGCTTTTAATGGGCGTATGCTACTTACAGCAGTTGAAGGTAGTATTGCGTAAGCGAACCTCATGCACAATCTGGCAATCTTCGGACTGCAGTAACCACGGTAAGGTAGATGCAGTGGCGTACCTGGAAAAGTTTGCATCCGGGCGGATCCGTCCCCGTTCTATGACGTTACCTCGTGTAGGGGATGCTGTCTTTGATGAGTGGTCTAAGGGGAAGGGTACCCCCATTTGAGAAATTTTCGTTTATGTAAGGTGGCTTAGATGCAAAATGGTACTATTTTTGGCAAATTTTTGAACTGATTATATGTTTAGGAATGCTCATTCTTATTTCTGCTATTTATTTCTCTTTTTCTCTCTTAATATTTTCTGAGGTGGGGGGAGGGGCTGTGGCATAGCACCCCCTGACAGATACCCGGCACAGACAGCCTCCCCGGCGCTTAGTACGCCACTGGGTAGATGGTCAAGCTCAAGCCATAGAAACAGGAAGAAAGTTATTATGAACAGTGGCGGCGCCAAATGAGGGAGGGGAGGATGGGGTTCATGTCCGCCATTCATGATGCTTGCCATCTCTCCAGTTCCCGAAGTCGGCTGGTGTATAATAATGATAACAAACACTCTCCCTTACGTCTAAATGTTCTTTATATGGGTCATATGCTTTACGAGGCGTCGCACTCCCAGCCCCCGCATGGGCTTTAGTATTGGCCTACATTCCAATGAAACTGAATTCTCTGGAATATCTGTGCTTACGTTAAAATAGCTACAACAACTTATGGGGCTTTTCCGGGAAGGGTCTACCCTCAGAAGTTCAGTGGTCCAGGGGTGTTGTAGCTGTGATTAAGGGCGCATCCACATTTTTGTACGGCGGGGGGAGCTAAGATGTGATGTCGGGGAGGGGAGGGATCTAACGGGAAGGTCTACTCTCAGAAGTTCAGTGGTCCATGCAGGGGTGCTGTAGCTGTGATTCCTTTCGCATCCACATTTTTGAACGGGGGGGGGGTAGATGTGATGTCTTCGAGGGGAGGGATCTAATGGGAAGGTCTACCCTCAGAAGTTCAGTGGTCCAGGGGTGTTGTAGCTGTGATTCCGGGCGCATCCACATTTTTGCACCACGGGGGGGGGGGTAGCTAAGACGTGATATCGTCGAGTGGAGTGATCTAACGGGAAGGGTCTACCTTCAGAAATATTCGTAAATATGGAGGTTGCTTAGATGCAAAATGGTGCTATATTGGGCAACTTTTGAAACAATATTGAAGAATTTGCGACTGTATACGTGGTACCGCAGATTCATGTACTGTCAACAGGAATGTTATCTATGTATTGTATCCACGCTTGTCGCGAACTCGTATCTTAGAATCTGTGTTAAATCCTCCCACTTGCTATTATTTTCCTTTGTCACCGTGTGCTACAGAGAGAAAGAACTCAGGAATAGCTGAAAGTGCTCAGTAACAAATGCGGATTTTTGCTTCTTTTTTTTATTCCTTTTAATTTACTTGATTAACATAATAAATGGTGTCAGTGGATGAACTGCGTCACGATCCTCGGGTGAACTTGTCACATATGCCATTCCTGTGAGGAGAAAAGGAAGAAGGAAAACTACTCAGTTAAAGGTCCAAGAGGTTATATTAGATTTGACACGGTCTTCAACAAAAATGAACTTGAAGCAAACAGGAGCCACTGATGGCATAGTTGCACACTGACGATAACAAATATTGTTAAAGTTGTATATTTAGTTTATTAATAGATCAAATGGACGCATATAAATTATCGAACAAATACCCACAAGTATCGCACAAGATATAACTATAGCTAACACCGTACAACGATTGGTTATTCTAGTACTACAGACTTAGCATCATATGAAACTACATACATGTGTAGATTTCGTGGATTGATACTTATGAAATGATTACGAGAAACGGCAGGGTTCACCCTGACAATATAGAGTAAACAGTCTTGATTGGGGTATGACATAGGCGAAGTATAGGCCAAGACCTAGGACCCCGCAAGTTTTGGGAACCCTGCGCGTAGGTACATTTCCTGCGAATTAACATCAGGCTACAATTATTGGGCAGATATAATCACCCTCATTGATGACTTTGCAATACATTAAAATCCAGAAATAGTTTAATTTGTCATCAGTCATAGGGAATAAGACCCCCAACCCCCATACAAATTATGGCTATGGCCCGTACAGTCTTAAACCAGGCCTGGCTGTAGTTTAAACATAGATGTTCTACAAAGGATGATAAACCTTAGAAAGGATAAATTAATTTTAATGTGTTACATATATGAAAAAAAACTTTCACCCTGCATTCTGTTTTAAGCATTTTTAGGTGTTTGAAATGACCATTTGTTGAACCAGTATACCAGATACGAAGTTGCTCTCGAATACTCACAGGCGGTCTGGTTAGACCATAACTGTAATCTAACACCTACAAATAACTAGGTCACCTCGTCAGAAGCGACACCAAATAGATAAGGACTCAGACGGCCTTTTCGAGTCTTAAATAACAATTACGTATTGTAAATTTGTTTTTGTTTTTTCATCTTTATAAATACCTTTGTAATTTATGATAATCTAAATAGAGCATTTGTCGGTACATATTGTTGCACTGAACTCAATTATGTAATACAAAATGATATTTAACCGATTGACATGTATATATAGAGAAGCATTGAGGCAAATACGTAAAAATAAATCTGCAATAGATATAAAAATCGTATGTCAATTTTCCCAGTTGTTATTGGCTTACGTTTAACCAAGCCCAGTGGCACTCATTTTATGCTCTTCCAAATTTTTCTTCAATTTTGGTTTATAAATTTATCAATTTAATGGCATTTTTCGGCTGTGAATCAATTATAGTACAATTTGGTCTGTCAGCTTTCTGCGAAAAAATGTCATAGTGATAGAATTTTAATGAACATGTTATTGCTCGCCATTCTAACCCTATACTTTAAGTTAAAGGAATAGTCACCCAAGATATAACCAGTATTCTTACATGTGGCTAAATGATGCTACGCATGATCTTATAGCCAAAAGGCCGATATGTACACAAATCCACCATGGAGCTCCATGCATCTACTAAATTAGTTAATTACAGTATAAGTATATACTCGGGTTGTGCATGGGCCAATGGATGCAGTTCTTACATTCGGCAACAGAATTAGATCAATGATATAAATTGAAATAAAATTACCAGTCCGCAGAACTCATCTTCTTCCTCTTCCAAACTATCGTCTTTGCACTGAGCTAGGTTGAGGAAGCAACCATTGTTGTAAATTTTACCATCGGAACCGCATACTGGAATATACACTTCTAGGCAAACCATGTTGCAATCTGCAATATGCAAATGAGCAACATATAAAGTGATTATACTATATGTGCATCGTCATCAGTTCAATAGTAAAACCGAGGGTGGACCATGGGAAGGGGAACGAGGAGGATGGTGAAGAGGGTATAGGGAGACTTGTGATATGGGGTCATGGTGGTCTCCGGGGCGTCACGTTTAGGGCCTCACACTAAATTTCCCACACTGGGTTGCGAATTGGCAAATATATACATACACATTTATATATATATATATATATATATATATATATATATATATATATACATATATATAGCGGGAGGCCCGTGGTTCGAATCCCGGTGGAGGCTGAAAGTTTTTTCACTGTTCTTGATTTTCCAACTCATTACGATTTTCAGTCATATATATGTATATATATATATATATTTATATATGTATCATATACAATATACACATGCATAGAATGCGACCAAACACAGTTTATCGCATAGCCTATGGGATTTGGTCCGAAAAATCACAGAGGAAAGTTTGTATAGTATGGTTAGCGATATGTCTGTATGACTGGTACCTCACACAATTGGTGAGAACCTAAACTATAACCGTTCCTTAAAACGACAATAATCCACTAGACCTGACTTTACACTGGACACTGGGGGTAACAGATGGCCGCAGGGCTGGATCGCCTGTACATGTCCCTTTCCAACTCCTTCCTTCAACACCATTTTAAAGATTGAAATTGTAGTTTAGACTTCATTTTATCCCCTACTCTGTATATATGCTGAGTGAGAACACTTTTCTTGCACTCCACTTCTTCCCCGTCACAAAATTTCACTTTGGTAGTGCCATTATATATATATATATATATATATATATATATATATATATATATATATATATATATATATATACGACAATGCAGTGTCTTATATCCGATCGGCACAGTACAACATTAAGCGCCTAAAGGAATATAGGAGTGTATATATTAGTGAACTATAATGTTTCCGTTACCTGGCCCTCATACCATCGACAGATATTAATAATAGCCTACCGTGTGATCTGTAATGGAGATGAATACTTACCATCAATTAAAGGCTTCGCTGATGTGTTACCGATGATCCCCCACATCATCAGAAGCATCGCCATGAATGTATTAAGGGAACGAAACATTGCTCTAACCGACGTCTTCTTGCAAAAATGTTAACAAAAACGTTATTCTTTGCTTGAAATATTCAACGTTAAGTTTACTATTGATAAAACAAACCAATATTGGGGCGTTGACTTTTAAAGCATTAATGGGAGGAGTTGATTACTATGTGTGCCTTTTAAATACGTGGTTTACTATGCTTGTAATCCAATCGTCCCATATTTCGGTATTTTATGAAGATGTACCACGTTTCAGATTTCATCCTCGGTGTCGATGTGCATGAAGAACTATATGCCGATGATATATCACAAAGTATCACCATTCATATAACAAAGTATCAAATTAGGAAGTTCTTCAGAAACCCAAAACGACTAGTGACAAATTATGCTGGTGTTATGGCTTAACGATATCAGTATCACAATATCGAAGAGGTGTAAACTTCATGTATAGAACTTAAAGACTTATATCAGAACTTGCATAAACTATGGCAACAAATTTACCTAAAGTTCCTATTAACGTTTTCGTTTTTTCTTTATGTTTATGTCTACTAAGTTCGGTATTTTTCTCCTTGTTTTTATGTACCAACCAACCACCCACCCCCCCCCCCCCATCTTCTCCTCTCCATCTAGGCTACTTGACATTTAATTGTCCCATTTTGGGTTTGATGGACGGGCACAGGGCGGCAACAAGAAAGAAAGCCGACCTCATACCTTTTTTTTTATGGAAAAGCATACTAAATTTCTCTGTAACATGCACATTTATAGTGATAGAGAAACGTAATATAGGATATACAGTAAAAGGAAAACTTGTTATTTTTACGACTGCGCTGTTTTATTAAGAAATCAAAATATTGTCTACTATAATACCCAACACCGTGAATGCATGAAATCATAAAATGGCTATTTAAAATGGAACGTTTGTCCTTTAACTGAGACCCGATATACTGGTGGTCAAGAAAAAAATCGAACGGCGAAAATGTTTATGGTGCTCACGATTTAACACTGCAATTGACCAATGTGAATATATTGACTTAAAATATAGTTAGGCTACCTAAAGTATAGCTATCGAATTTGTGACATTTTGGAATATCTATATTGATGGCATTTTGCAAGTTGTCAACTTTGTGGATTTTTTATGATTCTTGTTGCTAACAAGTTACACGATGACATAAGTTAAACTGACATGAATAGCCTTCATTAAATTTAAGTAGGCTATATTATACCACCGTGTTTCCTTATGCGTAGCTTTCTCATTTCCAATAAACAAGATTTTTAAGGTCGGTTACTTTAATCTACCAAAGCCATATAGGATATAATGTAATGATGAAATTAATGATTAAATAGAAATAAATAAATCAGATTTTCCGCACTGGTTTATGTTACTCCACCACCTTTAGGCTGAGGGTGTATTTAAACGCTTATAGTTTATGGTATGTTTATGGTATTCGTAGATAGTTTGAAGGATTACATGTTAATATATATATATATATATATATATATATATATATATATATATAAATATATATATATAGAGAGGATATATATAGAGGATATATATAGAGGATATATAGAGGATATATATAGGCTATATATAGTCTATATATAGCCTATATATATATAGCCTGTGAACAACCTTTATAGCCTATATATAGATGAAGACTAATTCGGAATTGCTAATACTACAGTGTTTTAAATAGAAATAAATAAATCAGATTTTCCGCACTGGTTTATGTTACTCCACGACCTTTAGGCTAAGGGTGTATTTAAACGCTTATAGTTACATGTTTATGGTATTCGTAGATAGTTTGAAGGATTACATGTTAATATATATATAAATATATATATATATATAGGACATATATATATATATATATAGGACATATATAGAGGATAGATATAGAGGCTATATATAGGCTATATTAGGCTATATATAGCCTATATATATAGCCTGTAAACAACCTATATAGCCTATATATAGATGAAGACTAATTCGGAATTGCTAATACTACAGTGTTTTCCCGGTGAAGGTCTTTTATAGACGTAACGTCATCTTGAGCTGTATAAGACCTATAGCACTTCCATGGAAGATCAATTATTTAATGTTCTGCAGAAAAGAAGATAAAAACAGAAAGACAAAGTCTCATTTTTCCGAAGTCTGCAAAGTCTCGCCGGGCTGCAAATGCAGGGATATATTAAGAGTGTCAATTATGTATACCAAATTTGAGGTTTATAACAGCTAGGTGTTAATCCAAAAATATCGTCAAGAATACTCAGATTCTATAATTACATGTATCATTTGTTTAATATATACATGATAATTTAAGTGAATTTGAATCTTTTTGTGTACCTAAATGACAGCAAACGTATTCCCTACAAAATATCTTCACTATAGACCATTTTATATTTTCTATTCTATACCCAGTCTTATATCAGGGCCAAGGTCGAGGGGGAGGGGGGGGTGATGTTATGGCTCGTTACAGTCAGTGTTTCGTATGCATTTATACTCCTATCGTTCTTGCGTCATTGACTTTCTTTCCCGGGAGCAAACACCTCCCGACATAAGTTATAATTTGCAGATGTTTTTATACAGTGGCGTAGGAAGGTACTTTTGAGTGGGGGGGCTGAAGACTGATGGCCGGCCTGGGGAGGGGTCTAAGGGGAAGGGGTGTCCCCCTCCCCTTTGGAATTTTTTTGCATTTCCAGGTGGCCTCAGATGCAATTTGGTGCAATATAGCACACTTCAACACCCACTCCATTTTGTAAAGAATTTTGCATTTTCACCTGGCCTTAGATGCAATTTGGTGCTTCAAATGAGATTTTTTTCTCATTTCGAAATGAAAAAGGGGTTTTCTGACATGCGGAGCGGGGGGCGGAATGATACTTCCGCCCCCCATATATTTCACTGGGGGCTGGCGCCCCTAGCCCCCCCCCCCGGTTCCTACGCCCTTGTTTTTATATATATATATATATATATATATATATATATATATATATATATATATATATATATATATATATATATATATATATATATATATATATATATATATATATATATATCTTTGGTGCTGGATAAGCAAGTTATGCTATACATTCTTTATGATAGCACATAGAGCAAGACATCTCGTTATTTGATATACTGTTCAGCGTGAAGATGTAATATAGTGTCACTTGACATCTCGACCAAATATCGTATAGGTTTGACTTGTTGTCTATTATAGCTTATCGTTAAATAACAACTCAACAATTTGAGAAATTTGTCAATATGTATAATTTCCTGAAAGCCAGCAACTCGGCTACCGACCCCCCCCCCCCCCGCCTCCCTTGAAGTGGGAATCCAGAATGAATTATTAGTATGTCAACAAATTCAAAACTTTAAGCCGACAGGCAACATACCAGGCCACAATGTGAACCGTCCACTATCCGTAACGTAGAATCAACGCATCGTTGTGCATTTCCGAAGTAGCATAGGTTGCCGTAGATTTCGCCGTTAGAAGCACACACTGGGGCATACGATTCCATACAGAAGGATTCACGACAGCCTGCAATTCACAATTAAAAATGTTAAGAGGCAGCCGAGCCGAGGGTACAGGGGATACGTGCACTCCCCCCCCCCACTCCTCCCTTTTTGTTAAAAGCCTCAAAAGGGCGCCCCTTTTCATAAAACAAAAAAAAGTGCTTATTTTTGGCATATATAGACTTCATTTTTTTTCCATTTTACAATGAAACATGGATCCTTTTGTTCTTAGTGCTCTTTTGGTGAACAATTGAGTACAATTGTAATTAAAAAGTACGATGATGTTGAAAATTAAGAAGAAAGTGTAATTAAAAAGCAACCTTTGTTGTTATAAAAATAATATAAAAAAAAACTTCCAATGAGATTTGCGTATGGAATGCATATAGAGGATCCATAATGTCGGAACCTTTTGAGGTTACTTTGTAGTTAACCCCCCCCCCCCCGGTGTGTTCCGGTGTGTTACCCATATAATTCAATACCCCATCTCCTTCCCTATATATTGAACACTATATCTATGTATACAACACTAATGACGGATAACAAAAAATCAGGTATATGATATATGATAGGGGTTGGATATAAAATAGTGGGAAAGGTATTTGCCGATCGAATAAATAAATCGTCTGTTCAAAAAAGTGTTCCTTTCTATCTCAGTCTTGCTAGGCTAATTAGTGAAACCATTCAATTTTACTGAAATCCTGTGATACCATATATACTCATGCAACAGCTATGGGAAAGATGTATACAGTTACAAGGAAACATAATATGTTATTTTAGTTCCGCCGCCTCTGTTTCCTCTGTGATGCGAGGTTATAGCCAAATTCAAAATGCAATTTATAAGCTACTATAGATAAGTCAATGATTCACCCACCAGCTATGATTCCGGGCTTGCCTACATACTCCTTTAAAAAAAAAACATTTAATATTACATAATAAATATAAGCTAAATATATTCCAGGACCTTTGGTGTGAGATTTGAAACAACATTTCACATAATTCCTCCCTAAAAGATAACGTTTGGCAGAACAGTATTGGTTAATTTAGATTAATCATACATTTTTAGGTTTATAGATTTTCTCATAAATAATAAGCCATAAGCTAAATGGCAGGCCTAGCCCTTGTCAAGGCTTTTCGACCAAACTTCAGGATCTTTTCCTCCTGCGGCCAGCCTTCTCCGGTAATAATACCGGTCATTAGATCTGTTTTCCCTGTGGTCTGTCGAAACAGCCAGCATAAATCGGAATTAACAGTCCGCGGAACGGACATTAGTATTTTAAAGCAGTTTTCAGAGTAAAAGGAAAATCACCCAATTATCGATATTCAGTTTTAAATAATGGTAAATGAAAGCCATGTAGTACAAACCTTTAGGTTTTGCTTCAGACCCAGTGCCTCCCATAAGACAGATCACCAACAGAATGGCTGTAAACGTCCGAATCATCCTGGTTGATTTTAAGTCAGTTGTACGTAACGAATATGTGGCTTCTGATAGCAGCTTGTGTTTTCTGTACTATACACTCAGTGAAAATGGACTGCAATTTATATACTCTCTTTGAGATTATTTGATCTCAAATTTTTACCGTCTTCTTAAAAGAAGACTAAATTCTCGGGGGAAAAAGGTAAATATCTATAATTATCTATCTATCTCTTTATATATATATATATATATATATATATATATATATATATATATATGTGTGTGTGTGTGTGTGTGGGTGTGTGTGTGTGTAATTGAAAACGATAATGATATATATATATATTTATACATATATCTATAGACATAGATATTTACCATTTTCCCCCAAGAGTTTAGTCTATAGTTTTGAACCTGGAGTTACACTAAAAGGTTTGGTAACATTGTTAAGTTCGGAATATATTGGGTGTGTACTTCATGTTTTATGTATATACATGCATGGGTGTAACCTGTATAACATTTTATGTAAAATTTATAGTAGAGACTATCGGCGCCAGACAAATAGTTGAGGGGTTAAATTTCACTTGATGGTAGCGTTCGCTTGGTTAAATAGATGTACTTCCCAGACTTATGCCAAATATTCCCTTTAAAAAGCTCCACCTCCCCCCCCCCCTTTCAGTCCCCCTTTCATTCCCTTTCCCAGCTCCCCTTTTTAAAGACAAATTTCACGTTGACATCGTTTCCTCGGTCATGCAAGACCAAGTTGTTTAAAGGATACCTGGTAACTCAAGTTGATCGCTTAGCAAAGTTGTTGAAAATTGACGGAATCTGTAGGCGAAAACCACATCTTCATAGCATGTTGTATATTTGTAAATGCACCTGGCAATATAGCAGAGTTGATAATGTCACCAGGGCAATTCAGCTGAAAATGTCTTTGTTTCTCGTTAGTATTTGTCATTTTATTTATCCACAGAGGAAAAGAATATTTCTATAAAAGGGATAAATTTCCATGACATTCTAAATGCAGAGAACTTTGACATTTCAATAGTATCAGGTTTTAGGGATAAATATACAAGAAGATGATAATAGTCTAAGTAAATCTTTTGAAGATCATTTGCCCACAAGACATCACAGACCCCCTACTGTGATACAACATCCTAGCCAGTCAAACTATGTTGCATTCAATCAATCATATCTCGAGTTATGGGCAAGATATTGAGATGGGTTTTGACTACCAGTGTGGAAGAATTTTCTCTTCAATATAAGTTTCACAATGTTTGCCACCAGGAAATCCATTTAAGTACATACTATTGTAAAATGTTAAACAGATATGTTGATTAAAATGACTATACCCCTTTAACTGTAAAAGTAAGTGTTACTTGCACATTGAATAATTTTGTATGCATCCTCCGAATTTCTCATTTTACTTAAATATGAAGCGAGTGTTACTCGGTTAAACCGTGTGTAAGTGCACTCATCTATGAAGCATATTGATTTTTTAACAGACGCCCTCTTTTTGTAAGCGGCTCGTACGTTAATCCATGGAGGTCCATGGTTAATCTGATTTAGTGAATCTCTTATTAATCTTATAATATATATATAATTTGGAAACAATAACGTTTGGTTTTGATTTTGCAATAATACATATGGTTTTTTATAATTTATTTATAATCCCGCGTTCATAAGTTTGTTCTGATATGGCAGTGATTGAGTTGATATCGCGATTCATTTATGATTTTGATTTTGTATTTTTTTGCGGTAATCGCCGCCCATATGACATAGCCTACCGTATGCATGGTAAATAAAGATGTCAAAGTTCGCCACACAGCCTGTCACGTGATGTAAACACTATTGCACAAGATCACTCGGTCGTATTTAATGTATTATTATGCGCTGTACTGTTTAGCACTGACACATTGGACCAAGAAAACTATACAGCTGATCAGTTACGTAAAAAGCACAAGGCCTAGCCTAGTACTAGTAGGAAGTCACTAGTAGTAGCCTGCAGCTGATCTTTAATCAAATGATCGCGTGTATGTAGATCGTACTTCGTAGACAGCAAAGAGAGAGCTCCCACATTGGAGACTTGTACTGTTGCATTCTGCAGAAAATGTACATTTTTACAGTATAAGTTAACATCATCTAATGTTAAATAATCGTGAAAATGGAAACTCTACATGTCGCATTGTTTTTGCTTGTATGGACGGAGTTGCAGACGTTATCCCGGGGTGATATTCCTTATCTTACTCAACCAGAACAAGTGCATATTTCTGCTACAGGTAGCCGATGAGTATGACTATGTTACTATGTTAGGATAAACATGACTTGAACATTCATTCAGTAAAACCTAGCGTGATAAATATTAACTAAAGTGTGAAGTTAGTCTGGCCTAGTCTAGCCTAATATTTTGTAGGTCTAGGTCTGAATTTAATCATGCCCTAGGCCTCATTAATGCTTTTACTGTTACTCTGTTAGGCTTAGTCAATTTTAGTTTTAGCATGGCATGGACAAAGGCAGTTATGACGCACAATGAAAAACTATGTTCTCAGGCCCTAGTCAGTCTTCTTATATATTTACCGAAGGTCTGTCTACTTAGTAAGCAATCAAAATATTTCCTTAGTTTTCTTTTACAAATATTGACAGTGATGCAAACATTACATAGTTACAGTATGATACCATATATTCCTTGTTTTACTCAAATGCTGCTACAGTCTGACAGGTATTGTACAGTATACAATGTTTGGCAATGATGACTTGAAAATTACCATATCACTCTAAATTATAACCAAGTGTTAAACTGTTAACCTAGGTGTAGGTATGGCCAAGACAAAGCCTTGTGAATGTTATGTCTTGTTAGTTCTTGGCCTAAGTTAGTCATAAGCCAGCATGACATTGGGTTCTGGACAGAAGTCCTGGGGATGCGAAGCTATACTGTAGGTTAGATATGAAAGAGTCAGTTCCGCCATGGCAGGTAATGGCAGTGCCAAAGGTTCTTTTGATCAATTGCTAAGTGGTGTGAGAGGTACAAAATGTTGAGAAACACTGCCTGTCGTAAGCCATAACATGAACATTGAAGCATATACTGTAGCATGGCATGGACAGTTGCAATATATTTTCACCATGAAATTTTCTAGTTAGTATCTAATTTTGTTTGCCCCAAAAGCCCTTGATTTTGTGAAACTTTTTTAGCCTTTTTAGAAAGTTTTTTACCCTTTTTTGATGAAAAGGAATCCTCAGAAAAAACACAATTTTCTTTGAGGCTATTATGTACCCAGTGCAGTTGATCTAAACAGCACAAAATTTACATCTTTCTGCACATGGTACAATCTTTTTCTAAATTGTTGTTTTAGTAAATATATGTGTTTTCAACTGATCTTACTGAAGAGAGAGGCAAGGGGAGGGGATGGATATGAGAATTGATCATCAGAATGTGGGGGTAGGTTGTTTGAACTTGGTTAAAGGGTGTGAAGACTCATGCAAAAAGAAACGTCAAATGCCGGTAATTTGACCTAGTTTCGAATGAGGTGTAACAGAAGCGTTACACACCACCATTGGTCCCAGAAAATACACACACAACTTGCTATTGTCAGTAATTAGACACTAGTGTACAGTCAGTACATACAGCTGCGGTCAATACCCACAGCACAGTATACAAACGATACAGCGATGGACATCTCAGGTCCAGCTGAAGATAACAATTAAGGTATCACGTTTCATTACTGTCTGCATTTTGTAGCGACACGAACAAAACGTCACTTGCAAGCAACAGAAAGTTAACTTTTTCAGATGGCCGCACATGGTTTGGGGCGAGTCTTCAATGCCTTTAACATCTTGATTCAAGATTCAGGCATGCAACCAACATTCCTTATCCAGTTTGCATCCTCGAAAAGTCGTAACTGATCTTCATTTTTTTGGTGTCGTCTTGTCAAATTTTGATCAAAGCTTGACCAAGCTTTTGGACTGTCCAAGAGTATTGAATTGCACACCAGATTACCATTATGAGACCACCATAATTAGACTAGTACTTTGGTCAAGTTTTTTGTGTGTGTGAGTATAAAGCTGTGATTATTAACCAATATTAGCGAGTACAGTAGGTTTGCAAGTAGCAAGCTAGTCTTGCAAATATCTCAGAAAAGGGCCCAGCAAAAAGGGGTCTAAGCTTGAGAAACCTTGTAGTTTGTGCAGTGCTCAATACATACAGTAGTCCTGGCATATACATAATCTTGTCCTTAGTAACCAGAACAGAATACAGAATCTTCAGTGTAGTTTATGACAGCACACAGTAGTATCCTGTTTTTGATGAAGGTCATAGGTCAATAGATTTCTATTACTGTACCTTCATTTTCTAGGAAATCCCACAGAAATGATGGTGACCTGGAACACAGTGAACAGTACCAACATATCCGCTGTAGAATTTGGACTGAATGGCGAGTTCAGTAAGACAACAACTGGATATTCCAGCAAGTTTACGGAACCAGAAGAAGGAAGGGTCCAATATATTCATAGGGTTCTTTTGTCTGGACTTAAACCTGGAAAAGTGTACAGTATGTATTTCTTTTGGTTTTCAATGTTTACTTTATTACAAGAATTAAATTAATTCTCTTTAAACCGGGGCAACTTTGTAATGATTGTCCAAAACGACAAAAACTATTTTCTGACAACAAATTTTCTTTCAAAAAATACGCACACTAAATATTTTGCAAAAGAACATCAAAAGTTACAAAAGTACTACTTCACCTACCTCACAGAACAGCCAGTCCTTCAAAGTTAGTCCTGTACTTTAGCACTGGTAGAGTCAATACAGAGACTTCTACTGTCAAAGGTCATCAGTACTGGCCCCAAATTATGCTAGAAATTGAAATTGTGGTCACTCATGCTCAAACTTTAACAAGCATTTTATACAACCACTTTTATCCGATTTATTCCTAACTGTAAAAAGTTAATGGTCAAATTTAGCACTCCTTAATGTCTGAAAGAAAGAAAAAAACCAACAAACCAAGTGCTGTACTTTTAAATGCTAAACTTTGGTACCAATAACTGTTGATCTTTAAGAGTCCTTTTGCAAAATATGCAAAGTAACTGGTTCTTTTAACTTTGTGTCTTTGTTAGATATCCCCCCTGCTACTCACAGACTTGAGTTCAAAATATTGTGACACCTGCATAATTATTGTGTTTTTTATGGGTGGGGGGAGGGGTGGGGGGTTGGGAGGGAAGGGTTGAGAAAGTAATGGACTTCGAGAAAGATACATTTATTAACAGGTTAAATGTAAAGAACAAACTTACAACTTTAATTATCCAACAGTACAATTGGTTTAAATTGCATGCATAGATACTTAGTAGGGAGCAGTGGCATAGCCAGCATTCTATTGTTAGGACGGCAAGATTTTTCTTAAGGGGGGCAACCCCGTGATGGTTGATGGTAGGAATTACCAAGAAATATATGTGTTAACGGGCACCTCGTCTGCACAAATACACATCCAATGGTTCAGTGGAACATGACACACTTTCACTTAATTTGTGATTAGAACTCGTAAAAATGTAAAAAGAAGTATTTTACATACATCACTGGATTTCATTTGGGGGGCAAGACTGTAGCACAAAGCAAATTTGTAGGTAGGGAGTGGGTTGTTTTAATATCCCCAATGGAGTGACACTGGGATTAGGCAGAGTAATGCCTCTTTATGGATGTCATTGTTGGAACCAATGTGGAATGTAGTGTGATAGAAAGAAAATAACAGATTGAATGTAACGTTCACTGGTGTGTGGACTAGGTTAATTAAGATATAAAATGCAACCAGTATTTGTAAAGTTTCAGTATCCTAGTAATAAATTTTTTCGTATTGTAATATATATGGAAATTGGAAGGAAAGTTAATTACCATACATCTAACTAGTTATTGTCTCTGCAAGATATATGGATCAAAAGTATCAGTAACTGCTTTACCAGTTCTATCTTACAAAACATTTGGCTGTTTTACAATTATTAACTTGGTTTTCAGTTACAGTGTTCACAGTAGATTACTTTCAGAGAGTTTGATACAGGTTTAACTAGATTTTGTTTGCCACGGATTAGTTTTCTTCAATTTCAGCTTACCATTGTGGCAGTCCAGAGGGATGGAGCTCCTTGTTCTATTTCAAGGCCCAGTTGAACACTACCGACTGGAGTCCTAGATTTGCAGTGTTTGGAGACCTGGGAAATGAAAATGCTCAGTCTCTAGGGAGGCTTCAAGAAGAGACACAGAAGGGAATGTACGATGTCTTCTTACACATTGGTGAGCTATGAACTCTATACTCAAATCTCTGAATTAATTTATTGAGGAAAACTGCAGAGTTAAATATTAAGCATGACCTGTAGTACGTACGACTACTACAGCATTAACACGTATGCAAGTAGAATTCCCCTCTCGGTCGTGGAAAGAACGACTTTTGAGTCTCTACGCTCGAGTATGAGGACTTAACTGAATTTATATGCTGTCATGAGTCATGAGAGTGGGTACAGATTCGCAATGTATTTATGTATGTATGTATGTATGTATAGATCCTCCTGCAAACAGAAACTCGCGAAGAAGCCATCATTGGCGTATCAAAACCGCAAGCTGACCGAAGTCAGTCTCTTAGATTCATATTTAACGTCCATGATTATGAATTGTCAATTGTCAACAACTCTGTAACTGGACGACATACATTAATCTTGGAGTGACTCAAACTCGGGACCTTATGATTGAAAAGGCAACTTATACTAATACTTATACAGTAGCATTATGTGTGTACAAGTACTATATGGATCGGTTCAAGTCTGGTTCAAGTAAGTAACCTGCAGAGACATGATGAAATTGATGACTATGAGAGATAAATGCCAGAAGGAGAAACCTGTTGCACCTACCGTGCTTGTGAGCTACAGCACGTTGAGTTAATACTGCTGAAGAAACAAACCACGGCCAGGCTTAGAGACGATTTAACGTAATCCTATTGATACGCTGGATCGAATAGTCATTTAATGGTCACTCAAGCTCAAATTTCAATGAGCATTTCACTGTTACCCACTTAGACATTACCACCTCACTGAGACAGTAGCTGTCTGGTTGAACATATATGTCTCAATATCTATGGGTATGGGGAGGGGTGGGCTTGTAGGGGTCAGAACGTCAAGAAAAGTACTTCTGAAAACCTGCAGTAATTTTTAACCATCCAAATTTTTCGGGGGACTTTTGCAATATGTATCAGCCTTAAAAATCTACTTTCAGAGTTTTTCAGAAATTGTTTCTTTCGTTCTCGGTAAAATGATCAAATGTACGGTAGTTTCGTAACATTTGGCACTCGCAACTTGCATGTATATCAAAAGTAAAAAGTAAAAGTAATATAAAAAGGGAAATTTCCCTTGCTTTGCAATTTTATTCATTCACATTCATGTTTCTTTCTTCTTCTTCTTTTTCTATTTGTCAGGTGACTTTGCGTATAACATGTACCAAGAGGGAGGCAGAGTGGGTGACAGCTTTATGCGCCAAATTGAGACAATAGCTGCGTATGTCCCGTATATGACATGCCCAGGAAACCATGAGCAGTACTAGTGAGTATTGCAATTGTTTCTAGAAATGCCTGCAAAAGTTCAAATTTGTACAAGTTATTATAAAAGTTAATGTATAAAATGTGGAATATGGTATGTAACAATTGCAAATCTAAGTTACCTTAAAAGAGGGAGCAATTCAGGCCAGACAAGTATCATTATTTGATGACATTACTACCGAAAAAGCTAGCTGTTGCATACGAAATATCTGTGAAAATTAAGCACAGAGCCTGCTAAAATTGTCACTAATTTCCCTGTTTTGGAAGAAAAAGTACATTTTTAGCTACTTTTTTATTGGCAAGACATTTTATATTGAGGGCCTGCCCCTATACCCTCCTCACCCCCCCCCCCCCCTTCAGCCCTGTATAATTTGTTTGAATGTAAAACTAATTGCCTAAGGTGCCTAACTGAGTGGACTTATCTCATGACACAAGACATAATCAAGAATAATATTGTTTTGTTAAACAAACATGCTGCTTAATGACTTTATATATTATCTTCACCTTCGGACCTTATTGTGATTAGGAATTCTTTAATTAAATTTTCTCTCTGACAGTTTTGTTAAAAAAAATTGTTATCATTGACTATATAATCACAGTTAATTAATTTTGTAGATGTCAGGTGAAGGGAATTAACTGGATGTCGTCTACAATTAATTTATTAATTTGATCATGCATGGAGATATAAAACGTAGCATTATGAAAGTGTGCTATGTTGCAGTGCAGACTGTTCTCGACACGTAACATGCTTCAGGCAAGAATCAACAAACCTTTCGCTCTCCAAAATGGCTTTTGAGAGAGATAAATGTGTAGAAATGAAAAGAGGATTGAAACTAACTTATTGTTTGTACTCTTTAAGTTCTTTGTAAAGCTGATATGCTATAACAGCCCATAACTCTGTGACGTTTGATATTACAGGAGCAGTATTAATAACAAGTCACATGAATCTTGTAACGTTATCTGCATACAGCTAGCTGCATGAATTAAGAAGCCTACAGTGATACCTATTGTAAAGAAACTGGTGATCTCCCACTTTCTGTAAAACGTATCATTTGTGATTAGTAACTTCTGTGACTCTTCTTTGCATCTTCAAGGAAACACATGACTTTCCACGTACTTGACTTCTATCCTTCATGAATATTCAGAGTGTCTCTAGCTGGTGTACAGTAGGCTGAGTATGTTAACACTTAACACTTAACACCAAGCACCAACCCCCTCCCACCTTCCCCCCTTGTTTTTTACCTTTTCCTTTTTTGGCTACATATGGACATTGGAAATCATGTTGTACAGTAGGTTACCGTGGAAGAAAAATGACAAAACTTTATTAAATGTGATGGTGTTTTGATTTCTTTGCAGTAACTTCACCAATTACAAGAACAGATTTTCAATGCCAAACTTTAATCAGAGCGAAAATTTGTGGTACAGGTAAGTACTGTTAATTGCAGTTAAAGATGTGTTGCTACCATATAGATCCAATCCCCACCCCTCCACACACCCCTCCATCTCCTCCCACAGGCCATCCCCTCCTCCTGACCACCATCATCCCAACAGCATGTGTGCATTTTGTCAATCGCTGATTGATTCACAAAGTGATCTGGACATAGAAATTTAGTTGCCATGATTGCCAAGTTTACAGGTGTCTATTTGTATGAAATGAGCAACTATCCTGTGTTTATAGAGTTATTCATAAACTGTTGTAAACTGCTGTACATGCATTTTTAATGTATCTTGTACTCTGTCAGTCAGATATCCAGGATTTCCTCTCACCTTAGGTTAAAACGTACAGGGAATGTGTGAAAATATTGCAAATAAGTGATATTTATATCTAACTATACAGATAGCCTAATGCTTTTGTAACGCATAAAGAAATAAGCTATCGCTCTATGCAAGGATCGCCAGACGTTGGAATTTAAGAAAATACAGTAACACCTTGATGGCTGAGCTAGGTATTGCAGTGTCAACGTTTTGTCTAGTCAAGTTTTTGTATCGCTTTTTCTTGCTTGTACATCAACGATTGCATGAGACATGATCTCAGTTTTGGTATAGTAAAGGCTTCATAATTGACGCACCCCCGTAATTGACGCACCTTCAATTATTACTAGCAACGATACAGCAGGCCACTTACACTTTTTGCAGTCAAGCAGAATTACATATTTCATGAGTTTGAATCCATTTCAGCTATTTAGTGACCATTGCCAATTGTGGTACTGTTTAAGCTTTTAACACCCTCCCCCTAGTTTTGCACGTTTCTTGGGCATTTGGAAATCTTACACCCTAAAAATAACCAACATTACCTCAATATGATAACACTACTCTCTGGGACCTGACCTGTCTGAGCTTAGATGCTCAGAGCATAGCAAACAGCATCTTAAGTCAATGGATGTATACTAAGGCCTACACTACAGTTAGTTTATCGACGAATGTGTCAATTTAGGGGTATGAAAGAACTTGACACGGCAAACATTTTGTGGTCAAATTCTGCTCAATTGTATGGTGCATAAGCACAGAATCTCAAATAATTTGACATCATTACATTTCTGAGGAACTACTCATATGAAAAACACATACAGTTGAGTGATTTGGATTTTTCCTTGATAGTCATCGTTGATCAAATCCTTAAGTGCATCAATTATGAGCCCACCATGCTACTATAATGTAAAATCCCTTAGACCCAAATTCTGCATCGAGAATGATAGAAAGTCACAATCTTTGTCAAAACTTTGTTGAACCTATTTTGTATAAGAACATGTGCAACTCACACTACACACTACACAATTGACACTACACAATTCATACTACACAATCCACACTACACAGTCCACACTTTACAATCTACACTACACAATCCACACATTTACTGTACACAATCCACACAACACAATCCACACTGCAGGCTATACAATCCACACTACACAATCACATCCACACTACACTATCAACACTACACTATCCACACTACACTATCCACACAATACAATCCACACTACACAATCCACACTACACAATCCACACTACACTATATCCACACTACACAATCCACGCTACACAATCCATGCGACACAATCCACACTACACAATCCACACTACACAATCCACACTACACAATCCACACTACACAATCCACACTACAGAATCCACACTACAGAATCCTTACTACACAATCCACACTACACAATCCACACTATACAATTAACACTTCACAACCCACACTACACAATCCACACTACAGGCTACACAATCCACGCTACCCAATCCACACTTCACAATCCACACTACAGGCTACACAATCCACACTACACAATCCACACTACACAATCCACACTACACAATCCACACTACACAATCCACACTACACAATCCACACTTCACAATCCACACTACACAATCCACACTAAAGGCTACACAATCCACGCTACACAATCCACACTACACAATCCACACTACACAATCCACACTACACAATCCACAGTACAGATCTGTTTTCACTACAGCCGCACGACACAATGCAAGTTTTACAGGAAGTGACATGTGTGCAACCAAGAGAAGTCAGTGAACCAGGAAGTAGCTGTAATTGTTAAACAAACCTGCAGCATAAACTGTACGTGATTCTGATATCTATCAGAAACATAAACCAAACTATTAATATGAAAGGTGACCAGTGTTAAACAGTTAGTTAGGGTAAAAGTATCATTCAATATGCCATGCCATCAATGTCCCAATTGTACCTTTTATTATAAGCTATATGTGGTTGAATATCTTCAACTCAAAAGTACTTTATTTGCTAAGCCTGATTACAACATGTCACAAAATATCTGTATAGCCAAAAATTACATGACCATCAGAAAACTTTGTGAAAAGAACCTTTTTGTTGAAGAAAAAAAAAATCTTTTACATTTGCAGTTGGAATATCGGACCAGCTCATATCATCTCCTTTTCCACGGAAGTTTACTTCTTTCCTTGGTACGGACTCCATGCCTCTGAAAATCAGATGGCTTGGCTGCAAAAGGATCTTCAGGTACTTTTCCTTTGGCTGGTCTTTTCGTTCATGCACGGAACTTTAGTTTCGTTGAAGATTTGTGGATGGTGTAGACCTGTAATGATGAAGGAGTAGGGAATAATGCAAAAATGATGCTATTCAAAATGGAGGGGTGCTTGCTTGAAAGGTTTTTTTTTACTGTTAAGGTTGTACCACATATAGATGTAATATAATTTATGTACTGTTCCCTAGAAAGTTTTTCAATATTCTACCTGTGAGAGATTTGGTTTTGTTCTCAATGGCAAAATACAAAATTTAAACCCACTTCTTGCCAAAAACATCTTCTCAAAATTTGAGTTTTGTAAAGACTATTGCATTTCTTATAGTCCCCTAATTTCGAACTGGGTGAAAATTTAAAAGTAAAGGGGATGTGGCAAAAGCTGTAAGAGAAATATTTTGTAGGAGGTAATTTTCTAACTATATTATAACATTCTGAACTTTCCATTTGTATCCTATCTTTCCTGTAGTTTCTGTATAATTTTCACATTTTCATAAACAAATGTTTTAAATTGAAAAACAAAAAAAAAACCCATAGGAAGCCTCTAAACCGGAAAACAGAAAACGACGTCCTTGGATCATCACCATGGGCCACAGACCGGCTTATTGTACTAACAGCAACCACAATGATTGTACCCTTGAGGGAGGTCTGGTAAGCAGAGAACTTGGAAAAACTGTAAATATGCTTCCCATGTTAGGACAAGAGGTGTAGGCTCTCATTCGTGCAAGGCATTTCTCCTCTTTCCAAAGGTTTGAAAGCCAAAATTTTGAACGTTTTCATGAAAAAGACTTGCACTGCTGATGGCATTTGACTTGTTTCCTTATCGTAACTAAAAGCAGAAGGGGAAGTAGTTTTCCTGACAAAGACTTGCATTGCTGATGGCATTTGACTTGTTTCCTTATCGTAACTAAAAGCAGAAGGGCAAGTAGGGAGGTTTCACAGATCATCCTTGAATGATGAGGCTGGTTTTGCTTTTTCTAGTTTCAGTATTATATTGAATTTAACTGTTTATTAGCTACAAAAATTTTCTATTGTTAGCTGTCATACTGTGATGTTGTCATTTATGAGGGATCGGTGTAGAATAAGGCCATGAACTTAAATAGTGCACCGTGTTGCTTTTTTGGCTATACCCTTTTGCTTCTCTGACAAAGAGAATGCCATCAAATATGCTGATACTTATTCTCTTATGTAAATAAATATAGTGTGAGTGGCTGACCGAAAGGGGAAGTCATAATGAAGGACAGTTCTTTTATTGCCTCACACATCTAAGTTTCATAGTTGTTTTCCCTTTCGTGTTATGAAATAAACATATTTATATTTATATATATATATACATATATATATATATATATATATATATATATATATATATATATATATATATATATATATATATATATATATATATATATGATATGCATAGATTAAGTATTGGTTTCCAGGTACACATCATTGCTACATGTGGTAATGGACACTGCATAATTAAAATGTTTTAAGGGAGATTTGAGGTATCATTGCAGAATGGCTAAGGCAGGGAGGTGGGGGTGGGGGGGGGGAGGTAACATATACAACGCTTTCTTTGATAAAAAAGCAAATATATGACATCATGGCGTTAGATATTTTACAAAAACTTCAAAGCAGCTATCACACTTTTCAACCATTTTCAGGTGAAACGCTTCTTTGAAGAACTTTTCTACAAGTACGGTGAGTTATCGAAATAATCCCTTTGATCACATTTTTGGAAGTTTGTCTTAAGATATGACTTCCCCTTAGAATAAGTTCTCATCAAGATATCAAAGTAAAAGGAATGATCCTCCGCTGTACTACATTGACATAGAAAGGGGATAGAATATTAATAAACCTTCATGAACTTTAGATAAAGAGATGAAATGACTAGATCATAAGGTCAAAGGTCATTTGAAGATCAACCTCTCCGCATGCCACCCATTTGTAGCTATGAACAGATCTTGATTGATGCCTACCTTAATCGAAAACTCTCTTAGTTTGAATAGGAAACAATTGCTGTACATTGGTGACTAATTTATGCAAAGCCAAAAAAAATCCTTGGAATGTTTGGTGCAGACAAATGTTTTCTTCACAATCAGTCTTTTAGAGATCTGAACCTTAAATATAAATGTAATGTCGGTAAACAGAAATGAAATTGGTTTCTCTGTCTTCCAATCAACATATGCACTCCATCCTACCTACAGTAGGCTGCAGAAAATTGTTAAAGTCTAAAAGCAATGTGCCCTATGGACCAAATTTAGAGTCACCAACGCTTCCTTCTTGCTCCTCCATGATCCTATTTTACCATTCTTAAGACCATCAACTGTATGCTTAGTATGTGGTTTCATCCATCTTGAATATATTAATGTTTACAATACAACTGGTTAAAGTCTAAAAGCACTGTCCCCCTGTTGACTCAATTTAGGGTCACCAACACCTTCTTTTATATTTCTTCCTACCTCACCTTTCTAAAAACTAATGACCGTAAGTCTGAAATCAGACTGTTTTCATCCATCTTGAATATATCGATGCGTTAATTTAGGGTTTTGATACCATCAGCAATGCCTGATATACCTTAAAGCCACGTTCTTATCTTATTGCCACGTAGGGGTCGACCTGGAATTATGGGCACATGAACACACCTATGAACGCCTGTGGCCAGTATATGGTGGTAAGGTATGTAATATGTGTATAAACGAGGGAATATTAGATGTGAGATATGCACAATTCTTATAAATCTCCTTAGTTTTGATCACATGAGATAATGTTTAGCACTTCAATGGGTATGTTGACTATCCAAGTATCTCATATTTTGGGTATTGGGTCTTGTATAATGTACAGTTACAGCTTCTAGAGTTAAAATTTGTGCTATTCTATAAAAAAAAAAAAACCTGGGTAGGTTTTTTTTTTCATTTTATGCATGGATTGCAAAATATGTTTTCTTAGGAGAAAAGTTTTCAAGTGTGACATCATTGAATTGGAAAGGAGGCACAATCTTTTAGGGTTCGGATAGGTCAGTGGTTGCTAGAAAGGAACAAAAATGGCTGAAGAAAGTTGCTACAGAATAATTTTCCATGAAACTACTTTTTATTCAAATGAAGAACTGAATGAAGGAAAAGATGGCTTGTCCTTGTACGTAACATTGTGTGGCAAGATTTGGTAATGTATGGTAATGCTGTTTGATAGATGTTGAGTTGAATTACAGATTTTATTATATTATATAGTTTTATGAATATTTTGCTGATTTGTGATTTATAAAGCATGTCTATTGGTTACATGTATGGTATGAAGATATACTTGGTGTTTGGTCTTTACCTGTTTCAAATGATTATATTCAACTCATCCCAACTTCTTCTTTAAGTTATCCTAACTTTGTTGATTAAGTATTTTCTAATTTGTAGGGTTGTGTTCCTTCTGATAGCAGGGTCACAATACACTAGTACTCCAGTACTAGTACTCCAGTATGAAAAATTGTGGCAAGACATGCTGTCACGTTTCATCTATTAAAACAATTTATCGGAATTATTTGTTGCGCTATTAAATTCTCCATTGCATAAGAGTGTGCATTTCTATTCACTACAGCTCTTAAAAGGTTAAATTTGCTGGGTTTTTTTTACAAAGAAGACAGTCATATATTTAATGGAATCCTAAGGATTAATACTGAAATGATCACAGGCATTGTCTAATGTAGACAGCTTGATACAATTGACTTCTCGTCACGAGGGCCTTTAGGTAAAGGCCTATGACGTATTAATATCTGTGGAAATTTGTGAGCAACTGAACAAGGGAAAAGCTGAGTGGGAAATTATATAAAGCAAAAACTGGAAAAGAGTAATGAAATATCCTTCAGTAGAATGAGATTCAAACTTCGAAACCAATGGTGGCATACCTCAGTGGCAAGTTTTAATCGTGACTAGAGATTAAAGGCATTGAAGACTCGCCCCAAACAGCATGCCGCCATCTTTAAAAAGCAAGTGTAGTTTTTCTCTTGTTGCTACAAAATGCAGACAGTAATGAAACGTGATACCTTGTTATCTTTAGCTGGACCTGAGATGTCCATTGCTGTATCATTTGTACACTGTGCTCAGGGTACTGACCGCAGCTGTATGTACCGACTGTACACTAGTGTCTAATTACGGATGGTAGCAAGCTGTGTGTATTCTCTGGGATCGATGGTGGTGTCTGACACTTCCGTTACACCTCTATCAAAACAAGGTCAGATTAACAACATTAGATGTTTCTTTTTGCGCGAGTCTTCACACCCTTTAAACCTGTCGTTTTTCAACAGGTATACAACGGGACGGTGAGACCATACACAGACCCCAAAGCTCCGGTTCACATCATCACTGGCTCCGCAGTAAGTTTATTTCTACTGACCTTAGCATGTGTAACATTAACATACTACATTCTTGTATGGATGACAACATTATGCAAATAAATGATCCACTTTTAATAATAAGCAAAGGACGAAACTTAGATTCGAAGACGGAAAAATATCAACATTCAATGAAAATGATGGTAAAATGAGGCAGTGGTGTAAATGCGAAAGTCTGTAGAGGATGAGGAGGGGGGTGGTGGTGGGGATCGAGAAATTGAGCAAAGGCCGCCTTCATCCAGGGCTCATCCAGGGGCACAATTGGACAACCAGGTCCTACTTTTCGGTTGTCCAATAGCAAATTTAGTTATATGAAAAAGATAAAAAGAAAAAAAATATATGAAAGAATGATTAATCTGTCTATGTTATGAAAGGTTTGTAGGTTTGTTGAATAGAACAACAGCTTCGGGACTCACTGCTTCCATTGGATCACAGGCCTACCACTACTTTCATTTTGTTTCAGAATCTCCAAAGCAATGGAGGGTGATACCAATTTATCATATCACCAATTTGGAGGTATTTAGTTACATGTTGCAATCTGAATTTGGAGTCAACAACTGCTCGTCACACCAGACGACCTTCAAAGCTGATTCTTTCCGTCCAAACGGGAGAAATTTGGTCGTATCAGATAATTGGACAAACAATTAAAACTTTGTCTCGTCTTCTGCGTATGGTGATTTGCAGCCAATGTAAACCCAATGCGAATCTTTTACATTAACTGCTCTTGTAGCGGAAGTTTGAGGTTCTGGGGAAGTGGAATAGGGTCCTATCACATAGGTGTGTTAAAGGGTGGCCCATGATCAGTGGGTTAATTCTCTGTGCCCTGACGAGGTTTTCAAAACATTTCAACGGCCTGCAGAAACCTATAATAACAGAGCAATGGGGTTATCTAAGGTCCATAAATCAATTGAACAAATGGGCTTCATTGAATGACCAAAAGTAAAAACATGAAACCTTGGAGAGTTGGTAGACTGTTTCAAACTTTTGATAGAAAATTGCTACAAAGCAGATGGACAATGGGCAAGTAGAACTTTCTGATAATTCCCACATAATCGTATATTTTTGCCAATTTTCTCATTGGAGTCCAAAAATCCTTAAAATGTTGCAGCCCAGGAATTGGATACAACAATTCACTGCATTTGCAAGATCAATTCTGTGCCCACCCCTACCCCTTGAGTGAAATGCACTTGAAGTAAGAAGCTTTGCAGAATTTTTTTCTTACGTCTAAAAGATTACTTCGACTACATCATTTTCCAACTATATGTTGTCTGTTCTTTCAGGGCAATCGAGAGAGACATGATGGATTTGGACCCCAGAAGGAGTGGTCAGCATTCCGCAGTTCAGACTATGGATACACCAGGATGGTTATCCACAATGCAACTCACCTAAGTTTAGAGCAGGTCTCTGATGACCAGGTAGGTTTTGGGTTTTGTGTTGGTTTGGTTTTGTTCTTTTGCTACCGAGATCCAACCAGCAGCGCAGAGGAAAATTCGCCTCGCCACCGTGCGGTGGTTTGTGCATGTCAGACTGCTGCAGCACATTGGTCAGTGACCAGGTATACCTGTAGGCCAATCCAATCCTGGGCCTATAATGTCTTATTTATTTCACAGAAGGTAAAGGGAAAGAGGCTGCTTCCACATGGCATTTTATGTATATGCTAGGTCACTGCCAGGTCAACCTCATTATCATTGACTAGGTCACTGCAAGGTCAACCTCATTATCATCGACTAGGTCACTGCAAGGTCAACCTCATTAGCATCAAGTAGATTGCTGCAAGGTCAACCTCATTAGCATCGACTAGGTCACTGCAAGGTCAACCTCATTAGCATTGACTAGGTCGCTGCAAGGTCAACCTCATAAGCATCAACTAGGTTGCTGCAAGGTCAACCTCATTAGCATTGACTGCTCTTAAGTCCAGACAGGGGCATCTTACAATGCAGCATATTATTATTATTACAGTTAGTATCATTTTGTTTTTGTGAAAAGAAACAGTTGTAAGGATGTTAGCATTTCTTTGTGTGAGTTTCCATTAGCAAGTGATGACAGAAATGCAGTATATGTTTACATATACACGCAGCAAACACCTATCAATATAATATCAATGTTTTTATTTTCTTACAGGGAGGGAAACTTGTGGACAGCATTACCGTCATTAAACATAAACATGGATTTGATTCATGGCAGTAGTAGTCATAGTGGCCGTGGCTTGTGCATGTCAAGCTGCAACGGCACAACGATTACTGACCAGGTATAACCGGTAGGCCGTAGCCCCTGAGCTTTACGAGTCATCAAGGTTTGCAGCATATATCTCTACTAAACTACTCTATTTGTTTTTAATCATCCATTTTGTCAATTCCAAATTATTTTCGTTCCTTGTGGCTTTTTTTTTATAGCCACATAATTAAAAAGAACATTTTACTGCATTGTTTCAAATTTTAGGTAACAGTCCAATGAGAGAGATATGTGTTACCATTAATACCAATAGTAGGAATGTTATAACAGAGTGAGAGAAAGGTTAAATGCAATATGTGTGACTATAGATAGATGAAACAGTTTATGAAAAGAGTGTATGTGTATAATATTCTGTGAAAATACTTTCAGTGCAATGGAGGGGGTCAGTTTATGTTGGATGCATCTCACAATGGTAAAGACCGTCTATCCCTTCTTGGTGAAACATTATAATAATTGGCCTACATTACCCGATTAAAATTTTCAGTAAAACAGGTTACAAAAATGTAAGGGTACAAATTAGCAAAATACAAATGGAGGGTACTAGGTTCGATAAGATAGTGGAAAATAAACTGTTTTTTTTTTATATTTTGTTTTATCATCTTCAACTGATCTTAATCATATATTTACCCATTTTGTTTTTTTTACAAGAAAGACAGGCATCATATGTTGATCAAGTAGTTTCAAATTCATTTTACACAATAAATATGGATAGCTATACTTTTTCTTGTTTTTGAATTCGTACGCAATTTGTGTCTCACAGAGTTGAATGGAATGACTTGTTTTACTTTCACAAGTAACCATAGTATACCATAATTCCAAGTTTCATCTTCTCAACAAGATTTGGCAGAGGGCCAAAGTAACAATTTAGGTGTCAGGTTTATTGTCAAGGTCATTTGCAAGAAAAATGCAGCAATATGCAAAGAACATCTAAGAATGAAAACTCATATTATTATATTTTATTACAATCTATATATGTGTCATTGTATAGTTTTTTTTTTAATTTATTTTTTTTCTCTTCATATTTTACATTTTTCATTATGATTGTTACAGTAGTCTCTCACAATATTCTAAGAACAACAGGATACATTCCTGGACATTGGGAAATAACCAATAGGCAGCTAGATGGAAGGTGGCCTCTTTCCCTGTCTTGCCCTCATATGAAATGGACAAAATATGTTACTAAAAATATGTAATTTATATTTTTTTTTAAATAGCTTTACTTTGTCGAGGGTGCAGGGTGTAAGTTTGCATATATGAAGATATTTGAAAACTGCACCTTTGTGCATTGAGTAGCACATACCAAACATTTGCCAGCCTTTACCAATTTATTGACCCCGCCTCAGCCAACCTCACTCCATCCATCCGTCCCCCACCCCCCCCCCCCCAATTCATCCCTGTAACATAACTGTCCCCTTCCTATCATGAAAAGAAACAATATATTGCCTTTCAGTTTTCAACAAAGATTTGTATTTTTTAGCTAGATGTGTTTTAGAAGTTATTTGCATATGAGTACTTCTTTTATTTTGTAATGGCTGTCCATTTTCTTTGACTTAATTCTGGGAGGGTTTAATTCATGGATTTAATACCTCAGTTATATGGTTGCATGTCGTTTAAATATGTTTGTATTTGCCCATGCTGCAAAGCAAGATATTTTGTTTGAATTTTTTTATGAATATGAGTTATAATAATTGGTTTTCAGGAATTTTAAAAAGCTTTACGTTTTCCACAATGAGCCGTCCATCTGCACATTATATGTAAATTTCCTTTTTTTTTATGTTATATATGTAAAGATTGGTTTGAATTTGTTACTTGTGCTTCAATTAGCCCACTGAGTTTTATTCAAATGGTGGTTTCTCCTACCATTTTTATCTACTAAATATCTCATTCAAACTTTAGCAACAAAGAAGAAAGAGTTTGAAAATCAATGTTTGCCTGGTAACATATTTTTTTCTCTTTTTTTGTGCTGTTTTGTAAAGTTAATTAACCAGTGAATATGACATTTTTAAGATGTATTGATATCTCCCTTAGAAGTGAGGTTAGAACTGTTTCCAAGACAAATAATTTGCAATATATCAAATTTTCTTTCAATATTTGTTAGTATAAAGTAGTATGTTGATGTTTGTAATTACCTTTCAAATGCCTGGGTGGAAATCATGTTTGGTAAGGGAGGGGGTGTGGTGTTGGTTGCTTATAATTGACGGCATTTTTATTTTTTATTTAAAAGTCTGTTTGATATTGGTAACACCATTAATATTGTTGTCACTACATTTTGCAACCTATGAATCAGTGAAATATTGCTGAAATATGAAGAAAACTGAGGTAGCAGTTTTCGATTGAGAATGGTATTGTGGGTAATGTTTGTAGTCGGTAACTAGGGTATTTTATTCTGGTCTATTGCCAGATGGGAGTTGCTTGCTCTCTGGTAGTTGCACTGTTCAAGTTTTGTTCAAAGTAAAATGTCTTCCTAGTTAATGTAAGAAGTGTTTTTATTATATAATTTTATCATAGTATTTTGGTGCATATACAGTGTGACTATAACTGGTTGGGTCCTACAGAGTTAACCTATTTTATCTTTGAATATATACATATATATATATATATATATATATATATATATATATATACATATATATAGCAGCTGAAAAACAAAACGTATAAGTTTTAAGGTCATCAATACTGGACAGAAATGGTCTCTAAGGAAGTCAATTTTTACTCTAAGGGAGTCAATTTTGAGAAATTTTGCACTGACTCATACATTCCTGGTGTTTCAGACTAGAGATAATTACTCCCAGGCATTGAGTAGTGCCATATGCATTCAATTAAATTTAAAGAGTATGAAAAGGTTTTTTCTATAAAAGTTGACCAAGATATATAGATGTTGATATATTTTGGTAGGATTTTCAGCACATTTACAGAACACTCCCAGAAAATCCTATGGATCTACGAGGGCTTTCAGATTTATTATTTTTGTTTGTAGAGGGGGAAGAGGATGAGGGTGAAGGCTTTTATTAATTTGGCTCTCTCTTTATATGAACACTTGTGACAATGTACTAACCTTCAACCATTCCAATATATGATATCAACAAGTTATAAACCGTTTGATCAAGTGCAAGAATCGTTCTTATTCATTTGAAAAGCTTCAAGATGATTTTTTTTTTTTTGGTGTAATAAGGTAGCTGTTAATGTTTTTAACTACCTTGTCTTCCAATGGTCACATATGGTGTCAGCAGATTGTAACAAATTTTAAGCAATATGAAGTTTCACATGTTTAGACAGAAAACTCCATAGGATTGGAAAGTGATAATGATTTGAATTGTCACAGCTGTATGCATTTCCACTGTGCTTAAAGGCATTGAAGACTCGCCCCAAACCGTGTGCCGCCCTCTGATAAAGTTAACTTTCCGTTGCTTGCAAGTTATTTTCTTGTCGCTACAAAATGCAGACAGTAATGAAACGTGAAACCTTGTTATCTTTTATCTGGACCTGAGATGTCCATCGCTGCTATGTACATTGTGTTGTGGGTGTTGACAGTAGCTGCATGTATTTTCTGTACACTAGTGTCTAATTACTGACGGTAGCAAGCTGTGAGTGTATTTTCTGGGATCGATGGTGGTGTCTAACACTTCTGTGACACCTCATTCGAAACTAGGTCAGATTACCGGCATCAGACGTTTCTTAATGTGCGAGTCTTCACTCCCTTTAAGATATATAAAGCAGCGAGCAGTTCTTTTGTATCAAACATCACAAATGTATGCAGATAAATGTCATATTTGGAATCAGATATAAGCAATGGTAATAAAAGTACACAATTACACCAAAGAAAAAAAGGTTCTTTTCTTTATTTTTCTTATCACCTGTTCTAATTTGATTCTTTGAAAGGAAGAACTTTTCAAATGATTCTTGCTGTTCAGTTCAATGGAGATGTCATTTCTTGTGATGATTTTTCCTTTGAAGAAAGCAATTAGTTTGGTTGTAGGTACGGTCATTCAGTACAGGGTTTTTAGGGGAAGGGGAGATAATTTTAGGAGCTCTTCAGTATAATTTGAACTGACATGCCCCTAAAATGAGCTGAAAAAATTTACAAAGAGAGAGGATGTGAAATGAAGGCAAAAGTCTATTCCATGATCACTTTTTAAAGCATAATTGTGTATGAAAGGAGTTGTAGTACCATGACACAGTTCATATCTGAAAGTGACTGAAAGTACACCTATTGCGGCTTACCACAACTATTTACTATGGGAACAACATCAATAATCTTGACCGTGGGTCCTCAATTAGTTTTCTACGAGGCCAGAGAGAAACATGGACCGGAGTAATGGGTCAGGGATAAATGCAGTCTCACTATAATAACTAGATGGCAAAGTGCATAGAATGGGACTAGTAGGGTGCTCAAGACTAAGGCCACAATGGCCCACATTCGTTCAAAGCTCGGGGGAATGAATTATTTTCTGCGGACTAGACTGGAACGTTTCTGGCCTCTGCTCTGAAAATTCTCAGTGATTGAATTAGGCAAGTCAGATCTCGATTTAATACAGAGAGAGGGAGATCACAAACACTTCAGAAAGTACTTATGCAATGGGATCATGAACAAATGTTAATATAGCGAAAAATAAAGTCCAAAAATAAAGCAGCAAAGAATGTTTTCATGTCCATTTTTTTTATTTACAGGTTAACTCAGGTTTAAAGCTAGAGCAGTTTTTTAACAGAAAGCAGGAATGCAACTGTTGCTTTTAAACAAAAGCAATAAATTGCAGATACATTCTGCCATAAAAATGCCATAAAAACATTGCAAAAGAAAGCCAAAAGTTACAGAAGACTGTTAAAACAAAATGTATATACATGTACCCCTGTGCAACCTCCAATAGTCATGTGATTTTTGCCGATTCCATTCAAAAGTAGTTTTCATCATGTCACATATCTTGCATTCATCTCTCTTACAAGACAATCCAATGAAGTTTCATTCATCTTTTACTACCATGTTATCAGATTTTGAAGGAAGAAGTGTTACCCTCAGATAAATTAACAACCAGTATTTGTCAGGCATTTCTGCATTGACAAATGTTGACCTTGGCTAAGAATGGTACAATCTAACAAAATTTAAACAGTCCTTTTGGGGGAATTTATGCCCACATAAATATGACAATTACTATACAAGACCAACAGAAGCACATTGTGAACAACATTTGAGCTAAACATTTAATTCAAGGCTGCAAGGTTTGCCCTCGATCACTCCAAAAAAACCAGAGCTAACCGCTTTGACCAGCTATATCCTTAGAATAAGTAGTCTCTTTCCAGGCTGAATTGCAAAGGGAAAAAACTCCTGACAACCTTTTTCCCAACTGACCCTGGGAGGTGTGGGTACGGGTGGTGCATGGTTGCATGGACGTTCCCCTTCGAGCACGCCACTGGCAACATCCATCGAGTAAGTTCAAGCTAAATGCACAGGATTCATTGTAAAAGGGGCTGGTTCAAATCATATCCTAGCCAATAATATTTGTGCTCTCAAAACATTTGCTTGATATTTAATCTCCCAGTTTGCTTCTTCTTTAAATTACACAACAAAGATGGTAACAGAATGATCGATTCAACCTCAACCTCAAGTTACATAAGCATTTCATTGATGACTGATATTCTCTTAGAGTTTTGAAAAAAAGTTTCCTGATTGGTTGGTGTCAATATTAGTGGGTTTACTCAGTTAACTCAAGAGGAATCAATGGATAAAGATGACTGAGATATTTGTGTATGTCTAACAAGTGTATATTTACAACGTGCTACTTACTTAAGACATGAAGAGGGAGATTGTGCAAATAAAAATACCACAGTGAAATAATATAAGAAGCCTTGGATGAATAACACACATACTATATATGATAAGACAGTTGGTTACATAATAACTTAGTTCTGTGGCCTGGCGTGAGACCAGTTGTTCCTTCGAGGGATGGATCCAGGAATGTAACCGTAAGGTGTGGCAATGGGTTTCTTGAAGCCAACTCCCATGTGGGGGGGGGAGGGGTCTTCTCATGTACAGACAAAAATATCATTTTGGCCGTGTATTCTGAGACATAGTTAGCTATGTAATTAGCTCTACTCGCAAGATTGTGCTAATACGACTTTTAATTTTCTTTGCTGGTTGAAATGTGGAGTCTACACTTCCCACTCTATCCCCCTCAAACCCTTCCCTCCCTCCCACACCCCCCCCCCTCCACTCTTGGATCTATGCCTGCTTCAGATCTCTTCCCAAAGTAATAATGCAATTGTCTTTATGCTTTATCAACCTCTATTAAGTATATTGAATAAAAACACACTTAGCTTTATGATGACTCAACAAAGGTTCCACGTAACGTAACCAAAATTCTTAGCTGTCAAGTTTCTCATTATCAGTGAGCAATGATATGCCACCTTCAATTGTTCCACTGTTCTCTTACATGTGGTGCACAGTAACAATCTAACCATTTTAAGTAACAAGCTGAACAATACAGTTATTTTCCAGTTTTCCATTTCAAAGCTAGCTTTCAACCGACATACTTCCAAGCTTGAGCCCTCAGAACGGCTTGTGAATTACGTGAACGTAGTAGGATGGTGTTTCGTTCTCGCGATACGGCTGAAAGTCTCCGTATACCTCATGCTTGGCGTCCTGTCCGAACGTCTCCTTCAGTAACTCGGTGAAAGCATTCAGACGATGAGGATAGTAGGACAGGCGAAATCTAGGGAGGAAAAAGAAGAGTAAAATTTAATTTTTCGGCTTCAACAGAGGTGGTGAATCTTCATTGAACCTATACAACCAAACAAATATTAATATATCAGACCTGTCAACCTGTTTGACCCCAAAATAGGGAGAATCATCCAATCAGTGTTTCTTGTTATAGTTTACAGCAGCTCGCTTCGCTTTCTTCAGGGTTTCTTCAGTAGGCTTCCATTTGAAACAGGGAACAGTGGACTCTGGGTACTGTGACTTCATGGCTGGTATGTTAGATAGAGTCCCATCAAGCTTGGGACTTGACCGATTGTTTTGTTCTTGCAAACTACACTGAATAGCCTTTCCTGTTCAGTGTTACTGTGGGGAATTACTAAGCATAGGAATAATTTTTGGCTATTCTCAGAAATGTCGCAAGTGTAGAACATAGAAAAACCGGGAGAATAGAATATGAAACCGGGACGCCGGGAGATTCGGGTAAAAACCGGGAGAGTTGACAGGTGTGATATATGGACGCATCATACTATAAGTTTGACCCTTAACTACTGTTGACCAAATGTGGATGAATGGCAAAAGTTTCATTAGAATCAAAATGCCCATCTCTGCCTATATCATCCAAAACATGCAACAAAAAAGAAATTGCATATCCCTGGAGAAAATATCTTGGTTCTGAGCCTTTTGAGTGAAAAATCTGGTAAATATGGCAAGTTATATCTCACAGAACAACTTTGAATTCATCTGAGAGACATTTGCATTAAATGAAACAATTTTAGCAATATGAAAGAAATAGCAGCCTTTTTACATTCTGAACTGAGTGACAAATGCATCCAGGACAAGCATGTCTAATTGAATGTACCAAATTCAAATAGTTAATTGATGCTGATAAAGTCCCCCAAAGAAGGGCCCAAAATATAAAACTAGACAGCCAAATTACTGATAGGACTTTTCAAGTTTTTTAAATTTCTCAACAGACATTCTAAGGTTCCACCCTTGAATAGGTTTTAGAACAGTTACCCCTGTTTCTAAATCCACATTAGTCTAGGAATGAATTGGAGGGTCAGACCCTCCTGGAAAAAAACTTTAAGCAGTTTTAAGCATGACAAAATTTGGGGTCAACACTGGTGACCACTTCAATTTTTCTTTTTTCTTCAGCAGTACGTTGTGACCCATTTGGAATGGATTAATTTCTGATTGGTTGTTGTAAGATACCTCATACCCAGTTATAACTGGTCATATCAAGTCACAGCTGGTGATATCCAGTTAACGGGAATCACATAGGTCCAGGATATCACCTATGGAAACGGTTAAAGATGGCCGACTTTAATCCTCTTTTACTATCGTCCAGTATGACTGTTGCATCATCCAACCCAACCTGATTACAGAAATAGTTGCATGCTCCCTCCTCCGTCACTTCGTGAATCGAGCATAACTTTGACAATAAATTAGAGCCAGAATAACTCTATTTTCGTGTCTTATAAACAAACCAGAAACCCAGGAAAGGAGCACAACAATGGCAACACCAAATGCATAGTTCATTACACGAACTACTCGTTAACCATGCAATTACTTTAATTATCAAAAAGGACCAACTGGAATGGTGGGAAATATGTACAACTGAACAACAGAGATAGAGAATAAAAAGAAACTGTTAACAGACTGCTTACCTACTGCAAAAGTCTGTGTGGGTAAATAACTAAAAAGTTAAAACGGCCCTCTAACTTTCAAAAAAAAACTTTTTCAATGATGAATTCTCAAAGGTTACATACATAAACATACACAATTGTGTGTCCTGTGTGATATCATTCTACATTTTCTCGACCCAGCATTTAGTCAACGATTAAGTTAAAATAACTCTCCGTGTTTTTCTGTCATCCCTTTCTTTTACTTTCTTTTACTTTCATTTAAACTACAGCATGTCCTTCTCTAACCCACTCATGGACTTGTACTCTGCTGGACCACTAATAACTCTGGACTGCAAATGCATGGTTAGAGTGGGAGACCTGTTCGAGCCATGCAAGGCACGGCTTCTGCATGTTAATTGGAACTTCTTCTTTTCTTTTTTTTCTTTTTTTTTTTTTTTTTTTTTTTTGGGGGGGGATTGTGAAAAACAGACAATAGAGCAATTTAAAGTAACAAACGAGGTTGAAGACAAGCAGTACAAAAATTTGGAAGCTTTAAGAGAGAAAGGAGCTGCTTAGGAAAATTAAATGGGAGGCTGCCCAAGACCTGGCAAACCCACCCCTGCCGGGATGTACCCTTATGCTAAGGAAAAAATAATAAACCTCTGGTCTGCATCATTAATTAGCAATGTTTTAAAGTCGATCAGGATTGGCCCCAAATATGCTGGAAAGTCTAATATTGGTCACTCACTCTTTTACTCCAAATTTTTTTTTCTTTCCCTCACTGAAACATTTCTTTGTCTCAGTTTTAATCTCCTCACTTTCTGGAAGTAATTTAGAGATGCAGAGCCACCAATCGAGCTCTTTTCAGAGCTTCTAGCATTTTTTAAGCATGGTCAAATTTGGGACCAAAACTAATGACCTCTAATGCTAGGCACCTGAGGAGAATCACATTTTCATACTTACTTATAAACTCCATCCTCTGTGACTTTCAACTTTCTCCCCGATGGGAGTTCCTCTTCTCCCTCTTCTTCCATCTTCCTTGCGGCTGTGACGTCGATGAAGTAGTCTAGCGTCACCATAGAGGGCCTCCCATTCACAAAGAGACTCGAGGTTTGGATATCTTTGATACAATTCCCCTACAGAGATAGCAATGTAGAGATTTTTATGTTTGACCACATAACCTCGTTAATATTCATAAAGAACAATATGGCGCACCTTGTCACTACAATACATCTACACAGCAAGTATGACAAATATCCATCACTTTGTTGTCATCTCAGACCCAAGCGACTGTCACAGACGCAAACATGAACATACACATGCCGACCTCCCTGCCTGCATGAAAAAAATGATACTGTTGTTCTGTTTTTAATTGCTTTGCAGACACTAGAGTCAAGGCCAATAGTTATCACTGAAAATAATTATATGGTGAAATAATTAGTAAAGACTGGGGAATTTACTTCTTCCACCGCCAAAAAAAAAAACTGTTAACATAGGACAAACCTGTTTTTTGGTACATGAACATTCATATCTTTAACTGAAGTAGTAATTTTTTGTATTAAATGTCATTAGGGAACTTAGGAAAGGAAAAGTCCACCAACTTTAATCTCAATGGAATGTATCAATATTGCATGTTGTACCTTATTTAGTAAATCAATTAACCACTCTTATGTAAGCAACAAAGCTAGCTGGGAATTAGGGGATAAAGAACATCTGTTTGGAAATGCTTTCCAGATCAATAAAATGTGATCAAGTAATATAGTTTAAAGGTGACAAACTTCAACTCCAATCATTTTAGAAACAAAATGATTTGTTTCAAAGTTTGTTGTTTTTATTCTGTATATGTTTGGCATTCCTAAGCTTGCATGTGCTTAGGAAAAGCAAAAAAAAACAGTATTTGCAGTACTTTGAGGGTCTGAGTGTTCCAATACCCCACATATCTTTGTCTTTCAAAAACAAGTTTGAAGACAGCTATCTTCGTTCAGTGGTCAACTTAAGTGTTAAGTGTAAATTAAGTGTTATCCAAGTGTCTATCAAGGGTTAATCATGTGTTACTTGGATTGCCTGAACTGTTGATGAAACAAACTTGTATTATCCAAGTCACAACCGATTGTGTTTGAATTGATTTCCTGACATTTGTGAATATTAACACAAAGCACATACAAATATGGCACATGAAAATATTCCTACAGCCTTTTGCTTTTATTCTTTTTATTCGTTTTTATCTTTTGGTGGGGAGTGTGGGGAGGTTTCAAAAGAATCTAGGCAAGTCAAGCTAATGAACTAGATCATTATGAGAATCAATAAAATCATAAAATATTGTAAATTGATAAAATTTAACTGTGAAAAAAAAGCCACTTTTGGTTCGAATATCCTTCCGAACATGGTTCAATAATGAATCTATGACATGAGGTATACCTTGTAATAAATGTTCTTCACCGGAGCTCTACCTGTGT
The DNA here is from genome assembly GCF_037975245.1 of Apostichopus japonicus. Taxonomy (NCBI): domain Eukaryota; kingdom Metazoa; phylum Echinodermata; class Holothuroidea; order Aspidochirotida; family Stichopodidae; genus Apostichopus; species Apostichopus japonicus. Next base: position 20,955,791 of record NC_092568.1, read on the forward strand.
CCAGAATTGCATCATAGTTTCTATGATCAATAATAAGAACACCTCCGGGCCTCAACATCGTCTCAAAATTCTTCAGGGCCAATTTGTGGTCAGACTGGTTGCCTTCGAAATCTGGTAGATGAGCGAAGGAGTTTCCTAAGCAAATCAGAGCGTCGAACCTGCGATCAGGGAAATCATCGGCAACTGTCAGCCAATTTGAGACCTCAATTTCTGAAAAAAAAGATGACCAAAAACGAATAGATAAAGGGGTTTGTGTACAGATAAACAGGCTTTTAATGAGTAAGTATACTAGTGTGATTATTCTACCATGCACTCAACCTAGTTTTTCTAGAAGTAATCATGCATACAGGGATTCTTGGGACAGTCTGGAAATTCAGCATCTAGATATGAGTGTAAAATCACATGCTGATACTGATGCCTAGAGTTTGTACTTTCTACTCATACCAACTTGGAATGCCATTTATACTCCCACTCATGTGGTTTGTAATGGTACTACATGTCTAAAGATAAAATTATAATTCATACAAAAACAAATTACTTTAAAAGGCTTAGATAGGGAGCATAGCCAAATCTAGTTGGCACCCTACCCAGCACAAATCCTCTGCCCATTGTGCTGGTACTGAATATTCTTCATGGTCCAGTGACCACAGGATTTCACCGGGCAAGTTAATGAGACAGCCATGGGTTGGGTCTACGAACTTGTAACAATAGGCTTAAGCGCCTCCCACTCTGCATAGGACTTCTGCAGGGCTAGCAAGCTCATTTCACAGTGTGTACACAAAGTGTAATTTTTTTTTTGGCTATGTTCCCTTATAACGCAATAATTGTTTTATCTTGAATCTGCTGTACATGTTTGGTAACTGCAGTATATACTGTATATGGGTAGTCATTTTTCACTGGCTGATCATAGAAACCCACTGATGCAGGCCATGTATGAGAGTCATTGGTTACAAAATATCATTATTCACATCGAAAACTGAGACACTAATGACAACCTAGTTTATGTCTGAAAATTACTTCTCAAGCATGGATATTGTAACTGCTTTAGTAAAACTATTATAGTTAACTTATATGATCTGGTCAAGAACATTTAAAACGTATTCACTATCTAGCTTAATTACATAACGCTACAGCAGACGAGATGCTTCCCACACATTTAGCGATGTTTCTGGCAACAGTATTGGTTCCCATTTTTTCCCCTGCACTGTTTTCTAATGTACCCCCTTATTTGTTGGCTCTTTTCTGTGTGTTCCAATGCGTATCTCCCAGGCAGACTCTTCTGGAGTATCGTGGATCTGCCACTGAGTGACACTATGTACCATCCAGTACATTTAATACCTGTTACAGAGACTTATTACCGTACTTTCGAGGATGCTCTACTCACCCCACTTGTCAAAAGCCTCTTCCTTTCTCCTTTCCCAACGTTCTCTGAATGCGTTCATGACCATCTTATCCGAGGCGTCAATGCTCATCACATTATAACCTTCTTCTAACAGCATCACAGAATCCACACTTTTGAGGAAAGAAATGTTTAAACAAATAGTAAATGTTACTTTGTAATATATTCATGTGCTGTATTGTTATAAATTCACAGGGTACAGTATCATGTCGTTAAGGGTTTTACAAAATATTCCGTATGTGATGTATACTGTTTATTCCTGTAATTGTGGGGATATGTTACAACAACCAAAGTGCTAGATTTGCTGATGTATGTGGTCACAGCATTTCAGATTCTTGAAACACAAACTATATATATAGTACTGTCCTTTGACAACTGTGAATTCCATGGTATAAATATAGCTTCATCATGACTTTTGTTTTCATGCTGTTGTAACAGGCCGATATTCAGTCCTTCATTGTTACCTTTGGTATCAAAGATCCCTCTTTGTCTTTCATTTTACATGGTCCCTTTTTTAATAGGGTTTCGTAAAAAAGTGCTCTGGCACTAAAACAAGTCACTGCAAAGCCATAACCATTTTGGGGACATTCTACGATCCACAACGGTTCCTCACATGCATGTGGTAGCATGTACACTTCGAAGTTCGGACACCTTAGCCTTAAAACACCCCAAAACTATAACTTCCTTTTATTGACAAATATGTAAGTACATGATTGCACACAGTCATTTTGGAGAGAAAATAACTGTAGCTTCGTAGTTTTTTGTGTAATTGGCTCTTGCTGTAGGTTGTCATGGTGAAATCGTGAATTTCTTAGGGGTGTCCGAACTTTGCAGTGTTCCAAACTTCGCAATACTGACTACACAAGTTATTCATTAGTTTTATCACAGTATTACTTAAACATTTAGGGTGTAAATATGAAACAAACAATTGCTTGTAAATTCATGTTTATTGTACACATAACACATGAATAAAAGACTGAGGAAATAGCGCAAGTCTGGTCAAGAAATTTGAATATGCACTCACCCTGTACCACAGGCGACATCGAGAACAGAGTCACAGTTTTTTGATGAGAGCAAGGAAGTCAGCCAATTTTTATAGACATCTGTTCTGCTCTTCCTACTGCCGATGTAATATTCCCACACCTTAGCGGCCTTGCCATCAGCATATTGGTCTGGAATACCCTGAGCTGGCACACCCAGAGACCTGGTCCTATAAATGCTATCAACCATATTTATGAAAGCTGGAAAAAAAAGCAGTATAATTGGGAGATAATGTCAGCAGTTTTAGTTTAGTCTGTTGCCAAGTTAAAATGCAAAGGCATCTTTGTGAAAGTACTTTCATTAGTGTAGGCTTCAAAATGCAATGCAAATAGTCGATACTGTGTAGGCCTTGGCTATATGAAATAGGTCTATGGGCTTCTATCAAGTTTTGACTGCATGGTTATTGGTAAGGAAAACATCAACAATTTAACAGTTAGGCCTTGGTTAGGCCCTTAGATATATAGGCATCAACATGTAGTCTTGGCTTCAAAGCTAAGCCCCCTACTGCTCCCTAGGCGTATTGATTACTTACGACCACAGAAGTAAATTCGCTGAACCAGTCATTTTGACATGTTAATTTACAACGACAAGCTTACCACGAAACAGTTAGCAACGATCAAGTAGGTCTACCGTCTGAATTCTAAGATTGGTTTTCGAAGACCGATCACTGCTGTAATACGCCCTTTACACTCTATCCAAATACATACACCTTTGGCTCTGTTTATCAACAGCAATGAACTAGCTAGTTGTTATGAATTTACGTGATATGAACCGTGAATTCACACAACATGCATTAAGAAACCAGTTTGAGCCGGAATAAAGTGATCATTGCCAAACCTTCGAAATCAGCTGTGGCGTGTTTACGTTCGTTCGTTTGTTTTGATCATTTGTCATAGTGTCCTGTCGTCGTTGTGGTCGGCTTTGCGTCAACTTTTTCAGTATTGGAACGCCAATCGAGCAAAAAGTCGTCAACGATGTGGTTGTTCTCGTTGATAATATTTAATATCGGTAAATGTTCATAGCATATTACTAGGTTATAACTTATCAGGGGAGGTGGAGAGAGATGTGATTGTTAGATGTGGGGTTGGAATAGGGTTTCAGTGCAATGGGTGAAGTTGGGTGGGCTGGGGAAAGAAGTTGAGTAAAGCTTTTTTCTTTAATTTGTATTTAAGTATCTCTCCCTTTTCATCATTTTTAAGCATTTTAATCTCAGTTCCGTTATCATTAAACACCGTTGTACTGAGAAGAGTCCGTAGAAAAGTTACCAAGTACAGATCCTTCCTCAAATGTCATAAGTAATTACTAGTATGATTTACTCAGTTAATGATTATGTTATAGGGCGGTTTGAACCTTTAAGTTATTTGGCAACTAACATTCTAATATGGCTTTTGAGCATGTACTGTACATACGTCTAATTTAATAATATACCATGTTAAATTGACATAGGCTGTCTCCCGTTATAATGTCATATTTAATTCTATGTGAAATAGACTTGCATCTCCACTTCAAACTGGTAAAATTCAATGAAACTGAAATATGTCAATTTAAACAGGTGCATATGTCGTGTGAGAGGGCATTGTCCTTGAACAAGACTGTAAACCTACAATAAAATAATAATATGTCGTTTCCCCGTAATACGGTAACAAATGGCCCGCCATAGATCTAAACTACCATATGGCACCTTCCATTCACAACAATCACACACGTAAACACAACAGGGACTTTACGTTGTTGTCATACCGTCCAGCACTTTTGTTGTTGGCATTTAGCCAATGACGCCAAGGTTAGCTTTTCGATCGAACCGAACATATAAAATGCTGAGCTAATCCTCTTGGAGAAACTCTTGCAATATTTGATTAACCAAGTTTCTGTTCGACCAAAGATATCTTCGATAGGACTACCTTTTGTATTTAACGAGTGGAGTTTGGAGGATCCGGACTAAACTGGTTCTGTCCTGCAAACGCAGGAAGTGAAGACCGTGACAGTGAAGACAGGTTGATATCGCTCGGTACGGTGCAATATGATACCCATATCTCAAGTCGACGGATTCCTGTCAGGGTCTTTGTTAACGTCCTTTGTCATGTTTACAAAAAATAGATAGCTCTATTTTGATAGCAAAACTAGGTCAAATTTCTCCATCACATCCTCCCCCCCCCCCCCTCCCCGCCTTTTTTTATTCAAGTTTGGAAATCTTGAAAAACCGACTTTCTCCCACAACTATCGGATTATATCAACTACAGATGATTGATTAAAATCAAGGAAATTTTCTGGGCATTTAAGCCCCTTATCCAAACAAACTTTTCTCAAAAGGGGACACCACTCACTTTAGACCCTCCCATTAAACTCCTCCTAAGAACGAACATCATCCGACATTTTTGCACCTTCCCCCCTCCCCCTCCCCCTCCCCCTCCCCCAGCCCCACCAAACAAACTCTGAGTTGCCCGAAAAAAAGCCGGAGAACAAAACACATTACATCGATCCACGACTCTATACCTTCCAAACATTTTCGTAGCAATTCCTCTTTCTGACATTTCCATCGGTGCTTAAATATAGGCCTATACTGCAAGGGGAAAAACCATGTGAGATTTCTAATCATTCCAGGGGATCCCCCCCCCCCACCACTCACCCAACCTATACCCCATCAGGACCCTTAATATAGTTCAAAGACAAAGAAGAAACCGCTGGATAAAGACTTGAAGTCTTCCATACAACTGCGAGGGGTCCAATTAGTGACAGTTCTGATGTCATTTTAATCATGCACGGGGCGTTACTATGGGGGGGGGGGGGGTCGGAGAGAGTACAGCATCCCTTTCCAGCCCCGAAAAGATTTTCGGGAACTATTGTCGTCTGTCAGGTAAATCATGGCGCTTTAAGGGTGTAGAGAGGAAGGGGGGGGGATTTTGAGGTTGCATCTCTTGTACTAGTATATATGTTTATCTCACATTACCGCCATTTTCACTCAACAGAATTACTACTATTTATCTCAAAATGTTGATGCGGATGATTTATCACCAAATTTCGTTATATATCGATAATATTTCAATAATATATATCATATTGCGGAAGATTTTTTTCTCTCGAATATGTGACGTTTTTAATATGTTACATCACAATATTATCTGACTTTTCATGTCAAAATTTCGACGTTTTATATCGACGCGTTAACCTTTTATATTAAACTTGTTTTTACATTCCACCTCAATAAAGTGACGTTTAATTACATTAAATTGCGACGTTTTATGTGCGAAATTTCGACGATCGAAATTTTGTCGGGACAAACGGGAATTTGTTAGACAAAGTACAGATCTTGTGTAGGTTGAAGCGTAGGCTATATCGATCTGGAATGACTCCTACCCCCTCCCACCATAGGCGTACAGGACCATTGCAGTTGTGGGGGGGCAGAAACTTTTGTGCCCGAAAGTTCCCATGACACTATCTAAGCGGAGCGCCACCATCGGTTGGCGCGTAGCGCACAAGAATTTTTTTGGCCAAAAATGCCTCTCAGATTGCCGGAAATGGCCCTTCTGAGGCCTTGCAAGTTGCATCTAAACATTCTTTGTTTTATAATCTTACGTTTTAGAAATTTACACTTCCCCAAAAATTTGGTAAATTAGAAGGGAAGAAATGGTAACATCACTTTGAAGGGGAAAAATAGGACAGCATATTTTTTAAGCTCCTATTTAGTTACCGTATTTATTATGTTAACACAGTACCTAGCTACCTCCAGAAAAACATACATTGTTCAACGACACGTAGGCGGGACAATGTCGCTGTGTCGGGTGAGACTGCAAATTGTCTCACAAAAAAAGGAATTAAATGTAACAAAGAATACGATAAACCTGTAGGCTTGTAGGCATTCCCCCCACCATCCATGAACAAGAAAACGTTTCTTATATACACTCATGTCGGGGATGTCCAGGTATACAGTTGACTAGTTAGACAAATTTTTGCTAGTGCAAAAAGCGTGGTAGCCCAGATGAGCTGCGCTTATACGGTGGTGTTAAACGGAAATATTCGAGCAACATGATGTTAAATAAAGAAAATCATTAGGCCTATATTAAAATTAATGTCACAAAACAAATAACATAAAACGCTTTCCAAAGAATTGTCGGGTAAAAAATTGAAAAAGATTCGGGCAAGCTTCTGCATAATTTATATATACATAAACATTTTTTTCTCCTCTTATAGGCTACCCGAAGTTTTCAGGACTTTTGCCCGAATTTCTTGTCCTCTGGAAATTTGAGGGGGCAGTATGTCCCCCTGCCCCCCCCCCCCGCCACGTACGCCTTTATGCCTCCCACCCCTAACCGTGTCCATGCATTTCAACCTATCCGCACGGCGAAGTGTATGACAGAGACCCCACACCCTACCACAATCCATAGCAAACACTCCTATGTCAATTCGAACTTTCTTCTCTAAAGTAGTAATGTGTCAGATTAAAATAATATCTACACGTTTTCACCGAGATAAATCTAACTTTATTCCCGTTTTCTCGTTAACCTTATACATATGAACAAATATTTATTGACCTGTTTGGCAAATGATAAAAATGTAGGGCCATAAATATCTTAACAAGTAACAATTTAACTTGAGCGGATTATTTTGAAATTATGTGAATACTGTAGCAATGTTAAGAATGCCCATTCGAAAGGCTATATATTTGAGTTGTTCGTATACCATTGGGCGTATGAGATCTTATACATACATAAATCATACAGCAAATTTCTGACATTCAGCTTGACCTTCACCAAGTGCATACAAACTACACGCGGAGCTTGCTGTATGCCAGTTGTGTATAAATGCGCTCTCCAGGCTGACATGTTGTTGTCCACTAGCTAGATATCTGCTTTTAGATTTCTACCCCGATGGAATGTACACAAACTCGACTGAACGTTTTTCTCGACTGTCGATTGAGGTGCGCCCCCCCCCCTCCCCGACCCGCACTGCCCCCTGCATGCAGCTTTACGTATATATGCTACTGGGTTCTGATATGGAATAAAATCTAGCAAAGCCAGATGGAAATGCTGCTTCACGCCTGTGAAATAATTTCATTTTAATAATTTCAAAACCGTGAACTGACCTTCAACCATTACAAATAAATCAGCATTGTCTGCATTAAGTGATATAGCTTCCACCAACAAAGTTGTCACGTGGACACAAAACGTGTCGTTTATATAACAACGTTATACCATTGAATCAATGGACACGCCACATACAATTATATATAGTTGAAAATTTGCAATGCTTCATACTTGGCGAGATAACTTTAAAAGAGTTGGTGTTTATGTCAGTCTGCTTATGTTTCAAGAAGATTCTACAATTTTTTTCTTACAATTATTCCAATTAGCTAGTTTATCTTTGCGTATATTTTTTTAAATGAGGTAACATATTTTGCTTCACTAAAACAGGAAAGGCAAAGCTGATCAATGAAACATTGAAGCTCTTCAGTAAAGTTTAGTGCGGTAAACACATTCCAAATGAACGCTGCATTTGCCCAGTATTTTACCCTTAAAACCAGTAGAGAATTCTTATTTGTTGGGTCACTGCTCCTTTCTCAGCCTCACCGCTTTATACACTCACTATCACATAGTTCAAAACTGAATTTTTTTTTTTTTCTTGGAGTTTTAAATATGTACCGTCAATAACATTAGATATCGGGACGACCACATGAATGCCAGTTCCAATGTTCTGATTTACAGATGAAAAAAGCAGTACCGAAACATGGATAGTCGTTCCACTTGCCGTACGCCTTCATATGAATGCAATGTTCCTGACCTTTGTTGTTATCAGGTTGAGATTTCGCAAAGTTGGTGTAATTAACATGAAATCCATCAGTCCATACGAAGACATTTTCCTCCTCTAAATCCGTCAATCCAATCCAAGTGACCACTTCCTGAACAGGTTGAAACGTGTCTCGCAAAAAGTCTAATTCTTCTTTCGAAAGTATTGAAACGAGATGCCCTCCTCCGACACCATTTGGGAGATTGTTGCACCACGATTCGGCCTCTTGAAAAGTGAGAAGAGATCGAACATGTATGTAACAATGTTTATTGTAATGCCTCCATGGCTGCGGGCACAGACAGTGCGAAGACACCGATTTGAATCCAAAGATGAAAGACAGTAGAATGAACCTAACAAACATCATATTCATTGTCAAGATGTTTGGCGGTAACAAAAATTAATGTCGCATAGAAAAACTTGTACTCTTTTTGACGAGATAGGGAAATCTGCCGCAAAACAAGTTAGTTAAAGAAGTGCGTCTAACTGCAGTCGAGTACTGGTAGCCGGCGTTTATCATTAATTCAAGTTGAAATAATAATTCATACGGTAAGTTGGTATATTGTCAAATGCAAAGAAGTTGAAACCGGAGGATACAATTCTGTTTCTATTCTACTTAAACGATCTCTCGCTTTCGTTTCTTGTCTTGTCTTTTCTTTTCGAGTTGTCTTTCCCATTTCTATGACGTATTTCAGTTGCTCCAATCCCTGCTTCAGAAATTATACAACGTGGATAATTTCACTTTGTCGTCTTTTATGAATTACTACATTTGGTTAACGTTTTACCAATCAATGTAACGAGAGTGTCATTTTCTTTCCTCTCCTTGAATCTTCAAGCTTTTAATCGATATTACGGCCTCCCCTCTGCAGTATCAAAACACGTATGCAATGTAAACTTACCGAGCGAATTGCCACAATCAATATAGGCAATAATATATACAATATGAAATAATACTGAAATGTATCAAGTGGTTAATAGCTGGTAAAATGTTGAAACTGGAACAAAAGATTTTTGCACCACCAGTACTTTCCATTCATGCTATTCAACAAGCAAGCCAAAAAAAAAAACACAGATCCTGATTGATAGATGTTCTCCTGCTGCTTTTTGGCACTTTTCCTGAGATAGCAGAACAATTGGGAGGGTGGATATAGACTCTAATAGGAGTATGCCACCTATATAAAATACCCATTTCTATGGAAACGCAAACCTTGGTCGCTGGTGCAACATTGTAAACCATAGTAACAGGAATTGTTGTCAATGTTATTCATGCTAGTGCCGCACTAGTGTACCTGTAGTATATTACAAACAACACTTTGGTGACATTTGTCGGTCAACGAGTATACGTACGGGCGGTAGAGCTTGTACTATATCATCCACTTCCACTCGGAAGGTGTCAATGTAGATATGAAATAGAAAAGATCACAAATGAAACGACGAACAGCGTAAGTTAGCCTACTCCGTCATCTACAAATAGCGAAAAAACATAATTTGGATTGGTCTCAATTATGACGTTGTTGCAAAAAGAGGAAACTTTTGTTTGGACAGATGGATCCAAAACAATTTACACTTTATTCTGAGGGACGACTAGATAACTTTGGAGGTATAAGGATCCCTGCGTCCACCAGGGACATCGTCAGAAATTTGAAAGGGGTGTGGCCGTGTGGGGAGAGGGAGGGGAGCAGAATGCTGAAAGGGGAATTTCTCACAAAGGGAGCATTATTACACTTAACGGAGCGCCATGATTTACAAAGAAATATTTTGCCCCAACTGCCTCCCACCTTGCAGGAAATAAACAATATTAAAAGTATTGTATACGTAGCAGACGAACTTGCAGGGCAAAGATTGAGAAGGGTCGCTTAGCTTCATTCAACCCGAAAAGGGGGCTTTAATGATATTTCCTGCGTTTAGTTCAATTTTATTTTTCGGGATACTCAAGGAGGGGGTGATCGCTCCCATTGTCTACCCCCCCCCCGGCTACATCCCTGGCGTCCACAGAGAACGAGGTGGCTATTGGAAGGATCTAGCATGCTATGACAAGCACTCATTGTTATGCAAACGGAAACCTTGGCCGTCAGTGTTACATTGTAAGTTACAGTAACATATGAACAGTATAGTGTAACTCGCGGAACGTATAACATATCGGAATGTAACCTTTCATGTACAGCAATAGATTACTACATGCATTTATAAGCTTCAAAGATGTAACATAACACATACCGCACTTAACATACTTGAATACTTTGTTCAAATCGTGCATGACAATAATTGTCTTGCGAGGAAGCAACTTATATAGAATATATATGTGTTTCGATCGGACGGACGGTATAGGCAGGGGGTGCACGCTACAATCCCATTTTCTTACTTTTGCGATCGGAAGTTTATAGGTAAATAGAAAACAGCATATTACAAAAGGAGCAATGAGGAACAACACAAAAATACTCCTTTATGTACAAATGAAAGTTAGATTTGGTGATGGCTGTAAACACTGCAGCATGTAGTAAGCTTCAGCATAAGGAAGCCACCGGTGGCCGGGAGACTGAAGCGACGAGCCGCAGGTGTTGAGAAGGTGGAATGCCGAGGGTGGTCCGCCATAGCGAGCCGATGGACAAATCTGTGCCGACCCGCGAAGGGTTGCCAAAACCGTCTCACCGGAGTTGTCACTGCGCGGCGGAACGCCGTGGCTCCGGTTTCGGCTCTCTACTACATGGGTAGTATATGTTTTGGACTTGGTATAGCTCGTGGGGTCATTTAAACAGACTCCCAAGAAGGGAGGGGGGGGGAGGGGTCTTAGTGTGAAACTACATATACCAATTTTGAGATGTCAAATGGTTCTTTCTGAGCCATATATAAATGATAATTTAGGTCTATGTGAGTAGCTTTAGACGGAAGGTTGTGATGATAAAAAGTAATAAATTCACAATTTCCTCGACCGTGATTAAGGTAAGGGCCTGAAGATTTATTGGAGGGTCAGAAGGCGAATGAAGGATAGTTTAATAGAGGGGGTGCTTTCCTGCGGTGATTGAAGCCGTCTCGTAGTTAGGGGTATTTGGTAACTAGATACTCAGTGTTCAAAGAGGGAGCATGTAGGTAGGGTTATAGACAGCAGATCTCACATTTTGTATGAAAAGGTATATGGGACACCGTTTGCCAAAGAACATTTATCTTTACCGAAGTGCGCCCCACCCCCCCCCACCCCCAACCTCAATTGTCAGCATGTAGTGACAAATGATGAAATGTCTGAAAGGGAAACATTTCTATACATGCAATTATTTGGTTAAACCATGGTAATTGTTATTTTATTTTCAGCCTTTAAGTCAATGTATAGTTAATCGATGTTGTAACTCAAAAACAAAATAAAATAATAAAAGACTATGCTTCGCCTTCTTTTGTTCCCTTTTCTGTGAATACATTAATACTGAAGTCCACGGTACACGTATGCGCTTCCGTAGATATTTCCGTTCGCTGGTCTCGTGTCCCGCTTGGAAGAAGCAAAGAGGTCTACAAGGCTCACTCGTCATTACAATTTGATTCTGAGACGGAGAGGTTTTCTTTACTACGAATAGTGTATCGATTCTAGCACTATAATCAAGGTAATATTTGCTTTATTTTATTTTTTAAACCATTTAACGTACATGTATAAGCAAGTGTATACTTCAACTTAAAATGATCTTCTGGGCGGCGACAACGGTTGATTGCTTAGCAACAGTTCTAAGACTATATTGAATCGTTATGTCATACTAACTGCATCACCATTTCGCATTTTGAATCGGGAAATCATAACTGTTTCAAACTTGTAAAAAAAAAATCTGGATACAGGCATCTGGCCAAAGCAGAGGGAATGATGTCAAAATGGCAATTGAGCCGAACAGTCTTTGTTTTCCTATAGTAAGAATGTATAATTGTCAAGGTGGGCATGAAGGTAGATTCAGTAACAAACTGAGGCGTAGCAAAATGCGGTCGACCATGCTTGCGGTTCATTGAACCAACCCAGGTCCCCGACTTGTCCAAGAGGTGTGAATTATTGTATAGTGGTTAAATTAGTCGAAACCAATCTTTGTTAGAGATGAACCTGACAAAGTAAATAACATTGATACACTGTTTCTGTTATCGTTTTAAACAAAAACTGTTAGCACATTGCTTATGCACTATTCTGTGCTTGTATTTTGTCCCTTCTAGTTTCTGTTCTTTCCATTCAGCCTCATGAAGATCCATAGGATCGAAACGTCAGACCCGCTTATTTTTACCCATTCTTTTATAGCTTATTTATTTTATACTCTTTGAAAACAAAATCTATTATGCCAACACAACCAAAAAAAAAAAAAAAACTTAAAAACACTGATCTTCTTCCATGGTTGTGAACACGGGTGGCTTCCTGTATACTTCAGAATATTTGTGATTGAAGTCGTTTTTTCCCAGGGGTGGATTGGCCTACCGGTTTACCGGCTCGAAACCGGGGTGCGCTGTTGGAGCCGAGACATCGAAGGCGTCACCAGGTTGGGGAATAGATGGCGTTGAATTCCTTTTAGTCGTAAAATGTATTAAATTTTGTCCCGCGCGACGTCAAATTATTCGCTTCCATTGAATACTCAGCGCCGCAGGTTCGCTGAGCCAGCTGTTATAGCAAGTTCATTACCAGTCCATCCCTTATTCTTCCCATGCAACGTAACTTCCGCTCACTTTCCTGTGTATATGTGAGCGGACTCTCTGGACCTCGGAGCTATAAAATTGTCAATATAGAATCCAACAACGGGGGGGGGGGGGAGCTTTCCTCTGGTATGAATAAACATTAGGCCTATGCGAAAGCTGATCAAGATTTCACACATAAGCGGCCATATTGCGGTCCGCAGCGGAACAGAAAAATACAAAGTGCATGCACTGGCTATAAATACACTGACCCGTAATTCACATCTATTCGACAATTTACATGAACGAAATCTGAGCCAAAGTGTGAACTACTTATTTCATGCGCGGGAAAAAAGTAGCAACATTGCGCGCGGATTTTTTTTTTCTTCTTCAAAGACTTTGTTGTAGAACTGTCATTTTCCTCAATTTGATTGTCATTATGACCTCTATGTTGTTGGCAGATATACTGACAACGTACCATCAAATTTGAAGGGGAAAAATCATATCTTTGCAAAGCAAAATGCAACGAGGTTTTGGCCTAACGACGAAGGGAGAAACAAATCAAAGAATGCAGTAATAAAGCAGTAAACCCCAGTCAACGGGACATCCCTTTAAACATATAACAGATGAGATCTGTTATCAACTACGTAATCTGTTCTTTTAACGCCAAACACGAACCTGTTTCTATTTTGGACAGGATTTATTGTCCATGATTGGTTTGGGTGGGTGGTGGTGGGGAGGGGGGGGGATTGGTGGTGAGGTTGGATATAAGATCACGACTAACTTGTCAGTTGTTTAGTATATCTGCTGTTCAACTAACACCGCATGACGATTTGAATTTCTTAATTCGATTGTTTTCTTGAGCTATTTAGTACAGTATTTGGACAGGATTTATTGTCCATGGTTAGTTTGGGTGGGTGGTGGTGGGGGGGGTGGTGTGGGGGTGGATATAATATCACGACTAACTTGTCAGTTGTTTAGTATATCTGCTGTTTAACTAACACCGCATGACGTGTTGAATTTCTTAATTCGATAGTTTTCTTGAGCTATTTAGTACGAAGGCTTTAAAGTGACATTGAGATAGCGAAACAAATATCTCAAGTTCTTAATACACATGAAGCTATCGAGCTATTTAGAATTTTCTTTTTTTCATATCTGGATATCTCAATTATTTGTTTTGATTTTAAAATATATTGACATATAGCCTATATGCAGCTGGTATGTAAAGTTTGTTACCTCTATATATGTTTCAATATCTTAATACTAATATATATTCAGTATTACTATTAATGCTTCTAAATATTTAGAAACTAATGATTTCATTTAAGATTCTGTCAAGAAAAAGTATATATCGTAATTCTGTCATGTTGATAATTTACTGTAACTATTGAAATATATATATATATATATATATATATATATATATATATATATATATATATTTATATATATATATATTATATATATATATATACATACATATATTTATATATATATATATATATGTATGTATATATATATATATATATATATATATATATATATATATATATATGTATATATATATAGTCTGTTCAAAGTATCTCTTTCGAGATCCGGCTTTAGGAATCACAAATGATTTCGAGTTGGTTAGCATCATGTTTGATCTCTAGAGTAAGGCAAAATATGTCACCAAAAACAGAACTAGTATATTGTTCGATACAGGTGACAAACGGCTACAGTGGAATTACGACCTTCCTTACCGGTTTCGAACCTCTGGACATACAATCAGCGTCCATAGCCTAGTGGTTAGGGTGTCCGCGTACAGAGCGGAAGGATCCCGATGGAGGCTGAAAGTTTTTTCACTGTTCTTGATTTTAACTCATTACGATTTTCATTTATATATATATATATATATATATATATATATATACATATATATTTATATATATACATATATTTATATATATATATATATTTGCTTGTGTGAAAATATTAATATCATAATGTTATCATATTTATATATTAAGAATAATAGGATTTTTTTTTCATTCTTTTATTTGCATCCATCTCTTCTGCACAACATGAAAAGAAAGAAAAAGTTCGTTTCATGACACCGAAAAGGACATTTCCTTTATCAATAATGCAAAGAATCTCTTAGCAGTTTAATTTCTTTGTGCTTTTTGTTATTGATAAGTATATACATTTCAACACTCAAGAAAAATAAAAGCTTATGCTTGAAAATATCATAACTTGGAACGCTTTTGTTAATTCTGCAAAGGTAAATATAATATTTGGCATAAAACATTGTCAGGCTATACCATTTCATTTTGTTCTCATAATCATAACCAAAACACACGTGTTCGTACTCAACTTCAACTTTTGAATTAAAGATTTCAAGATATATTTTGTTCCAAATATCTCCAACTGCGCTACAGCGCCAGTAAAGGTGGTCTAAAGTTTCAGTACACTCGCCACAAAAACTGCAACTTGGGTCGTCAATAATGTTAATTTTATAATTTTAATTTTACTAAGAAAACTATTTGTAGCAATGATACGATGGATAAACTTGTACTGAAAGCTTCTTAATTTAGTATCTCTAATCTTGCTACAAGAAACAAAAATTTCACTCCAGTTTAAAGTGATGCCTTTAAAATCATTGTCCCATTTTAAACAACCACGTGGTTGCTCAATACAACGGCTGTTAAATTTATTATAAGCATATTTACAAATCTTAGTAGTGCCATATAATTGCGCTAACATAACCTGCTGACTACATGGTTGCTTCGGCAGCTGTATTAAGAATAGGATAATATTTTGATATTCATATACCCAAATATTTTTATTTAGCATCTCATTATTTCAACTTCTTAGTGTCAAGGTATATCCGAATATCAGATAATTTCTCACAATCTCAATACACAGCCACAAAAACACATTCAAGCTAAGAGATATTTATCACAGTATTAATATATCTGAATTTATTAAGTGATCATTACTCTTAGCCTGTTATATCTTTCCTATTTAATTCTTTTTTAGATAAAGACCTAAATATGGCGTTGACTTGGAGAGTGCTTTGTATGTCAATAGTTGGCATTGTAATCTGTAGAGAAGGGTCTTGTCAACCTCTTAATAACGAACAAGAAATTGAAGGTAAGCTTACGGTTTGAAAGATAAACTAGCGGAAATGTATTGTCCTTGTTGTGTTGTGTTTGTTTATTTATTAATTTATTTTCGTTTCTGTATCTCAATTATTATTTATGATATGATGTGTTATACTATGTTCACATTTATATCGAATTAAATATCGGATGAAATGATTAATGTTACGCTACTTCTTCTTTTTCATACCCTACATGGATCATATATTACACACATTCGGTGACGTATACTATAAATATGTACGATCACGTACACATAATACCCTAATCGTAATCACCATCGTGATCGTCTTCTTCATTGTCGTCTTTATGACGTTATTCTCGGCCTTTCATTTATTGCTTGTTTGGCGTTCCATACGTCATGTCGCTTGACGCACATTCGCCATTACATTATAGGCTGCACTGTGGTGATATCGAATTGGTTGCCGTGCGTTCATGCTTACACATTATATGAGAATGTGGTTCATACCAATCAGATGCTGAGATCCACCGTTTCAGATGGAACCGTTATGTGACGGTCCCGGGGCTATAAATGTCTGTCAATACACGATGAAAAGAGAAGGTTCAATTATAAGCCGGGGTTCATCAATAACCATCCTGTATAAGGTGACCGTGTGAAAATGAGCTATACTGAAGGCTAATAATATTAGAACATTTCCACGGATGACAGTTTTCCTAAGCTGCATTCGCTATGTCTTATAGCAAACTCAGTGTATACTACGTTATGTAGTTCAAACCACTGCCCATAAGCTTGAGCCGTAAATAGCTCTCTCAAATGGGTATATATAGTCTGGCAGACAGGGAAAGTGATTAATGACGGACTGAAGAAGTAAAGTATGTCAGATCTTTTTATCCTGCAGTCTATTTTCCATTTATTTTCGTTAACGACGACGTCAACTAAATATTTATATTCACCTCTTGATCTGAACAATAAAAAAAGGCCATGGCTGTAAATTTGAGGCTCCTACTTTTCTCTTATTCCCTCTCCTTGAACTAGATGTTCATCAACCGATCATCTAACAAAATAAACTCCCGCGAGGAATAAAAAGAGCTTAGCTTGCTTTGATATGTTTCCTATGTGTGTATGCGTGTGTGTGTGTAAGTGTGTGTGTGTAAGTGTGTGTATTCGTGCGTTGGTGGAAGCCAGCTTTCGTAAAGAGAACGGTCTATATTCAAACTATTTTCCCTCCAATTCTTTTGCAGATGACTCATCACTCTTTGAGTCCCTTCTGAGAGATTACAATAAGCTGGTGGCTCCATCCAAGCCTCTGACGCTACACTACGGGGTTTCTCCAGTCAATATCGTGGACGTTGTACGTATAACAACTTCCACACATTTGCCCCCCCCCCCCCCCTCCATAGAAATCGGTATTGGAGTATACGTAGATAGGCTATAGACGTTCCCTCCCTTTCTCTCTGTTCCGCCCCAAATCATGAGGAATCAAAACCAAAGGAATGATTATATTGTCCTGGTGAAGCCACACCCACATCCCCAACCCGGAATAAACATGGCGGCCTAATTGCATATATATTTAAATACAATAACCATATTATTGTCATGGTAATTCCTTGATAACAAAAGCTGAGAATGTATTTGGCTATTTCTTGGGCTGAAAACTAACATGCATCAGCAGAGAAACACATCTCTACAAGTCTAACCGACAGGCAGAAGACAGTAATAAACTCTGGTGGCTATAGATGTAACTAGGAGTTTAAAGGCATTGTGCGCGAATCTTCACACCTTTAGGTGAAATATCTTGAAAACTTCTCTAAACTTCCAAAATTTTGCTGGACTGTGACTTACTTATCAAGTATAAACTTCTGCATAGCGTCTTCAGAGCAGAGATATTGTTGGCAATGAAACTGTTTAGACTTTAGAGGCATTGAAGACTCGCGCACAAAGAAACGTCTCATGCCGGTAATCTGACCTAGTTTCGAATGAGATGTAACAGAAATGTTATAGACACCACCATCGATCCCAGAAAATACACACACAGCTTGCTACCTTCGGTAATTAGACAATAGCGCACAGTCAGTACATGCTGATACGGTCAATACCCACAACACAGTGTACGTCTAGATCAAAGATAATAAGGTATCACGTATCCTTACTGTCTGCATTTTGTAGCGACACGGGAAAAAAATTTACATGCAAGCAACGGAAAGTTTGAACTTTTTCAGACGGCGGCAAGCGGATTGGGGCGAGTATTCAATGCATTTCAAAAATGTTAATCAAGACGTTATGCCAGTTGGGCCAATTTTTCAATGTTTATACAGGTTGTAAGTTGTGACGTAGTGATGTCGTCAGTCGTTGTGCAAACTGCTTCATTTTGCATTATCTGGAGAAAGTCAGTTTTCTCCCTCTTTAATATAAAGGTTACCTCCTACTAATTAATAGATAGTATCAACGCTTATATAGTGTATACCCAACCATATACAAAAGAATCTCGATAACATCTTGTAACCTTTCCTATTATAGTTGCTGTTATTGGTTTATATAAAGATTCATTATTATTCATTTATTCATCATTCAATCATTCATCCATTCATTATTCATTCTTTCACAGGATTCAAAGCGTGGACTTTTGACAGTCGATTTATGGTTGAAGAACGTAAGTATGTATGAGTAATGGCGGGATAGATTCCCTCTTCAAACGTGAAATCAAAAAAAAAAATTCAGGTCAAATCACTTTTTTACAGTATATTTACTGGTAGCATTCGAATCTTATGAATTTCTTTTACTTATAATACTTTATCTGAACCTCCTATCGTCAGTCGGAGAAAAATATTTCAGTCGGGACAATTTTTTGCATTCCGTCGTGAAGAATTTGACCACTACGGGTTTCCCCCACCCCAACCCCCTAACCTCACAATCAGACTATTAGCAAAACCATGCGCTTATAGGGCTACTTTACTAGACCGAATTTATAGTCTAGGGAACGTGTGAAGAACTTCTGTTAATTAATATAAAGCTAATGTATTTTTTTGTCACCTGTTTCAGCGATGGAATGACCCTCGTCTTAGCTGGGATATCGACGTATATGGGAGCGGTCCTGTCCACTATCGTCCAAAACACATTTACGTTCCAGAAGTTGAACTATACAACGGGTGAGTGAGAAAGTCAATACATGATTTTCAAACTAACTAAAACGGAATGAGTGAAACATCATGAGCAAAACTTTATGAAAAATTCATCAATGAATATGTTTGTGTGCGTGTGTGTGGGTGTGTTTGGGTGTGCGTATAAGATACAAATCTGTACCCCAACTATAGGTTTATAATGTAGGCTAACACTGAGGTGTCGGTCTGTATGTGTGTGTATGTATGTATGTATATATGAAAAGTGAGTTTTCTCCCTTTCAAAAATACACGCAGACATACCCCCATATGTCCTTACACACACACACACACACACACACACGC
Organism: Apostichopus japonicus; assembly: GCF_037975245.1. Classification (NCBI taxonomy): domain Eukaryota; kingdom Metazoa; phylum Echinodermata; class Holothuroidea; order Aspidochirotida; family Stichopodidae; genus Apostichopus; species Apostichopus japonicus. The sequence continues at coordinate 20,975,195 of NC_092568.1, forward strand.
ATGTACGCCCAGTATACATTTGCGTGTGTGAGTATGTGTGCCGTCCACTGTCGTCCCAAAGTGAACTCTGATCTTTGTCTTTCAGGATGGCTACTGCTGTTATACATGAACCAAACGTTGTGGTCTATCCAAGTGGTGCAGTGGTTTACTTTCCTACTGTAAGAGCGGAAATTTACTGTGATCTACCAGAAGCACCGTTTGAAGACATGGTAAATAAACGTAGAAATTATCAGTAGTGGGGTTTATTTAATCCAACAGGGAGTTGTTATGGAACAACTCCCTGATTCCAAGCATTCATAATATCTTCAATATTCCCCCGTTCATATTTAAATCAACGAGATGGTTGCAAATATTATGCAACATAATTTCTCTGGCCTCTGCAATATACCGTTGAGCCAATACTGATGATATTTAAAGCTATAAAAAAAAGAAGATAACCATTGCCTCTAGAATCATACCGGAAAGGCATGTCAATGGCATGCACAATTTCTGGAGATATTGCATAAACTTGTTGGCTTGGTGGCTTAGATAAGAGACATATGATTTGTCTCGTTCACCTTTTCTCGGGTTAGTTTGCTTACCAAAAACCGACTTGGTGATAAAGCGTTTTGTGGTCTTCGATTACAGATATGTCCAATTAAGATTGGCCCATGGTCTCATGACGTCAGACAGACGACCCTCGCACCCTTTGAGCCAGTGGTCGACCGTTCTTTTGTGGATAACTCTGGTTCCTGTATCATTGGTACATCCACGGCTTACATAGACAGCATATCTTACGATTGTTGTCCTGGCCTAGCGTTCGACGCCATTTTGCTCTACCTCAATGTCAGTTGTAGTCACCATGAAGAACGGCACATCCGCGCCGCTTCTCCATCTCAAGCACTCAAGATGAATCCACTGGAAGTCGACACGCCTGAGAAGCAACCAAGATGTTTTGTTCCTCTCATTATTACGCCATTTTTCGTTTTGTTAGTCTTCTTGCTTCCTCGAAAAGCGACTGATCGTATTTTCTTTGGGACCATCGTCTTTGTGGCGCTGCTCTTGATTTGGACATCCGGTGACGTACCGGTCGATGTTCAACGCTTCATTCAGCTTTCGTCTGGAATGATCATCGCTGCAACTCTGACGTCATTGGTCTCCTGTAAACTCATTGGAGGTCATCCCACATCACTGGCAAAAAGTGCCGAGGATGAACCGAATGCATATGGGGTAATTAGTCCCAATCAGTCCCCATCAGTGTATACGTGTACAAATCACTTTTTAACTCCTTAATAGCTTTGAAGAAATGAACAGTACCTAACTAGCTGTGGATTGTAAGGTTTTGCTAAATATTGACCGATTGGGCAATCAAGAAGATACCGAGGGCTCAGGTCAATTGAGATGGGGGGAGGGGAGGTGGTGGGAGAATTGGAAAAAGTCTCCACAGCTTCTTAATCTAATTCGATATTTAATACGTTTGCGTATAATTTTCTCAAATATTCTGGGTCTCATCCATATACGAACATTTAAAACTGGGCTAGATCTCAATACTTTTTCTTGGGGACACCGCGGTGGGTGAGGGGGGTGGGAGTTCATATTCGCCCACATTTCTGGTTATACAGATGGTGGAGCCTGTTCTTATCGTCGTCCATCAATACTCATGTGTGCATTTTCTTTATTTGTTTATTTTCTTATCTTTTTCAGTGCAAGTCTCGTCTTGGGGCGATGATCGACTTGATGTTGTTCGCTTCTGTGGCGATCGTTCTTGGTATTTCGGCAGCTGGAACCTTTGCATGACTCCATTTTTGTTTTGAAAACATTTTGTCAAAATGACGTTTCTTTTTTCCTTTCTTTTTTAGAATGAAGTAATTTTGATTCCTAAGAATGGTAAACGTTATAGTGAGCAGTGAAAATAAAAATAAAAAAGTTCAATTCGCTTTACGGCTTCTCGTACTACTCGTACTAACTGTTTTACGAATGCAGGTAGCCATTTCCACGGACTCTCCTTTAATCCGAACGCCGCGCACCCCTGTGTGTTATTTTAGTTCAACACAGTCTTTACGTAAAAGAGATTCACCAAGTGTTCACCCATCAAAGAGGATCCTGGCACGGGGCAGGGGCGCCTAACAATTTTCAGAGGAATGATTTCCGTGCCTGCATAATATCGCCGCAGGCGGTACTTTCAACACCACTGTACATATACGACGCATGCGTCAAGCGTAGCATCGCAACACGACGTCTCGTCTGAAAATTCCTTTGACAATTATTTTCCAAAATTTCTGTGATTTGGAGTTAAAGAATACTGTGTAATCATCTTTGATACTATA